>NW_023994302.1:0-443901 GCF_015586225.1 Lucilia sericata
TTCGACTGTGCCGAATCGTATATACCCTTCACCATAGTGTATTTAAAAAATATCAATTTTATAAAATTTTAATTTATTTAATTTTCACGACAATATCATTATTATAGTAATAGCTAAACAAAATAAACAACAACAACGCTAAACGAAATAAACACACTAAAATTGAGTGACTAAATCAATGTTGCCATAACTCCCTCAGAATAAAGTGCAAAATGACGGTCAAAAAAGTGCAAATTCGTTGAAAAAAGTGCTAAATTCAAATCAAGTCTTTAAAAGTCCATTAAGCCATGTTTACCCGTCTGTGCGGCTGGCTGTCCAGGTATAATGTACAGGTCGCAATTTTTCACATAATTGGTCCATGATTTGACCTCGCCTATATAAATATCCCTTTACAAAATCGATAAGGGGTAATTTAAAAAAAATTCGACCAAAAAAGTAGGATTTTGAAGATGACCCTCCCCGATTTCGATGAAATTCGGTACATTCTTCATGTAAATACGGAATTTAAAGTTCTCCAAAATTTTCAAATTCGTTATTTTATCGATGTTTAAATTTCATATATATTTTTTTTTGATTTTTTTCAACAAGCATTTTACATCGTATATTTTCTGAACTGTTTATCCGATTTTAATCGTTTTAGTTCCCAATGAAAGCCTATGTCTTGTAACTTGATAATATTCAAGATATTAAAAACTTTAATGTTTTATTTGATGATGAACACAAAAAAGTTTAAGAATTTGAAACAAAAATTGAATTGTTTATGAACAAAAAATTTAAATTTTTGAAATTTGTATGGAAATGATGTGGATTATTTTACTAAAAGTTGATTTACTTGAGATCCCCTCATTGTCCCATTCTGAAATTTTTATATTTTATTGAAAACACTATAAGCAATCTTATGTGAAGGAATAAAGGAAATGTAAGGTGCACTTTTTGAGATATCATTGATTAAAAGACATTGTTTGATGTCACCATCCTTGAGCGACATGGCCACACATCAAATTTGTTGACTCAAACTGTAAATTTTTGACTGTGTTAGTAAAAAAACTCACACCACATATATACATGTGAGTTTTTTCTCTACCACAATTAAAAAACTTACCGTTTGAGTCAACAAATTAGAAACTAAAACGATAAATATTTTATAAAATATACGATGTCAAAGCTAATGCTTCTTGAAAAAAAATTTTAAAAAATTTGAAATTTGAACCTTGATAAAATCTAAACCGTAATGAATTTTGAAATTTTGAAGAACTTTAAACTTCGTATTGATACAAAGAATGTGTGTACCAAGTTTTATCAAAATCGGAAAGGGTAAGGTACAAAACCTGTTCTAAGAATAAGTATATATATATGTATATTAAATAACTAATAACACTAGGTAACAACGATTTTGTTTAGGATATAAAACCTATATGGTTTTCTTTGCTTAGGACGTCTAAGACCAGAAAAAGTATGTATTTAAAAAATCTAGGACGTCAAATCTTTTAATTATTCATTAAAAAAATGCTAAAAAAGGGTTAAATTCGGAAGAAAAAAATTTATATTCATAGTTTTAGTTATTTTTTATATAAACAATTTTATGGGTCATATTCACAACACTTTAGCAAAGGTATTCTTATTGCAAAACTATTGAAAATTCAGTTGAAATAACCTTAAATCTCGGTGAATAGATGTCAGGTTTATTACTCATACTTTTAAGAGCTTTTAGGAAACAATATAAATGTTAATGTGACAAATGATTATGAGGGTTATATTCAAATACGCAAGTTTGTAATTTCTCCTCTATATAAATCCTCATTCAGAAAATAAATTTATTCTCAATGAATTATTAAGACATTTTAGTATTATGATATATTCGAAAAAATGATTTGTTTTAAAACATCCTTCTTAGAGCTCGGTCCGTGATCCAAACCATTAAGATCCTATTCCGAAAATAAAATCGATACACGATATAAAATTTGAGCATAAATCTAATAAATGAGCAAATCTTAGTAAAACGTCTTGTGTTGGTGCGTATGTAATATTCGGCATTCCTGAACTTTTACCTGTTTTTATATGTTCATACATTTTTATTTTATTGTATATTTTAAATTTTAATGATTTTTTTTCAAAAAAATGTTTTTGGAAGATATTAGATGTTTTAACATGTAGTCACTACATTGTCAACAAAACAACGCTCTTTTAGCTTATTTTTTCAAATATTTGCTACGATTATTGCATAATAATATTTAAAATAATTCACTTCTTAGTTTAATTTATAGTGTAAATTATAAATTACAATAAACATATACAAAACGTTTTCGTGAGAATTTCTTAAAATTTCACGTCTCAAAACCGAATTTTTACAGATCTCTAGAGAAATTAAACTTTAAAGTTCTTTAATTATAAAAAAGTGCAAAATAGAAGAAAAGATGACAAAAATGCACTTTTAATGCTAAAAATTTCTAACGAAAAAGTTTTAAAAAGCATCTAGCACTTTTTTCTAAAAAATAAGTGCAGCCGACGAAAAAAAGGGCTAGAATTGCACTTTAAATGCCGTTATGGCAACACTGGACTAAATACACAAGGCAGTAAAACCAACAGACATCCAACATACGAAACGAAGTACACAAAAAAAACAAAAACAAAATACATAACGCAATGAAACCAACAGACATCCAAACATACGAATACACTAAGAAACAAAAACAATATACACAAGGCAATGAAACACACAGCCCACAGTGAGACATTTGGCACTTTTAGAACGACATTAATCAAATCTTAGTGATATTGAGTTCTAATTTTAGTTACAGTTAGCAAACAATTGGCCAAACGCTCCACATAATAATCAGCACGATAAGACTGCTGCCACGCCCATTTTTTACAAGTATATATTGAATAAACATTTAATTTTAGGTCGCATATATCTCAAAACTTTTGCAATCGATTTTGAATTTTTATATATTTTTAGAAAGACAATTTTATACAGATTGCTATTTATTTATAAGAAAATGAAAAATATAAATATTTGTAGCACAGTCTCTGCAAAAAGTTAATAAAACCCATTTTCCTATTTAAAAACATTTTCAACGTTTAGATACTGTTTTAAACGGGTTAGTATTATCCGATTTGTCTCAAATGCTCTGCATTGTAGTTTTAGTGCATGCTCTTCTATACTTTTTAAAAACATGCTTTATATAACCACCCTAATGAATATTAGGGAGTCACTCTTAGATATGTTTATCAAATTGTACAAATATTTGCAAATAATTGAATGCAACATTAACAAACAATTTATACTCTAATTAAAATTTAAAATAAAATTTAAATTCCGCGGTTTTTACAAAGAACAAAATAAATTTATAATCTATGAATTTAAATCTGGAAATAAACAGAAAATTTTACTTTTTAAATAAAGCTATGACACCAGATTGGCTTAAGTAATTGTTTTTTAAAAGCACTAATTGTGGGCTAATATATGGTGCCAAGGCCAAAATTTATGTATACCCCTAACGTGAGTTTACATTTAAATAAAAAAAACATATTAAATTCTATAGGACACTCTATTTTCTTTTGAATATCTCTGAAGATCGCAGCCAATTTTCATATATATGTTTCTATAGAAAATTTCCTATGCAAGGGTTATAATTAGATAACTGCAATTGGCTGCAGTCATTAGATCTATTCCATTAAAAATATAATTTTCAAATATCTTTTTATTTTTAATATTATTTTTCCTTAGAGTTAAAAATAAAACCTTTAAAATTGAGTTTTTGTCAAAAAAATTGCAGAATAATCTTGAAGTACTAAATTATAATACAGTGAAGAAACTATATAAATATCTGAAATATTTACCAAGATATACGCATTCAAAATTAATTGCCGCTTCAGGAATATTACAAGAAAATTATTTTATTTTTAAAAGTAGCAACTTTGAGCACCTATATTTCGGGTTAAAGGAACTCTGCAATATTTTTAGTTATTTTTCTATAGTATATGGAATGTTTACTGTTATCTATAATAACAAGCAAGACAATTGGAAAGCGTTTAATTTTTTATTTTTGTCGTTCTAAAAGTACCAAATGTCTCACTGTGCAGCCATTCGAACATATGAAACGAAATAATCAAAAAAAAAAAAAAAAAACAACAAATAAGAGTGCTATATTCGGCTGTGCCGAATCTTATATACCTACCCTTCACCATAGTGTATTTAAATATTCATTTTCCCGACTATATCATTATTATAGCAATAGCAAAACATAATGAACAACAACAAGGCTAAACGAAATAAACACACAAAAAAAAATACACAAGGCAGTAAAACCAACAGACATCCAAACATACGAAACGAAATACAGAAAAAAATCAAAAACAAAATACACAACGCAATGAATCCAACAGACATCCAAACATACGAAATTCAATACACCAAGAAAACAATATACACAAGGCAGGGATGGAAAATGAGATTTTGTTTCAGTATCAAAAAATATTTCAGAGGGTACTTTTTTGGATCTTAGAGTACTAAAATATTTTTTTTTTTTGCTGAAAGTTGTTAATTTCTAAAATACACCTTCACATATTTAGACATTTTTAAATAATCAACAACAGAAGTAGAAAATGTATTATATATACCGTAGGGTGATCGATTATTCGACATTTTCCAAAAACCGGTTTTCGAGTAGTTCGAATTGTTAACATTTGAAAAAAACGGGTTGATATTTTTCAAATTCAGAGAAAACGGTTTTTTATTATAAATAAAAACATCTAGTTTAATTTGAAAAAAAAAAATATGACCCGAACTGATTTTTAAATAAACATTATTTCTTTAATGTAAAAAATTGGGAAGAATCATAATCTTAGTTTATTCTAAAGTCCCTGTTTAGTAAATTTTCATAGGCATTCCAACACTGCTATAATATTTCAGCGACAAATTAATTATTGTAATTGGAATATAATCTTAAGATTGATAAAATTTTATCCAACAGTTATTCCAATCAATTTTACAAGTAAATTTTTGTAATTAATTAGGAAAACCAAGAAAGTTTAACCAAAGGTGCTTTAGAAAAATATACTCTAGTTTCTTGAAATTTAGACAGGCTGTATTATTATTTATTTCAAAATTTAATTGAAGTAATATTTGAATACAAAGCAAATAAAAGTATTCGAAACCGGCTTTTAAAAAGTTAAAAAAAAGGGTTATTCGATATTCGAAAAAATCAACATTTAGAAAAAACCGACACTGGTAAATCAGAAAAAAAACGGTTTTATGACCGATTGAAAAACAGAATCGATCACCCTAATATACATATATTGATATAATGAATCTTTGTCCGTCCCTCAATTTTAACTTTTTCGATATAATTTGATGAACTTCAATGTCCATGTTATCATATAGCTACCATAAAAATATTACCCCGATATTGTACTTCGTAAATATGTATATTAAAATCAGTCATTATACAATTTGCTATATTTTAATAAATCCTGTCTTAAAGAAATTCAGGCCACATTTAGCCCTACTCAAGGATGAATTTAGAAATTCAACTTTTTATTTATTATACGCTAATAATTGAGCTACAAATATTAGTAACTATAGTTTATTGTCAATAAATCTTTTATATAAATTAGGATGGCCTGGTTCTCAACTAAAATTAAAGTTTAATTGATTATAAGATAGCGTTTCTCAAAATTTTTGTTCTGGGGTTAATATTTGGCGAGCTGGATCAAATGATAAAAAGGTCCTTTTTTGAAGTTTTTATGATTTTTTTTCATATTTCTTCCAAAGGAAAGATATAAACTTTTAGTATTATTAGAAAGGTCCTTGGGAGACGCTTTCAATGGCATACCAGAATTTTTTGTGTAACAGTAAAAGTAATCTAAATTTTTCGTAAAAGTTTCAGATTTTTTACATTTTTAACATATATGATTTTAATATAATTAATTAAAATTAATTGAAATCAATAAAATCTACGAAACGGTTTTTTCCGTTTTTCAAAATTCAATCTAGATCTAATTTTATTAAAATTTATCGAAGCCTATGTACGCTACCAAAACAACGCGAAATAATGTAAAAAATAACATAGAAATCGTTATTTACAAAGCAAGCGTAACAAACAAGTAGATGTTTAGGATAAATTATATTACTATGTTAGTTAAACTGAAAAATTTGATTGATAATAGAATGAAACCATAAAGTGTTATATACCATTGTAAAGCTAATGAAATTACGCGTATGCTGATGTACATATTAAGTATGTTAGATAAATATAGCTAACAGAATACCTGGGACAAAATAGAGTTTAAAATATTAAGATAAAATACAAAACATAAAGAATTTCGAAAAACAGAAAAAACCTTTTCGGTGAAATTTAGTTGAGGTTTATAATATAATAATTTCAATTAATTACATTATATATTTCTATGTAAAAATATGAAAAACTTAAAATTTTTCCGAAAAATTACGACAGTTGTAATCATTTTGGTGTTGTATACGAATTTGTGTATGCCATTGAAATCGTCTCACAAAAATTTTGAGAAATGGTATCTTAGAATGAACTAAATTTTCATTTTCGGTGGGAACATCAGCAATTTCCATTTTGGGGCCTACTAGGGCCCCAAATTTAATAACACGTATGTGTTATTAAATTAAAATTCGATGTACATAGGTGTTCATTTGTTAAAAAATCAATAGTCATATCCAATTCTACACATGAGACCATACATAAGACCATCCATGACATGAAACAATAATTTGCTTTAAATTCCAAATAATTTTCACCAAAAATTTCTCTTATTATCTATGGTTGAATTCTTAATTTCAAAACATATCGTTTTATATTAGATAGAAATTGAGTCCTTCGAGCTTCTAACATTTGGAAATAATTAGTTTTAAAGTCAAATATTTTATCAAAATTGAAATTTTTGGTAATTTTCTCATATAATATTAACAATGGAATTTAATTAGATTAATATTCATATAATGTCAATCAAGATAAAAATTCGAAATGAGCTGCATTGGTTATTTGCAAAACATACTTCTAAAAGTGGCTTTTAAAACTAGATTTCAAAACAGTCTTAGAATTTCAAATTTGAACTTTTAATGATACTTTGACCCCCATTTTCTCATTGTCTGATTATGTTTTATTAAAACGATGAATTGACATTTTACATACAAAAATTATTTTAACCGGCAGTATGTCCACCTGATAACCGGAGGTTGAGATATTGGCCCTGAGAGTATCAAATAAGACTCGGGAGTATCACGGTACTTTTGAACATCAAATAGTATCAAAAAAAAGTACCATCGTACCAAATCTGCCATCCCTGGACACAAGGCAATGAAACAGACAGCCATCCAAACATACGAAACGAAATACTCAAAAAACAAAAACAAAATACAGCAGTGTTGCAGTTGTTGTTGTTGTTTATTTTTTATGAAATTTTCAGATGTTGTCTCGGATTTTTGCTTATATCTCCGTTGTTTATGAACGGATTTTGCTGATTTTAAATAGGAAACTTCTCGAAAGCATGTCTGATAGAATTATTGAAGATTTGGATTCCAAAGATATCTGGGGTCTTCAGAAAACTGATTTCAACAGACAGCCATGTCCGCTTAATCGACTCCGCTATCTATAAGGATTCAGAATATATATATATATATATATTTTATAGGGTCGGAAAATTATAATTTGGAAATTACAAACGGAATGACAAACTTATATATACCCTTCTCACGAAGGTGAAGGGTATAAAAACAAAATACACAACGCAATGAATAACCAGTGTTGTTGTTGCTTATTTTTTTATGAAATTTTCAGAGGTTGTCTCGGATTTTTGCTTATATCTCCGTTGTATAGGGACGGATTTTGCTGATTTTAAATAGGAAACTTCTCGAAAGCATGTCTGATAGAATTATTGAAGATTTGGATCCCAAAGACGGACAGACGGACATGGCTTAATCGACTCCGCTATCTATAAGGATTCAGAATATATATACTTTATAAGGTCGGAAAATTATATTTTGGAAATTACAAACGGAATGACAAACTTATATATACCCTTCTCACGAAGGTGAAGGGTATAAAAATATAAATAGAATATGTTCAGTAATTTTACGCTTTTATCTGTTCGAAACTCAACTTAATTAAATTAAAATTAACTATCAATTATAACACATTGGACTAATTTTACTGGTGCATTAGAAATAAGTTTCAGTAAGTATATGTAAGTGTAGAAGAAGTAAGAATAAGTGTTTTTTCCATAAAAGCGTTTCTCAGTCACGCCAGATTTTCGTGGGGAGCGATTTGGGGATTTTGGTAAAATTTAGAGATTTTTTGTAAGTTTTGCACTGTTTTTGGGGATTCTAATTTTTTCTTATAAATATTAACAATTATATATTATTCTAATGTAATTTTTATATCTCATGTATTTATGGGTTTTCTAAGCTTTAAAGTAATTTTCAAGTAGCTTGGCAATCATATTTAAGGAGAAACAAGTAAGAGTGCTAGATTCTGTTATGTCTTCTTGAATTTGATCCTTTCTCTAATGATTTATGAAAAGGGTCGTTTTAAAATATTTTGAAAATCTTCGGATAAATATAAAATTTAAATTTCTCCCCAATTTTCTAAATCGTAACGGTTTAGATTTTATCGATGTTTAGTTCGTATTTTAAAGATTTTTTTTACAAAGACATAAAATTTAATGTCCAAGTTACACTTAAATTATCTTATAGAGTCAGCGACATCATCAAGAAACTTCAATTTTAGTAAATTAACTTACGTTATTGCAATTTATTTTTGACGCACAATTTATTTTATGTTGGTATAAATTTGGAAATATAATATGGATTATTATACTAAAAGTTAACTTTTTGTTTTTCCATATGCTGTCGCTGACTCTATAACCTAATTTCAGTGCAGGGAAAATGGAAGATGCATTTTATGAGATATCTGTGACTCAAGAACATTTTTTAATTTCTTATCCTTATTTAAAAACAATACTACTTTTTTATAAGTTGTCGAACTAGAACCAAAAAAAATTTTATGTCAAACATAACAATTAATTTTAGCCGGACATGGCCGACTATATGATACCCTACACCAGGTTATATTTTAAAAATTATTTATTTTTCATAAAGAAACTTTTATTTTGAATTTTACATTAATTCCGATGTATTAAAGCAATTTATTGATGAAAAACTGAATTTCTAAAAGAGGCTTCATATGGGAGTTATGGGCCGATCCTCAACAAATTGGGAAGAGGAATGTAATTTCGTATAAAGGTTAGTTGTGCTGAATTTCATCGCGATACTAATGGTTATAAGTAAATTTTTGGATGATTTAGTTATGTTTTAAAGGGGAGTTGGTATGGGGGCTAGGGTCAAACGAGGCCGATCATTATAAAACTTGGCATGGTCATTTATGCGTATATAGAACTTAGTTGTGCCAATTTTTGGTGAGAAAGTATGTAGTATATTTGACGTAGTTATGAGTTAAAAACCCTAAATCGTAAGGTTGTATGGAGGCTAGGTGAAACAATGGACCGATTTCAACCATTTTCAATAGGCATCGTTCTCAGAGTGATTCTAATTCGATCGGTATACTTTAAACTTACAAACATCACCACAAACTTATAATACCCTCCCCACTATAATGGTGTAGGGTATAAAATGAAGATAAGATTAAAGTATCTAGTTTTATGTTATTGACAAAAACTTTAGTATTATCCTAAAAAACGGTTTGAACTTATCAATAGCTCAGAATAAAGTTGAGTATTATTTACTTTATATTGCTATTTGGCTTCGGCGATGCATTTAATCAATTAATGAGTCAATAATTTCCATTGAAATTTTTTGCTATTTCATAATAATCGCATCCGAAAAGTCGTCTTTGCAGGTGTAATTTTCAGTCCATATTAAGCGAACTACTGTTTCCCATTGATTTTCTATGGATTTGCTATATGGTGATTAGGTAGGCCATTTCAATACACGTATCACTTTTGAGCCTAACCACTCGATTACAACTCAAAGGTTGGGCAATAGTTTATAATACGATTTCGACCAATACCTTGTCCTTAAACCCAGTTATATATCGTAGACCATACCATATCATGAATTTTTTTAATAAATGTATTAATTAAATATATAGCGCAGACCGACAAATATTGAGTAAAGTATTAAAACAAGTCTTCAAATCGTTAATTATTTTGGATTTTAGATCTTAAATCTAGCCATTTTGATATATGATATAAAAAATATGTATATATGTTAAAAAAATACAAAATGAGATTTTACAAAATTATCAAAATGAAGAATACATTGAAGTAACTATAAAACAGCATCCTTTTTACACGGTTATTTTGTATATTTTTAGTAATAGTCTTCTTTCCTGTAAAAGTTGAAAAGTTTCAAATGTTTTGTCAGAACCATAATAATAAATTTAATTAATATTGAATAGTCTATAAAAAATTGTCGCCCAAAATCAATGTTTAGCGGATGGAGCAGTGTGATATTACAATTACAAAATTATCAAGTATACGAAGTACGATATGTCCCATTTACAACACCAAACAGTACTTATCAATGGAGGATAATTGTGACAGTCATGTAATTTTTCATGAAAAACAAATTGGGGAAAATTATGAGGATTTTTTTCTGGCAACACTTCCTGGTCCAATCTATATCTATGTATATATATATATATATATATATATAAATGAATGTGTGTTTGTATATTTGTTTCGACTTCATCGACTGCTAAACGGCTGGAGCGATTTTCCTGAAATTTCCACACAGTCTTCCCGCTTGTCTGGAAGGTACTATAGGCTACCGTTTGCTTTGGAATTTCAAGTAGGCGAAGTGTCACGCCCACATTCAAAGTTAGTCTTAAAAGTTACACATCTCAGAAACTGCAACAGCTAGAGTCCTACAATTTTTTACAAACAACTTTGACATCCAAAAGAATATTTGTGGACAAAATGGACGGAATGGCTATTAAGAAAATATTAAATCAGTATATAACAGAGTCCTCAAATTTTGTCGGAGCCACTTTAGTGTCAATATGATTATTTAGGACAAAAAGTGGGCGGACTAGCATTAGGGGTCGTGGCACCTCCCATATAAATTAAATACAAAAATTCGTTTATCTTAGAAATTATTAGGGTTAGAATATTCAAATTTTGCACGTCGAACTTTAACATCCATGTAAACATTTTGGGTAATAAATTGGTGGACTACCAATGGGGGAGCGGCACCTCCCACATGAATTGAATACAAAAATTCACTTATCTGGGGAATTCATAGAACTAGATTCTTAAGATTTTTCACGTAGAACTTTAATATTCATTTAAACATTTTGGGGAAAATAAAGGCGGATTTTCATCAAGGGGGGCTTGGCACCCCCATATGAATTAAATAGAACAATTTATATATCTGAGAAACAATTAGAGCTATAATCTTCAAATTTTACATTAAGAACTTTGACATTCATGTGAACACTTAGAGAAAAATGGGCGGACTTTCAATGGGGGAATTGGCACCTCCCATATGAATTAAATACAAAGTTTAGTATATATGGGAAACTATTAGATTATTCACATTTTTCATAGGTTACATTTAAATCTTAATTTACGTTTGGAAAAATTGGCGAATTTGCAATAATTTGAGTGGCATATCATTATATATATAAAAAACTATTATGGTTAGAATCTTCAAATTCGTTAAGTGGGTTGCTTTTAGGGTAGCAAAGCACACTGGGTATAGCTAGTTGTATATAAAGCATAATATTGTTATGACCATAATAATAACAAATTACAAAATTAAAAACAAAAACATATTCTCTTTACGTTTCGATGAAACCCGAGCAATGCAGGGTACACGCAGCTAGTATGTACATAATAAAAAGGAAGATATGTAAGTATGTAGTGCACGTATGACTACCAATTAGAATAGCGAAAAAATTATACTGAACAATAGATGAATGAAATTTGATTTTTTTTCTTTTGCCCAACAGGTGTCTAAAACAATCGAGTAATTGTGAAAAAAATATATGTATTTGTAAATTTAACTTAAAAACACATACATACTTAAGCAAACTTTTTTCATTTGTCAGCACAATCATAACACCACTAATTTATTTGAAAATATTAGAAAATATCCATCTTACTAAAGTATTTTATACACCAGGAAGATTAGGCAAAAAAAAGAGCAATCTGTGGAATTTTAGATCGCTAAATAATTTTAAAATTTATTTAATAAAATAGGTTATTTATTTGATAAGGTTTATTGGAATACAAAAAAATTAAAAAAATACATTATTTTATTAACTGTAAAGATATTATAAATTGAAATATAATAGAATCTTAAAATGGATTTTTTTCACAACTAAGTGTTCCAAATTTATTGAAAAAAAAAACTGATTTACTTAAAGAAGCCCTAAAATTTGGTGGATGGATTTATATGAGAAATAATATTAAACGAGGCCCGATTATTAAGAAATTCAGCAATGTCATTAAGGTTTGCATAAAACATGGGTGTGTTACTTTTTGATGAAATACAAGTATATTTAACATAATTATGAGCTCAAAAGTCATATACGGTAGGGGGCTAGATGAAATAATAATCTGATTTCAACCATTTTTAATAGGTTTCGTCCTTGTGCCGACTATTGGTCACTGACTATTTTTTATACATATTTATATATTAAATGGATCAATTAAAATATAATGCACTCTAAACTACACGGATTTAAAGAAGGGCATAATCGAATCAGAATGTGATTGTGAACCGACTGGTAAACATACTTAAGGACAAACATTTCTGAGTGTTTCAAAATTCAGCACATTGTGCCGAGCTCAAAAGCCCTTTTCGGGCTTAAACATTTATCAAAGGTTTATAAAACAAATTTTCATACAAAATTTGTTCTATAAACCTTTGATAAATGTTTATGAATAAGACCTTTAATGAATAAAACGACACTTTCAAAAATTAATAAAAAAATTAATGATAAAGGTTGAAGACCTAGTAAAACTAATCTAATACAGGACAATTTAATGACAAGAGAGTTCGAAAAATTCAAAAAAAAAAAAAAAATTACCTACTCCTCCTTAATGAGCAATCTGGGGAATTTCAGATAGCTAAATGAAAATTGGCACATAGCTTCCCCTTAGCATAAATAGTAAGAAATTAAAAGTCACCGAAAATATCTTGTGCGCTAAGTGAGATATTGGAGGTCAAAAGTTACAAAATTTAGTTTTTGCCGAATATCTTGCTTAATATGCGTCGGACGCATTGTAATGTTATTACAATTTCTATAGAGAATTTCCTACATTTTGGTTGAAGAATATTTTTGCTTATCATTAGATGCTTATCATTAGATGTTTATTATACATATATGTTATTCATAAGCACTTAATATATGCTTTTTCACTATTACACGTTTTATCTGAAATTCGCTTTATGACCCATAATGCAATGTCTGTCTATCCATAATTTCAGATAGTATATGGTAAAGAACTGTTTTCAGGAAAAGGTAATTGTCGAGTTCATATTATAAAAATTTGTTATCTGTGTTATAAGACTCGAGACCTTTAAAAGTCCGTACCAAAGACTATAGATCAGACGTCGGCGCTAGTATTGTTCTGACAACGAAGATTTTCGGCAAATTACATGTACACAACACGATCGCATACGAACTTCTAAACAAGGGCATCAAAAATACAAATATTTTATTTACTTGCTTGACAGCAGTGTTGCCAGAACTCCCTCAGATTAAAGTGCAAAATGACGGTCAAAAAAGTGCAAATTCGTTGAAAAAAGTGCTAAATTCAAATCAAGTTTTTAAAAGTCCATTAAGCCATGTCTACCCGTCTGTGCGGCTGGCTCTCCAGGTATAATGTACAGGTCGCAATTTTTTACATAATTCAATGAGATGTTTTATATGAAAAATGCAAAAGACTATTTCGAATTGATCCATGATTTGACCTTGCCTATAAAATATCCCTTTACAAATTCAATAAGGGGTAATTTCAAAAAAGTAGGATTTTGAACATGATTTCGATGAAATTCGGTACACACATTCTTCTTGTAAATACGGAATTTAAAGTTCTCCAAAATTTTCAAATTCGTTACGGTCCAGATTTTATCGATGTTTAAAGTTCATATTTATACCCTACACCACTTTAGTGGGGAGAATATATTGGGTTTGTGCTGATGTTTGTAACATACAAAAATATTCATCCTATACCCACCTTAAAGTATACCAATCGGTATACTTTAAGGTGGTCGATTAAGCTATGTCCGTCTGTCCGTCAGTCTGGCTGGCTTTCCATGTAATTGGATGAAATTTGGCACACACTCCTTTTTCGGCCCAAGGACGAAGCCTATTGAAAATGGCTAGCCCCCATACAACAGAACCTCCCTAAAAGGGCTTCTGAGCTCATAATTATGTTAAATATACCTGTATATTGATAAACTAACACAACTAAACTAAGCACAACTAAGTCCTCTCTTACATTGAGACTTTTTCCCCCTGGGCTTTTCTCAATTTTCTTTTAAATGCCCTTCATAAAATCTTGACTTTTAAGGCATGCCTGCTTTTTGAAATTATGAGTGTAAGAGTTGCCATTTTTTATAATTCTTAATTTATTTTTTAAATATTTTATAAATGAATAAATCTATTTCTTTAATATTTGTTGTATTAAATATTGTTTTAATTATTTAAGTAAATATTTATATAAAAAAATTTATGAAAAAAATACTAAAATACTTTAAAATACATATTTTTGCTACTATTAGCTGTATGTTTTAGTTCTTCTTATAGTTATTTATTTTTTATTTAAGATATAATAACATTTTAATACTCATAACATTTGGAAAATAAATTATTTTTAAATTAATTGAAATATGTAAAAAATTAAATTATTGCAAATGGCAACACTAATTCATGTGTGGGAGTAGTCGCACACGATCTTTACGCTGTGAGAGCAGAATAGAAATAAAGCAACTAGCAAAATCACGAACATGAAGGAAAAGCAATGTCGAAAAAAACCCTCAAATTACGATTCGTGCGTGTCTTGCTACTTCCCTTTCTTCTTTCCCCCCTTTGCCAACAAACTCGACACGCTTGCGTGCTCACCCCTGAGAAAAAGTCTCAATGTAAAAGTGGTATAAGTTTTATACAAGCCTTGATGACCTTGCCAAATTTCATAGAGATCGGGCCTCATTTGACTCTAGCTCCCATACAAAGTCCCCTTCAGAAAATTACTTGAATGTCCAAAATTAACTTATAAACACAAGTATAGCACAATAAAATATTATGTAAATATAAATATATTCACAAAATTTTATCAGGCTTGGTCCATATAAAGCCTCTTTCAGAAAATTTTTCATCCATAAATTGCTTAAATGTATCGGAACAAGGTAATAGAAGATAAATGCTTTATTATGAAAAATAAATCACATTTAATATTCATAACTGGTGTAGGGTAACATATGGTCGGTCACGCCCGACTATACTTTCTAATAGTCGATTTTTTTAATATTTTTTTTTCTTGGAAATTATGAAAACAAAAGAATTTGTTGTTGATTTTCCTTATCATGGAATAATTTTTTACAAACTCCTAAATGTATCAGCAAATAAAACAAATAAACAAAACAACTTTTTTATATAATTAGAAAAAGAAGTTTTCATTAGTTAGAATTATTTTGGAGATTTCATGTTCTAAAATTTATTAACCCTTTCCGTGGTTTTGTCGAATATATTCGACATTACAATAGACTCTGTTTTTAAGCATTTTTTGGGTATAATATTTAACTTTAGTTTTAATTTTTTTCTTTTAGATGAAAATGAAGACTTTATTATATTTATAATTGAGATTTTGAAAGATCTTCCGTATTTTAAAAGTATTTAAAAATCAAATTTTAAGAAATTGTCACTTATGACTACTTTTTAAAAAGTGCTTTTTAACATTTAATCATTTAATGGCCAAAAAAATTGTATTTTAGGAGATCGGACTATGCAGATTTAAATTGTATTGTATTGAAAGAAGTTAAAGAAGACATTTTCCAAAAAAAAATTTCATAAAAAATATTGGTGGTACTTTTTGGAGACTGTTTTTCGAATGTCGAATATATTCGACATTTAACTTTGACCTTCTATAACTCACTAGGGAAAACTCAAATTCAAAAAATATTATTTTTCCCGGATTCAGCATACTCAAATTATCTTAAATGTAAGTTTTCAAGTTTTTTTCTAGACATAAATTATTTTTGACCCTAAAAGGATTAAATAAAATATTATTATTGGAGAAATTATTTGTTTTTGTATGTAAATAAAATATGCAGAAACTAAAGAACTGTGTTTGAAATATTATGAAATAATATATAAGGATTTAAATTTCCGTTAAATTTGAAATTATTTGAGTTTTGTTTTTGTAATACTTTCCTTTGAGAAAATCTGCAACAGATGTCATGATTCATACCTTAAAACAAAAATATTTTAAATAAAATATTTTCAAACTGTAAGACATAGGTTTTAATTAGGAACTAAAACGATAAATATTTTAGAAAATATACGATGTCAAATTTAATACTTGTTGAAAAAAATCTTAAAAAATTTGAATTTGAACCTTAATAAAATCTAAACCGTAATGAATTTGGAAATTTTGGTGAACTTCGTATTGATACAAAGAATGTGTGTACCAAGTTTTATCAAATTCGGAAAGGGTAAGGTACAAAACCTGTTCGAAAATTTTTTAATGCCGCTAAAAATAAGCATATATATGTATTTATATAAAATAACTAATAACACTATGTAACAACGATTTTGATTAGGATATAAAACCTATATGGGTTTCTTTGCTTAGGGCGTCTAAGACCAGAAAAAGTATTTAAATAATCTAGGATGTCAAATCTTTTAATTATTCATTAAGAAAAAATTTAATATTTATAGTTTCAGTTATTTTTATATAAACAATTTTATGGGTCTTATTCACAACACTTTAGCAGATGTATTCTTATCGCAAAAATATTGAAAAATCAGTTGAAATAATCTTAAATCTTGGTGAATAGATGTCAGGTTTATTACTCATACTTCAAAGAGCTTTTAGGAAACAATATAAATGTTGATGTAACAAATGAATTATGAGGGTTATATTCAAACACGCAAGTTTGTAATTCTGGAATAAATTGTCAATAATATTTTCGAAATTAAAAAAAAAATTTTAACAAAAATAAATTTCAAAAATTTGGTAAGAATAAAAAGAACTGGTTATATTGAATCTTTTTTTCTGAGTTGATTGTTAGGTTCCTAAAAGTAGCACAAGCACCCCAAAATCGGTACTCATTTTCTCCAAATTTAACAGCTCTCCTGAAGGATGAAGCAAAATTAAATATAACCTTAATAAGTTTTATAGGATCTTAAATGTCTCTATCAAATTCCATAAGAATCGGTCTATATTATATCCAAGCGTCCATAATAACTTGCTTAAAATTATGTGCTGTGATGAAATTCTTCATAATCAAGTTTCATAGGTTCATAGTTTACCTCTATATATGTAAATAATCTTTCAGAAAATAAATTTATTCTTAATAAATTATTAAAACATATTAGTATTATGATACATTCGAAAAAATGATTTGTTTTAAAACATTCTTCTTAGAGCTCGGTCCGTGATCCAAACCATTAAGATCGTATTCCGAAAATAAAACCGATACACGATAATAAAATTTAAGCATAAATCTAATAAATGAGCAAATCTTGGTAAAACGTGTTGTGTTGGTGCGTATGTAAGATTCGGCATTCCCGAACTTTTACCTGTTTTTACATGCTCATACATTTTTATTTTATTGTATATTTTAAATTTTAATGATTTTTTTTTTTTTTTCTTTCAAAAAAAATGTTTTTGGAAGATGTTAGCCCTGTTAGCATGTAGTCACTTCATTGTAGTGACACCAAATTTTTAACAAAACAACGCTCTTTTAGCTTATTTTTTCAAACATTTTTTACAATTATTGCACAATAATATTTAAAATAATTCACTTCTTAATTTAATTTACGGTGTAAATTATAAATTTCTTAAAATTTCACAAAACATCTAAAAACTAAATTTTAAAAAATTTCTAGCAAAAGACGAAAAAGTGCTAAAAAGCATCTAACACTTTTTTCTAAAAAATAAGTGTAGCCGACGAAAAAAAAGTGCTAGAATTGCATTTTTAATGCCGTTATGGCAACACTGCTTGACAGCATTCAACAAAGCAGGTTGATGTCGCTTTGTTAAAGAAATTGCAAACACAACTTGAAAAAACAAAAACAACTTGCAAAAGCAAGAGCATAATCTATCTATATATATAAAATTCTAACGTTACTGACTGACTGACTGACTGATTCACTGACTGATTCATCATCGCACAGCCTAAACGGTTGAAGCTAAAGAGCTGAAATTTGGACAGGAGGTTGGTCTCCCGCCAAATAGATCCACTAAGACGGGATTTTTGGAAATACGAATGTTTAGGGGGTAAAAAGGGTAAAAACGGGTAAATTCGGTAACATTATATCTCCTAAACTAGAAAAGATACAAAAACAGTTTAAAGCTTCTCGCCGTTCATTTAAAAAATAAACGGACAGGTGTCTGGTACTTTTTTAAAATTCGGCCCCTTTAGGGAATAGACGGGTAAAAACTGTATTTTGGTACTTTTTTCGCACCCGATGTATCTTTTAAACCAGTGCACATTCAAAAAATATTTTTGACTCCTTCATAACTTAACGAAAAAATAAAAATATGAATTTAGTACTTTTTGGATATTCGGACATTTAAGGGGTTAAAATTGTACCTATTTTTGGTACTTTTTTCATAAAACATTGTTTTTGGTTTATTAACTTATACATATGAATACATAAAAACGAGCTCCCACTACGATGTTGCAAATTTTTGGAATAGAATTTTTATTTCGTTAATGGGGAAGAAAAAAGTACCAAAAGGGGTAAAAATGGGAAATTTGATTTTATTCAACCACAATGATCCAATTTAGATAAAATTTTTAAATTTAGAAACACTAAATATCCTAATGGGGTGTTATTTGGAACCCCGGTATCAAGTGATATTTTTTGGTACTTTTCATTCTCCAACTGGTCCTTTTTGAGTTTTCTATGATATTGAAATAGAAACATGAAATTAATAATAAAGGGACTTTTCGCTACTTTTTCGTTCTACACAGGTACTTTTTTGAGTTTTCTTTAAAGTTAAACCTAGAAACATGAAATTAAGCATGTAGAGCTCGGAGTAAATGAGAATCTATAAAATGGGACTTTTTGGTACTTTTTCGTTCTTCAAAAGGTACTTTTTGAATTTTCTATAATATTGAACCTAGAAACATAAAATTAAACATGTAGAGACCGGAGTAAATGAGAATCTATAAAAGGGGACTTTTTGGTACTTTTTCGTCCTTCGACTGGTACTTTTTAAAATTTAACCTAGAAACATGAAATTAAGCATGTAGAGCCCGGAGTAAATGAGAATCTATAAAAGGGGACTTTTTGGTACTTTTTCGTCCTTCGACTGGTACTTTTTGAGTTTTCTATAAAATTTAACCTAGAAACATGAAATTAAGCATGCGGAGGCCTTAGTTAATGAGAATCTATAAAAGGGGACTTTTTGGTACTTTTTCGTCCTTCGACTGGTACTTTTTGAGTTTTCTATAAAATTTAACCTAGAAACATAAAATTAAGCATGTAGAGCCCTTAGTAAATGAGAATCTATAAAAGGGGACTATTTGGTACTTTTTCGTCTTTCGACTGGTACTTTTTGAGTTTTCTATAAAATTTAACCTAGAAACATGAAATTAAGCATGTAGAGCCTGGAGTAAATGAGAATCTATAAAAGGGGACTTTTTGGTACTTTTTCGTCCTTCGACTGGTACTTTTTGAGTTTTCTATTAAATTGAACCTAGAAACATGAAAATAAGCATTTAGAGCCCGTAGTAAATGAGAATCTATAAAAGGGGACTTTTTGGTACTTTTTCGTTCTTCAAAAGGTACTTTATGAATTTTCTATAATATTGAAAATAGAAACATGAAAGTATGCATGTAGAGCCTGGATTAAGTGAGAAACTATAAAAGGGGACTTTTTGGTACTTTTTTGTTCTTCAAAAGGTACTTTTTGAATTTTCTATAATATTGAACCTAGAAACATGAAATTAAACATGTAGAGACCGAATTAAGTGAGGACCTATAAAAGGGGACTTTTTGGTACTTTTTCGTTCTTCAAAAGGTACTTTTTGAATTTTCTATAATATTGATCCTAGAAGCATGAAATTAAGCATATAGAGCCTGGAGTAAATGAGAATCTATAAGAGGGGACTTTTTGGTACTTTTTCGTTCTTCAAAAGGTACTTTTTGAATTTTCTATAATATTGAACCTAGAAACATGAAATTAAGCAAGTACAGCCAAGATTAAGTGATAACCTATAAAAGGGGACTTTTCGGCACTTTTTCGTTCTTCAAAAGGTACTTTTTGAATTTTCTATAATATTGAACCTAGAAACATGAAATTAAGTACGTAGAGCCCGGAGTAAGTGAGAACATATGAAAGAGGACTTTTTGGTAATTTTTCGTTCTTCAAAAGGTACTTTTTGTGTTTTTTATAACATGAAATTAACCATGTGGAGCCCGGAGTTAATGAGAATCTATAAAAGGGGACCCTTTAGTAATTTTTCGTTCTTCAACTGGTACTTTTTTAATTTTCTATAATATTGAACTTAGGAACATGAAATTAAATAAAAGAGGTCTTTTGTTACTTTTTCGTACTTCATTGGTACTTTTTGAGTTTTCTAAAATATTGAATATATAAACATAAATTTAAATAGGGGACTTTTTGATATTGCAGATATATATACATTTACAATAATATTTATTTTATTCCATTACGATGAGGGTAGCGAAGCACACTGGGTATAGCTAGTTTAATAAATAAATTTCTAGAATGCATAACAATGAAAGTAAATAAGTTCATCTTGTTTCATATTTTTTTGTACATTTAAATTTGAAATGTTGTTTCTATGTGAAGAAATTATCATTCTTATGTACATTAATTACATTTTGTTTATAAATATTCGCATTTTAGAGTAATGCAATTTAATCTTCAATATTAAAAATAACCAAATATTTTTTCAGTGCAATTTCATTACGCCGGTATATGCTTGAAATAAGTCCTAAACCAATTAAGAGAGAGACGAAATTTAATATAAAAACATTTTTAATTAAAAATATTAGACTTTGTTTAAAAATAATGGAAATGGAAGCCGTTTAGAGTTGTTAACATATTCCTAAAATAGTATTTTAATGTAAAATATGACAACTTACTTTTTAATTTTATTTACATAATCCTTGAAGATAATTACTTTTTGGTATATGTTAGAGCCCTGCATGAGTGACTCTATTTGTCACCCACAATGAGTAATCCACTGCATTGCACTCAACTCATTTTTTATTTTGAATATTATTTACAAAGAGTGTGTACATTTGATTTTAATAATTCAAATTTTTGTTTTACTCAATCATTGCGAGTATTTTTGTGTAAGTGTACGTCTACATTCAAATCGAGTAAGTTAACAACTTACGTATATTAAAAGAATACAAAATAAATATTTTGAATCGAGTGAATCGAGTTTTAAATGCCAAAAGAAAAATAATTTAAAAAGAAATATAATAAAAAAACATGATATCGCAAATTAATTTAAAAATGGAAAACAATGAGGTATATCTAATTAATAAATACTAAACCGTATGATAAATGTTTAATTTATATTATATTTTATTGTAAATTGGAACAGGATTCTAGCGGCGCCGTTGATAGCCCAGCATCCGTTTCCAGTGTAACTAGCTTGTTGAGCCATGAGATAATAAAAACAAAAATAATTAACCAAGAATATAAATTAAGTAACAAAACTGGACGTAGTAACGTATGGAAAACATTTGGAATGATTATAAACGACTCAGGTGAAGAATTGTTAAATGTAGTCGCGTGTCGATTTTGCTTTAGCGTGTATAAACATAACAGTAGATCTACTACAAACTTGGTAAGACATAAATGCTACATCGCCACAAAAGATCGGGATAACGTACACAACGTTTTAGTGGATAGTGACACAAAAAGGAAAGCATTGTATACATTTACCAAATGGATTATTGAAAACTGCAGACCTTTTACATTGGTGGAAGATTCCGGTCTTCATGAACTTGTTAGCTTCGTTTTGTCCATCGGTTCAAAATATGGTAAGCACGTCAATGTAAAATCATTACTTCCACACTCAACAACAGTAGGAAGAAATGTTTGTAAGCTTTACGATGTAGCATTTTCTGAGATAAAATCCGACATCACTAAAGTCAAGGACATTGGGTTCGCTCTAACCACCGATTTGTGGACGGACAGCTATTTACACAAATCATTTTTGGCAATAACAATGCATTATATAAAAGATACACAATTGAATAACGTTTTGTTGGGAATACGCAGCATGAATGGCGAAAAATGTACTAGTGAGTTGTATATACCATTATAAAATTTTAATGGCCACTGATTTTTTATCAATTATTCCGAAATCCTTTAGGTAATAACATATACTGCAAAGTTTGTAACATACTTAGCGAATTTGATTGTGTATTCACTGAAAATGTTACCGTCCTGACGGACAGAGGATCAAATATGGTTGCTGCTTTTCGCAGCGCTGCCCATATATATTGTATTAACCATCTACTGAATAATGTTATTCAGAAATCCATAGATGCAGTCCCAGAAGTAAAATTTATTTGCGATGTAGCCACCAAGATAGTGAGGTACTTTAAAAAGTCTGGGATAAATTCAAATATAACAAAGTCCTTAAAAAGCTTTTGTCCATCAAGATGGAATACTTTCTATTATCTGTTGTCGTCATTAAAAATCAGCTGGGACGAAGTTGTTTTCATATTACAAGAAAGGCATGAAATCCATCGTATACAGAATATTGATTTAAGAAATATAACTGCTGTGTTGGATATAATTCGACCCTTTGAAGAAGCCTCGAAGATACTAGAGGGAGAGAAATATCCAACAATTAATTTGGTCTACATTTATGTAAACAGCCTTCAAAAGAAATGCGCTGAAAACAACGAGGATATAAGTATTGCCCAGGCTTTGAAAAGCAAGCTTAGGCACTACTTGGATACTGTAGTTTTTTCTAATTTGTCCATCTGGCATCGAGTTGCTCTATTCCTGTTCCCCCCTGCAAACAAATTGCTAAGTTTTTCTGAAGAAGATCGAAATCTTATAAAATTAAAATGTATCGAGTTGATACAAAGCCTAGTACAGAATTGTGAGCCTATAACAGAACCACAACAACTGTCAGTAGCCTCAATCTCATCGAAAAATTTAGAGCTGTTTTCAGATTTTATTCGATCATCTGATTTTCAAACCAACGAGGATTTAGTGGCCTCAGAGTTGAGACGATACGAAAACACAGAAGTGTCATTATACCCTACACCACTTTAGTGGGGAGGGTATATTGGATTTGTGCTGATGTTTGTAACATACAAAAATATTCGTCCTAGACCCACCTTAAAGTATACCAATCGGCTTAGAATCGTTTTCTGAGTCGATTAAGCTATGTCCGTCCGTCCGTCCGTCTGGCTGGCTGGCTGTCCATGTAAACCTTGTGCGCAAGCTACAGGTCGCAATTTTCAAGATAATTGGATGAAATTTGGCACGCACGTTTTTTTTGACCCAAGGACGAAGCCTATTGAAAATGGTTAAAATCGGTCCATTATTTCACCTAGCCCCCATAGAACAGAACCCCCCGAAAAGGGCTTCTGAGCTCATAATTATGTTAAATATACAGATATATCGATAAAATACGGCACAACTAAGTTTTATAGAAGTCTTGATGACCCTGCCAAATTTCGTAAAGATCGGGCCCCATTTGACCCTAGCTCCCATACAAAGTCCCCTTCAGAAAATTACTTGAATGTCCCAAATTAACTTATAAACACAAATATCGCGATGAAATTCAGCACAATAAAATATTATGTAAATATAAATATATTCACAAAATGTTATCGGGCTTGGTCCATATTTGCCCCTAGCCCCCATATAAAGCCTCTTTCAGAAAATTAGTTTTTCATCCATAAATTGCTTAAATGTATCGGAACAAGGGAATATTGAAGATAAATGCTTTATTATGAAAAATAAATCACATTTAATATTCATAACTGGTGTAGGGTATCATATGGTCGGCCACGCCCGACTATACTTTCTTACTTGTTTTATGATGATTTCGACACACTTAAGTGGTGGGATTCGCATAAGAACGAGTTCCCCTTTTTACACAAATTAAGCTGCCGAATCTTAGCAATACCAGCAAGTAGCGCACCTTCAGAACGGGTTTTCTCTTGTGCCCGCAACGTAATTTTTGAAAAAAGATGCTCCATTGCCTCAAATGATATTGCGGTAAATCAAATTATTTTCTTACACATGAATCAGAAAAAATACTCAGTTGCACAAGAAGAAGGTGCTCTCAGTGTTAATATATAATTATAAAAATCCTTATATTTCATATTTTTTCACTTTACAGTAGTTTTGTTTACATCTCTAAATAATATTCAAATATAATTATTACATGAGTTACATTAATAAAATATACATATATACATAACAATAATGCATTTTATTTGTAATCTCGATATAAAAATTCATAAGAACGGTAATTCGTTCAAAGAATTGCATTCTAATTAAAACACATAATAAATCCTTCTATGATTCGATTCACTCGCTGTTTTGCACTCGATTTGAAACACAAAAACACTCTCAATACTCATATC
This sequence comes from Lucilia sericata, assembly GCF_015586225.1. NCBI lineage: Eukaryota > Metazoa > Arthropoda > Insecta > Diptera > Calliphoridae > Lucilia > Lucilia sericata. The sequence goes on from NW_023994302.1 coordinate 24,831, forward strand.
ATACAATACTCTTTAATATTATTTAAGTCTTTACAATATTATTTAAGTCACTCATGCAGGGCTCTAGTATATGTTTAATAAACTTCGCCAATTAACAAAACCTTCTTAAATGTTTATTAACAGTTGACTTTTAACACAACACTGTCATATTGTTTTTTATTACTTAAGATTCACAATATATTAATTACACTATTTTTCTATGAACATTAAATTCAATAACTCATTTAAGTTTTACAATGAATAATTAAAACTGAATATGACTGGACAAAAGACAAAACATCAGTGAACTTAATAAAATTTCTGCATTATTTATTTTTTTTCACGCTAAAAAATGGAGTATTTATATTTTTTTGTTTTTGTACTCTTCATCCGGAAGTAACCTAAAAGTATACTTCCAGACGGCGAAAACTAGAAATCAATGTATTTTGTTTTTGTAAAATGTGTGCTCTCGTCTTACAATCGTCCAGAAGTGACTACAATCCACACTTCCAGATGAATAAAATACAACATTAATGTGAACACTCTTCAAACTGTCTTCCAGAAGTGACATAAACATACAAATCTAGAAGATACAAATTAGGAAACAACGTATTTTGTTATTGTAAAATGTGTGTTCTCACCCAACTCTCATACAGATGTCACTAAAACGTATACTTCCAGAGGAAAAAAATTCAACAGTCATGGTTTTTTGTTTAAGCAAAATGGAGCACTATTAAAAGTTTATTGCTAGAAGACGAAAATTCAATGTATTTTGTTTTTGTAAAATGTGCGTTCTCGTCTGACAATCGTCCAGAAGTGTTTCTGACGTGGCGTCTGGGGTGATGCGCAATAGTTTTGTCTTCTAAATGTTTGAAGGGATATTATTATCACAGAAAGAGAGACGCTAAGAAACTGTTATTGTAGTGGTGAGAAAATACTAAAAAAAACACTTAGAAAAAATATTTACGCTCTTGCTATGAGTTTTGTTTACGATCGGGTAGTGTACGTAGTAGCGTTGCCACTGACCAAATTTTAAACCTACCAAAATTTTGTCAAAAAACTACCAAAATCGTGTAAAACCAACCAAATTTTGAAAATCATATAAAATTAATTTTTGAGAAAAGTGTGACTTATTTATTAAGGTATTTCGCCGCCTAAAATGCAAAAGTTAAACAATGTATAAACGGTTACAATATTGGCAGAACATTTTTCAGGAAATGTCTATCGTTCGTGTCAACTTACAATTTTTAGACATTTTCGGAACATTTTTCAGCCATCTTTGTAAGATCTAAAAACCATGCTTTTATGATACACAGCTTTTATGATACATTTATATCTTGAGATTCTTTTTTAATTTGTGTAGGGAAACGTCCTTGAAGATATGAATTTTGTAAAACCCAAACGACTTAGCAACAGGAAATTTTTATATTTTGTACCTAATTAAGCCCCCTTCACACGAGCACACAAGTAATATGATCTGTCAAAATTTTGTGTAGAAGAGAACGGATGGGATCGTCTAAACGCAATATGTAATGAAACCATCACACATTGAGAGAAAATACGGATGGAAAATTTGACAGTCGTATGGCTCTCTTCATTTTTAGAAATGATTTAAAAAACAAGCAAGTCGCATTAGATCAGGGATGTATTTTATGTTAACACATACAAAAAAAGTGAAACAGCTGTTCCATCTTACTTTGTTATTGTTTTATACCAATCGTGTAAACGCAAAAAATATAAATCATACGACTTTTATTCTCTTTTTTGTCATACGGATGGAATTTCATTTTACTTTTTCATTAGACTTGTCGTACGTAAAGTATGACCGTGTGAAGGGCCCTTTACAAGGATTAAAATGTTTCGATTAAATTTGCTATATATAATTGTATCCATTAATACAGCAGCAATCGTAGTTTAATTTTGGACAAGTTGGTACCTAGAAAGTATACAGTAAAGAATGGCAATCATGATGAAATTTTCAGGTTGTCTCTAATTTTTGCTCATATCTCCGTTATTTATGGACGGATTTTGTTGATTTTAAATAGGAAACTTCTCGAAAGCATGTCTGACAGAATTATTGAAATATTTGGATCCCAATGATATCTCGGGTCTTCAGAAAATTTCAACAGACGCACAGACTACATGTCCGATTTTATTATTCTTGGTTTTAAGTTAATTGCTACTTTTCTAGTTTGGCAATTTTTAAAGAAATATTTTTACACCGTGACACAATCTTACATTTTTTATTGGAATTGAATGAGACCATATACATATGATACTAGAGGTCATTTAAAGTGAAACTGAAAAGTTCTTAAAGTATTTTTTTAAGGACATTAAAAATTATTAAAATATATTTACTGAATAGTTTTGTCAGTATGGGTGTCAAATGAAAGAGGACAACGTCCGAAAATCAAATATATTTTTTATTTTTATTTTTCAGGACGAAAAATTTTAAATACTATCCTTTGAAATGTTCATCCTTCATATTCTTGGGAATTTCCATTATATTTTTATACCCTCCACCACCATCAGTGGTGATAAAGGGTATATACAACTTTGTCAATCCGTGTGTAACACCATGAAATATTCATCTGATACCCAACAAAGTATATATATTCTTTATCCTTATGAAATTCTGAGTCGATTTAGCTATGTCCGTCCGTCTGTATGGCTGTGTAAAACACACTCACGTTAAAACGAAGCAATAGAAATTCACGAAAAACACCCAAAACATTCTTTATTATCCGGTACAGTTACATCAGTAAAATCGGTTTACGACGTAAAAAGTTATGAGTAAAAATTTCAGACTACCTCGAAAAAATAATGTTTTTTTTAATGTAGTTTTCTCAAAAACTACCAAAGATATTTCGATGAATTTTGTCACACATTATTTTTTTGTGCCAGGGAACAAGTTTTCAAACTCTTAACATTTGATCCAATATTTCCCATAGCCCCCATACAAAGGTGTATATTCCCGGAAATTAGTTTATCGTTAATAACTCAAATATATCGGTATCAACACACAATTTTGTACATACAAATATAATATGAATAGAAATCATACTACCAACGTAGATCTCAGTCGGTCCACAATTGGTCATAGCTCCCATATAAGGTCCACCTCCAAAAATCACCTAAACGCACATATTTCATTGTCAAATAAAGCAATCGTGATAAAATTCGACACAAATATGTTTCGTCTATATATGAATCACTCTACGAAATCATTATATTAAAATGTTTAGAACTGACCTATTAATATAAAATTTTATGAACCTAATCAAAATTAGTTCCACATATGAATAATTGTTAGTACCCTCACTACGGAAACAACAATTTTGTCAAGTTATTAATTAGATAGTTAAATGGGTTTTAATAAAAAGTACCGTGCTGGTGGAGGGTATTTAAGATTCGGCACAGCCAAATATACCACTCTAACTTGTTTTTTTTTAATGGACGTTTTTATACCCACCATCAAAAAAGATTGATTTCGTCACTCGTCGTAGACCAATATATATATATTTATATTTTTTTCGAAAAAATTTTAAAGCCATTAAAACCAGTTCTCGTGGCCCGAATTGTCTGAAATTTGGCAGTCTGGAGTACACTTGATGACACTACAATGCTATGTTGGAACATTTAAAATTAAGTTCGAAAAAATTTTTAAGCTGTTAAAATAATCTCAAAATTGGGGATATTCACAAAAATATAATTTTATTTCTTTCTTACATTTCTAATTACGAAATAATGTTCGAATAAATTTTAAAGCAGTTAAAATTATCTCAAAATCGTGGAGGTTCACAAAAATATAATTTTTGTTCCTTTTTCTTACTTTTTCCAATTTCGAACAAACAAATTTTAAAACGAATTCACAGTACGAATAATTTGATTGTGTTCCATTCGACGTGCTATACGAAATTCGTCGTTCGTCCCAATTGTGCGTATACAATAACTTGTTTTAAATAAATATGGGTTGAAATTTGTTTCTATAGCTTTATTATTTAAGCCGTAAAATAAATTATATTATTGCTCTAATATGAAAAAATTAATTTCTTGATAAATAAGGAAATAAATGTGAGTAAAATATTGGACATTACTTTTTGGACTGGAACAAAACCAAATACGAGTGAAAGTAGAGATCGTATACAGAAAAACTATATAATAAATTTTCAATTTTCTGATTTCTTTTCCTTTTTGAAGGACTTTAAACTTTCATGGATATAATTTTTTTTTAATTTATTCAAATATTTGTAGCCTTGTGTTCATGGTCGTCACATTAAGGACGTCTTTGAAAATGGCAATATAATTTTAAAATGTTATCCTTCCATATAGAGCATGAAATTATGAAATTGATAGTATTTTTTATTTATCAGGACAGAAATAATTTGCTTTAAAGTCCAAAATTTTTGACGAAAAATTTCTTATATTATCTATGGTTGAGTATTTAATTTCAAAACATATCGTTTCATATTAGATAGAAATTGTGTCCTTCGAGTTTCTATCATTTGGAAATAATGAGTTTAAAAGTGAAATAATTTTTCAAATTGAAATTTTTGGTAATTTTCTCATAAAATATTAACAATGGAATTTTAATTAGATTAATATTACTGTTTTTCTTTTCCCGGACTATTTCATTTCCCGGGAAAGCGGGATTCATTTTGAAATTTCCCGTGATCCCGGATATTCCCGCCTAGAAGAAATTTTAAGAATACAGCTAGTTACAAATAAAAAGGCAATAAAAATTAAATAAAAAGAGGTTAAAGGACACGTTTTCTAATGTATGTTATGTACAATCCCAAAGTATTTCTATCGGAATGGTTATTATTCCCTACACTATAGTGGGGACTGTATAATTAATTGTTATTGATAATTGTAATTAATAGAAATATTATCCCTACACCTACCGTACAGTATACCGATCAACTCTGTCCGTCCGTCTATATAAAACTTAAAATCAAACTACAGTGTCAATTTTGAAGATCATTTCATAAAATTCTGTAAATACTCCTCTTTTACCCCAATGACTAACCCCATTGGAAATGGTTGATATATATCCATTATTTCACCTACACCAAAATGGCCGAACCTATCGACTTTGCTTTTTAGCTCATAATTATATCAATTATAATATTTTATACATAATATATCATAAAAAACGGCAAATTCCAGAAAATAAGTTACCGTCCCGGGAATTCCCATGAAAAACACTTATTTAGATAATAGTTATTAATATTCAAGAATGATAAACTAAAGATTATGCCTTGCGCATGATTTACCGTTAGATGACGTAGTTGTTCCCTTTTGAAGGTTTCCAAATATGTTTCATGTGTACAAATAACAATTTCTTGAAAAAATCTAATGTATATTAAAATAATTGGTAACCCTGCAATTTAATTTACTATGAAAGTTTAGAAAAAAATATTTCATCAGTTCTTGAAAAATATAAAGAATTTCGCCTTAAATTTATTCAAATATAACATTAAAAAATATAAAATGATAAATAAGTGTATTGAAGTGCAGTAATAAGGATCCAGAACATAAAAAAACGAAAACAAAATTTAGAGGAAAAAACATAGGTTAGGTTAGGTTGATAGGAGGATGTATACTACATCAAATCCGAAGAAATACACATAGGCCACTATCGGGCCTGTTGTGCGCTCCAATTCAAGAAAGACAAAAAAAAATTGTTCATTGAATGTATTATTTTTCCATGTTCAGAAACTCAGTTTCCTGGACGTAATTCCTAAGAATCTTCCAATCGGTGTTGGTTAAGAATGTTATTTCCGGAATAACATCACTTCCAAGATACTTGGATCTAACTTCGACGAATGCCTGACAATGGCAAAGAAAGTGCTCCAGAGTTTCACTGTCCTCTCCACGTGCTCTACATTCGTCTGAATTCGCACGTCCAATTTTGTATAGATGTGCTCGTAATCCTGTGTGTCCACTGAGAATACGTACCATCATACTAACCTCAGACTTGCTCATTTTGAGAAGATTTCTCGTCTTGCTCTCATCAGGGTCACCCCATAGAATCTTTGTGGTTCTACCCACCGTTTCATTATTCCAAGAGGCCTTATGGGATTCTCTCATCCATATTTTTAATTCAGCTTTTGTTGCGTCGAATGGTTTTGCGTTTGTCAGGTTAACTACATCGAGCTCCCTTCCCTTTAAAGCTATTACATTCGCCCTTTCGTTGCCGATTACTCCCGAGTGGCCTGGTACCCATATGATGTGAACCTTACCTCTGGGAGAGTATTCAGTTAAAGCTTTCTTACAATCCAATACGGTCTTAGATTTAATTCTATCACCTGATATCGCACAAATTGCCTTCTGGCTGTCGGTAAATATATTAAGCCCTGTGGGCGCCATATTTATTCTAATCCAATTTACACATTCCGTTATTGCTCGTACTTCTGCCTGGAAGCTTGTGTTATGATTAGGTAAACGGTGGTATATTTCTGTTTCTGGGTCTTCAATATAGAACCCCAGACCCACTTTGTCCCCTAATTTAGAGCCATCCGTGTAGCAACGGATTCCTACTGGTATTTGCTCTAATGTTCTGCTTGACCAAGACATTCTATCTGGGATTAGCGTTTCAAAGTTTCCGACATATTCAGTGTCTGGTATGCGATCAGGCACGTCCGATGAATGTGTATAACCTTCCAATGTGTCCAGTATACATTGATGACGTGTCCTATAACCGTTTTTGGCCAGTTCGCCTAAAGTAAAGAGCCGTTCGGCTGTAAGCGCCGCCTCATATCTTATATATGTTTCAATGGGTGGAATATCTAGCAACGTTTCCAGAGCCTTGGTTGAAGTAGTACACATGGCACCACTTATACCCAAGCAGCATGTACGCTGAACTCCCTGTAGTAGTTTGATATTACACTTTTTCTCCAAAGCAGTCCACCAGATTATTGAAGCATAAGCTAGAATTGGTCTAATTACACTTTTATAAAGCCAATTTGTCATAGTAGGACTAAGACCCCATTTCATGCCTATGGTTCTCCTACATATCGCCCAGCACCGATGTGCCTTGTTGATCCTTTCCTCTATATGGTGTCTACATTTTAATTTCCGGTCAAGTATTACACCTAAGTACTTAACTTTGTCTGTCACCGGTATCTTCTTGCCCAAGAAGCAAGGTTCAGTATATGTAGAAATTTTTGTCTTTCTTGTGAAAAGACAGATTTCCGTCTTCGCCGGGTTAACATTGAGGCCTCTCGGTTGAGCCCAGCTCAAGGCCGTATTCAGAGCCTCCTCAGCTCTTCTACACAAGTAATTTGGATCCTTTCCCTTTAAAAGTATTACGACATCGTCTGCATAGCAGACAGGTCTAAGTCCTTTCTCGGTTAGGGTCCTTAGGAGGCTATTAATCGTGGTGACCCAGAGTAAAGGTGACAAAATGCCACCCTGTGGTATACCGCGAAATACCTTTTTCCTGATAGTTATATCGTGCATCTCGCAGCTTATCCATCTGTTCCTTAGCATGTAGTTGATCCAGTTACGGAGCACCCGGTCAACATAAAACTGGTCTAGGGATTGGATAAGGGTATCAGTGTGCACGTTATTGAAAGCGCCTTCGATGTCAATGCATACCGCCAGTGTATACAGTTTGCTATCGAAAGATTCACCTATGTAGTGGACAACTTCATTTAAAGCGGTTTCCACCGATCGTCCCTTTACATAAGCATGCTGCTTATATTTAAGGTCATTGTATGGTGTGCTGCTTTTAACCATGCTATCGACTATCCGTTCCAAGGTTTTAAGTAGGAAGGACGTAAGACTTATCGGTCGATAGGACTTAGGTGTCGCATAGCTAGGTTTCCCTGGTTTGGGGATAAATATTACCCTTGCATCCTGCCATTTAACTGGGGTATATGCCAATTTTAAGCATGCAGTGAATATCTGTGACAGATGTACGGAAACCAGTCCCGCCTCCATCTGCAAAAGTGCCGGGAAAATTCCATCCGGCCCTGCAGCTTTATAGGGAGCAAAGCTCTTGATTGCCCCTTTAACCATGTCAGTTGTAATAACTATTTCCGTCTTACCCTCCCCTTCCTCCAGTATCGGTTCATCTATGTTATTCGATATACCGGGTGGGAAATGAGAATCCATTAAGAGTTTCATTGTCTCCTCCATATCCTCAAGCCTCCTGCCCGTGTCATCGATCATAGATTCCGGTTGGACATGAGTTTTGGATAGGAATTTTTTTATCTTCGATACGTCATTTACGCTATCTACCTGTTCACAGAAAAGTTTCCAGGAGTCTCGTTTGGCTTTTCGAACGACTTTCTTATATTCACCAAGTTTATTACGATACTCATCCCAGTATACTGCGGTCTTTTTACGCCGTGCCCGGTTAAATAGTTTGCGAAGAGTCTTCCCAAGGTTCCGGATCTCCCCAGTTACCCAGGGTTTTTCCTGGGCAGATCTCCGCTCTCGCAGAGGGCAGCTGTCCTCGAACGATTCAACCAGGGCACTTGTGAACGTTTCCACTTTGGCATCTATATCCTCTTTATTTCGACATTGAAAAGTGTCCTGACCTAAACGGTTCTTTAGTAAGGTCCCGAACATTGTCCAATTAGTTTTAGACTTATTCCGAAACTTTATCGGCTTTGGTGGTGGCCTTAGTATTTTGAATCTTATGTACCGATGATCAGAAAAGGAGTGCTCGTCCGAAACTCTCCAATCCTGAATTTCGTTTATAAGCTCTTCTGAACATATAGTTATATCTAATACTTCTTCTCTGATTCTATTGACGAAGGTAACTTTATTACCTAAGTTCAATGTTATCAACTCTTTAGTATTAAAGAAATCCATGAGGGCTTGTCCCCTGCGATTGGTGTTTGTACTACCCCAAGCTACATGATGCGAGTTGGCATCACAACCTATTACAATTTTCTTATTTTTCCTTTGTGCCTCTTCAACCAGTTTCATCAGATCCGACGTTGGTGGTAGTGTCGGAGAATCGAAAGGCAGGTAAATAGATGCAAGGAATATGTTGCCACGACCTTGCTTCAGCACCGTTGCATCCGATGTTGATAATCCTGTTGAGAGGAGAAAACATAAGTTCTTGTGACATAAGATACATGTTCTCGGGCAAGATCCTGTATCAGCGTAGAAAAGTTGGAAATTTACGTGATTTAATCCAGAAACCTTGTTGCGAATCGTCCAAGGTTCCTGGATTAAAGCTATATGTATTTTACCTGTGTTGATTTTAGCCATCAGAGCGTTGGTAGTTGTCTCGCTCCGATGGAGGTTTATTTGGATAACCATCCATTAAACTGTCTTCCAGCGAGTTGGTGGTCACCTCCTCGCTCTTTGGATTTGACTCCTCCGGATAGCCTGAAGTGGCTATTAATGCAGTGAGTACTGTTGATGGCACTGCGGTGTCCTTATCAGGCATAGGAATAGCAGTATTTTTAATAGACACATTCCCAATTCTGGAAAACATTGCTGTTCTGTCTTCTGGCGGGTGAGTGATTTCCTCCTCGCTTTTAGGATTTGACTCCTCAACATTGCTAGTACTTGCTAATGATGCTTTGGGTACTGTCTTAGGTGTTTTAGTGTCCTTGTCGGGGCCGGTTTTGACAGCCCTTTCAATCGGCGCCTTCCCAATTTTGGAAAGGGCAACTACACTTTCTTCTGGCGAGTTAATGGTAAATTCCTCGATTTTAGGATTTGACTCCTCAACGTTATCAGTAGTGGATACTGATGCTGTGGTCTTAGGTTTTTTAGTGTCCTTTTCGAGGCTTGTTGTAACAGCCCTTCCAATCGGCACCTTCCCAATTTTGAATATGACAGATTTACAGGCGAAGTAAGCCCTACCTTTATTCTTGGCAAGACTAGCCATGGATTTCTGGTCGATACCTATTACAAATAAAGTTCCCTCAGGTTCTTCTTTCCTGTAAAAGACATCCCATTTTTCCACGGCCAGCTCAGCATTTGACCTCCAAGAATTTCCAGTATACGTTCATTAGCCAGTTTACTGCCCCATCCTTTTATGTAGACAGTGGACTTTAGGAGCACCGGAAGCTCGCTCTTCTTTGCCAGTCCCAGCCTAGTGCCGTCCCAGGGAGGAGGGATACTTTCCACCAAGTTCTTTAGGGTGCTAACACATTGGTGAGATGCCAACCTCATCAACATCACGCCCATGCTGAACTCGCAGCTCTAGCTCTCTATTGGTTGTTTGCCCTTTGAAGCGATTGCATGGTCCACTATCTTATTGTTGACCAGGTCTTCTATTTTACTCTGTTGGTCTATTGGAATTTTGCCTGTCGGATTACCGGCATCGTAAACTGCATAGCAGAGATCGTCCCGGTGCCTACTTCTGGCAACTTTGGCGTAAGATGGCGGTTCTTTTCCTTTTCCTCCGTCTAGGTTCTCCTTCCTCGTTTTTCGGGGCTTCTTTTGAGATTCCCTTACCTTCGAGGTTGATTTCGCCGACGTGTTCGTCTTCGGAATATCTGGCTTGGCGTTGTCACCCTTACTCGCAGGATTCTCACTTGAGATTCCTTTGAGTGAAGTATGGCTTGGCTTCGACTGTGTATTAGAAGGCGGGGAGCTCTTTTTCTTCTTTGGTTTATTCTCAGTTGTCAACTCTTCGGGAGACCTGATCCTCTTTGCCTCAGATCTTGTGAGAGAGTCCGATTTTTCCTTTGGAGTGTCGTGGGATTGACTAACTATGATTTCCTGAAGCATCTTTTTCAACTTCCTCCTCTGTGCTCCAGAAAGTCTTTTCTTAGTAATAGGTAGTTTAGCTATGCTATCACTCACCTCTTTCACCATTTGCTCTACTTCATCCTTTTTGGGATTTACTATAATGGTATTATTATTATTATCATCTGAGGATTCAGAGTCGGAACCCTCACCTATATTTAAAGGCTGAGGTAGCTTAGAGCTCTCTCCGAGTACATCCTTCTCTTTCACCCCTATATTTTTGCCAGCGGCTTGCTGTACACTTGACGCATTGTCCGCCACGGAGGCCAAGGTACCCACCTCCGTAGTAGTATTCTGCTCACGATTGCAGGATGACGACGACACGTGACTCGCGAGTAGATCAACACTTGCCGCCGGTACTGGGTTATTTAGGCCCTGCACCGTAACTTTTATCTTTTTATTTTTATTTTCCATATTTGTTTTTTTTTCAGTTTTTTGGTCCGCGGGGAATATAATATTCCCAGGTGGTGGACAATCTGCCCTCCCTCAGCTTAAGTGAAATTAAAGCTGGGAGAGGACAGATGGTCCATCACCACCCCCTATCCGCCACCCGGGGACGCGCTCGGTAGGAAAAATCTGGAAAACTCCCCCGAGATAGTAAACCTAGGATTATAAAAATTTGTTGACATTTACGCTACAGTCAGTATAATATATATATTTAATATATATAATTTATTCCCATTTCTATTCTATTAAAGATATATTTTTGTAAAAAAAAGAATGTAAAGAAAATATTAGTTAAAAGGCAAACGAAAAGAATTATTGGTTGCCATTTTTTAAATGTAGCCCAAATCTAAAAAACCATGAAGATATGAATTTGACTACTCATTAGAGTGTCCCGAAAGACAGCACTTTTGAAAATCTTATATAGGTAGACCTCTCAAACGATGCATAGAAAGCATTGTTCATATAAAATTTGGATAAATTGATCTTTCGATATCTTTTTATACTTTTAGAAAATTATCCAACAAAAATTCTGCACAACTTTTTCTCATGTAGCGCCGTATTTATTCCAAGCTTTTTAAATTAAATAATGATTTTGAATAACTCCTGCACATATTTGCCATTTACAAATTCCGATTTTTTTTAATTAGAGGAAGATGTGGATATTTTAATAAGTAAAATTACTCTGCTTTGTACATCCAACGATATTTGACCTTTATTTCTTCGGATTTAATAAATGGTGTCAAAATTCAGTCAAAACTTTAGTGTGGATGCATAAAAGCTAATGAATAAAAATAATATGTTTAAACATACTTTTGTATAAATGGATGTATTTTTGAAAATCAATGATGAGACAAAAACGGTGGTTTTAGTCTTTAATGAACTACTCAAAATTGTCAAATTGAAAGTTGTTTTGTTTTCTCTGTCAAAATTCATATTTCATATTTTTTTCATATTTTTTAGGATAGAAAAAAACTTAATTTTATTATTTTTAAAGGAATTTGAAATCTTCAAATGAGCCCAAATGTTTCATGATTTTGTGCAGAATTTTTCATAATCGTTCAGAGTTTCTTCAATCTATACTTTTTCAAATAGAAAGAAAAACGCTGAAATTTTGTACAGTTAATGGTACGCATTTTTGTAGTTAATAATATGCCCCGAAGCCTTTTGCCTCTATACACCAGGGGGACTACAATTCAAAGTACAGTGTGACCGAATATAAACTGAACAGTTTTTTAAATCAACTGCACATGGAAAAAGTAAAACAACTAATTTGATAGTGTCCTTAGTTCCCTACCAGTGATTGAGAATGCTGATTTCAGTATAATTTCTCAAAAAAAGTTTCCTAAATGTTTCTACCAGAGACAGTAATTGTTATTATTTTTATTTAAAAAAATTAAAATTAAAAATTTTATTTGGTTTGTATTTCATTTCTCAGAAAATACAAATTGCTTTTGATTTGAATTTTTTATATTTTCCGTAAAAATTACTGAGAACTTTTTCAAATAAAAATCAGTAATAAAAAACACAAATAATTTTTAAACCATAACACAGAAAAAATTAATTTTAAAAAATTTTCAATTAAACGATTAATCAAAAGTTTTAAAAGGGTTCAATTCATTTTATATTTGATTCATAAAAATGTATAATCAAATACGTATTTAACAACAAGAAAAATAGAAAAATATAAAAATTTTGTGTACGAAATCAATTATAAGTAGTAATTGAATATACAATTTTTGTTATAGGTTAAACTTCAAAAAATAAAATAATTGAAAACGAGGTTTTGGTAATTGAAATCGTTTTTCAGTTTTTTTGGCCTGGGAAATATTTTGGTACATTCAAAATATTTCTAGGACGATTCTCTCATACTGATTTTTTTAAGCAAAAATTTCATAGATAATAATTATTTTCTGTCTCTGGTTTCTAAAAATTAGTCAAAATTTCCTAATTAAAGCTCATTTTCAATTTGTAAAATTTTAAGGGACATTTTGGTCCAGAAACTGACTTTAAGTATTAAACAAAATGCAAAAAAATATAATAACTATTTTATCGTTATAAGCTAAATTTTGACATCTATTAAAGAAAGTATAGTCATTCCAGATAGAAAAATATTCTCTTTACTTTTAGAAGAAACCCGGGAAACGCCGGGTAAGCGCAGCTAGTTATAATATATTTTTAAATACAACTCGTTATAGCACATCCTGTATGAAACGGGATATCCCAAAGTACACTAATTCGATAGATACCATCTTTGTCTATTATATCACTATACATCTCTAATGGATCAGATCACAAATAAAGAAGATATGAATTAAATTCCCCTAAATTATGGGTTTCTCCCACAGTGCGATATAGAGTATAAAAAAGTACGCAGGGACCCAAAATAATTATTATTTAGGGTTTAAGACTAAAAAAATCATGAAATAATTATCAAACAAGTTAGAGTGCTATATTTGGCTGAGCCGAATCTTAAATACCCTCCACCAATTACTTTTATATTAATAATTCTTTAATTGATCAAATATTTGTAGAAAAAAGTTTTCTCATGTCTTAAATAGAAAAACCCCAAGATTTAAACAGCTTAAATATGTTACAATTGCAAGATTTATTGAACTTTACAAACGCCATTTTCTTTTATATTTTTAAAGCGCCCTAAGATATGCTTTAGCGATATTAAATCATTTGTGTGAAAGATTTAAGGAAATTAAAATTTTCGGGGCAGGACCTAGTATGGGTGATATGACCAATTATGGGCCGATCGTAAAAAAATTTTTAAGTAACACTTCTTTATATAAAAGCTATATTTCAGTCAAATTTTGTATATGAAATGAACCGATTGTGAAAAATTTTAAAATATAATTTTTGTATACAGAACTAATATTTATGCAAAATTTTGTATCAATAGCTTTATTTGGTAAGAGTAATGTGCGTTTAAGAGTTTCTCGTAAGAGGACCTTGTATGGGAGCTATGACCAATTATGGTCCGATCGTAAAAAATTCCACATATAAAGTCAAAATTTTGGCTAAATTCTGTATCTATATAATTATTTGGTAATGAATATTGTTCATTCAAGTGATTTTCTGGAGGTGACCTTGTATCAGAGTCGGAACCCTCACCTATATTTAAAGGCTGAGGTAGCTTAGAGCTCTCTCCGAGTACATCCTTCTCTTTCACCCCTATATTTTTGCCAGCGGCTTGCTGTACACTTGACGCATTGTCCGCCACGGAGGCCAAGGTACCCACCTCCGTAGTAGTATTCTGCTCACGATTGCAGGATGACGACGACACGTGACTCGCGAGTAGATCAACACTTGCCGCCGGTACTGGGTTATTTAGGCCCTGCACCGTAACTTTTATCTTTTTATTTTTATTTTCCATATTTGTTTTTTTTTCAGTTTTTTGGTCCGCGGGGAATATAATATTCCCAGGTGGTGGACAATCTGCCCTCCCTCAGCTTAAGTGAAATTAAAGCTGGGAGAGGACAGATGGTCCATCACCACCCCCTATCCGCCACCCGGGGACGCGCTCGGTAGGAAAAATCTGGAAAACTCCCCCGAGATAGTAAACCTAGGATTATAAAAATTTGTTGACATTTACGCTACAGTCAGTATAATATATATATTTAATATATATAATTTATTCCCATTTCTATTCTATTAAAGATATATTTTTGTAAAAAAAAGAATGTAAAGAAAATATTAGTTAAAAGGCAAACGAAAAGAATTATTGGTTGCCATTTTTTAAATGTAGCCCAAATCTAAAAAACCATGAAGATATGAATTTGACTACTCATTAGAGTGTCCCGAAAGACAGCACTTTTGAAAATCTTATATAGGTAGACCTCTCAAACGATGCATAGAAAGCATTGTTCATATAAAATTTGGATAAATTGATCTTTCGATATCTTTTTATACTTTTAGAAAATTATCCAACAAAAATTCTGCACAACTTTTTCTCATGTAGCGCCGTATTTATTCCAAGCTTTTTAAATTAAATAATGATTTTGAATAACTCCTGCACATATTTGCCATTTACAAATTCCGATTTTTTTTAATTAGAGGAAGATGTGGATATTTTAATAAGTAAAATTACTCTGCTTTGTACATCCAACGATATTTGACCTTTATTTCTTCGGATTTAATAAATGGTGTCAAAATTCAGTCAAAACTTTAGTGTGGATGCATAAAAGCTAATGAATAAAAATAATATGTTTAAACATACTTTTGTATAAATGGATGTATTTTTGAAAATCAATGATGAGACAAAAACGGTGGTTTTAGTCTTTAATGAACTACTCAAAATTGTCAAATTGAAAGTTGTTTTGTTTTCTCTGTCAAAATTCATATTTCATATTTTTTTCATATTTTTTAGGATAGAAAAAAACTTAATTTTATTATTTTTAAAGGAATTTGAAATCTTCAAATGAGCCCAAATGTTTCATGATTTTGTGCAGAATTTTTCATAATCGTTCAGAGTTTCTTCAATCTATACTTTTTCAAATAGAAAGAAAAACGCTGAAATTTTGTACAGTTAATGGTACGCATTTTTGTAGTTAATAATATGCCCCGAAGCCTTTTGCCTCTATACACCAGGGGGACTACAATTCAAAGTACAGTGTGACCGAATATAAACTGAACAGTTTTTTAAATCAACTGCACATGGAAAAAGTAAAACAACTAATTTGATAGTGTCCTTAGTTCCCTACCAGTGATTGAGAATGCTGATTTCAGTATAATTTCTCAAAAAAAGTTTCCTAAATGTTTCTACCAGAGACAGTAATTGTTATTATTTTTATTTAAAAAAATTAAAATTAAAAATTTTATTTGGTTTGTATTTCATTTCTCAGAAAATACAAATTGCTTTTGATTTGAATTTTTTATATTTTCCGTAAAAATTACTGAGAACTTTTTCAAATAAAAATCAGTAATAAAAAACACAAATAATTTTTAAACCATAACACAGAAAAAATTAATTTTAAAAAATTTTCAATTAAACGATTAATCAAAAGTTTTAAAAGGGTTCAATTCATTTTATATTTGATTCATAAAAATGTATAATCAAATACGTATTTAACAACAAGAAAAATAGAAAAATATAAAAATTTTGTGTACGAAATCAATTATAAGTAGTAATTGAATATACAATTTTTGTTATAGGTTAAACTTCAAAAAATAAAATAATTGAAAACGAGGTTTTGGTAATTGAAATCGTTTTTCAGTTTTTTTGGCCTGGGAAATATTTTGGTACATTCAAAATATTTCTAGGACGATTCTCTCATACTGATTTTTTTAAGCAAAAATTTCATAGATAATAATTATTTTCTGTCTCTGGTTTCTAAAAATTAGTCAAAATTTCCTAATTAAAGCTCATTTTCAATTTGTAAAATTTTAAGGGACATTTTGGTCCAGAAACTGACTTTAAGTATTAAACAAAATGCAAAAAAATATAATAACTATTTTATCGTTATAAGCTAAATTTTGACATCTATTAAAGAAAGTATAGTCATTCCAGATAGAAAAATATTCTCTTTACTTTTAGAAGAAACCCGGGAAACGCCGGGTAAGCGCAGCTAGTTATAATATATTTTTAAATACAACTCGTTATAGCACATCCTGTATGAAACGGGATATCCCAAAGTACACTAATTCGATAGATACCATCTTTGTCTATTATATCACTATACATCTCTAATGGATCAGATCACAAATAAAGAAGATATGAATTAAATTCCCCTAAATTATGGGTTTCTCCCACAGTGCGATATAGAGTATAAAAAAGTACGCAGGGACCCAAAATAATTATTATTTAGGGTTTAAGACTAAAAAAATCATGAAATAATTATCAAACAAGTTAGAGTGCTATATTTGGCTGAGCCGAATCTTAAATACCCTCCACCAATTACTTTTATATTAATAATTCTTTAATTGATCAAATATTTGTAGAAAAAAGTTTTCTCATGTCTTAAATAGAAAAACCCCAAGATTTAAACAGCTTAAATATGTTACAATTGCAAGATTTATTGAACTTTACAAACGCCATTTTCTTTTATATTTTTAAAGCGCCCTAAGATATGCTTTAGCGATATTAAATCATTTGTGTGAAAGATTTAAGGAAATTAAAATTTTCGGGGCAGGACCTAGTATGGGTGATATGACCAATTATGGGCCGATCGTAAAAAAATTTTTAAGTAACACTTCTTTATATAAAAGCTATATTTCAGTCAAATTTTGTATATGAAATGAACCGATTGTGAAAAATTTTAAAATATAATTTTTGTATACAGAACTAATATTTATGCAAAATTTTGTATCAATAGCTTTATTTGGTAAGAGTAATGTGCGTTTAAGAGTTTCTCGTAAGAGGACCTTGTATGGGAGCTATGACCAATTATGGTCCGATCGTAAAAAATTCCACATATAAAGTCAAAATTTTGGCTAAATTCTGTATCTATATAATTATTTGGTAATGAATATTGTTCATTCAAGTGATTTTCTGGAGGTGACCTTGTATGGGAGCTATGACAAAATATGGACCTATCGTGAAAAATTTTATAGTGTGATTTATTTATATAAGACCAATATTTGTGCTAAATGTATCGATATCAATATTTAGTAATGAGTTGTGTGCCTTTAAGTGTTTTTCAGGAGGGAACCTTGTATGGGAGCTATGACCAATTATAGACCGATCGGAAAAAATTTCACAGTAACATTTCTGTACATAAGAGCAATATTTGTACCAAATTTTATATGGATATCTTAATTAAGTAATGAGTTATGCGCGTTTAAGTGATTTTCGGAAGAGCACTTTGTATGGGAGCTATGTCCAATTATGGACCGGTACAGAAAATTTTTTCTCTAAATGAATTCTATTGATATAGAATTTTAATATGTAAAATTTTGTGAAGATATCAACATTCTAACGGAAGTTATTAGCAATAAACTCATTTTCCGGGAATAGGTACTTTTGTATGGGAGGTATAAGAAATTGTGGACC
The DNA here is from genome assembly GCF_015586225.1 of Lucilia sericata. Lineage (NCBI taxonomy): Eukaryota > Metazoa > Arthropoda > Insecta > Diptera > Calliphoridae > Lucilia > Lucilia sericata. Next base: position 42,976 of record NW_023994302.1, read on the forward strand.
GATTCCGGAAATTTTCAACAGGAATAAAGCTCTAGTGTAAAAATAAATGTATGATGATTTTCATGGAATTATATTGCATAATTTTTGTGAAAATTACATCAGAATGGTCAAATTTCAATAATTTATTTCACTTCGTTTTTACGTGAGTGTGACAGACAGACGGACAGACGAACATAGCTAAATCGACTCAGAATTTCATAAGGACCAATAATATATATACTTTGTTGGGTCTCAGATGAATATTTCTTGGTGTTACGCACGAAATGACAAAGTTATATATATCCTCTATCACCACTCATGGTGTCGGAGGTATAAAAAATTTTAAAATTAATATTTTTGCCCTGAACGAAATACAAATTTTTTATTAAAAACGAAAAATTATTCGCTTTTTATTAAAATTTTATTTAAATTTCTTCAACTTGTATTAGACTTATATACATGAATATAAAAATTAAAATGAAAAGAAAGACATATATTATTTTTTAGTTCATAATAATTAAAAGAAGAGTAGAAAAATAAAACTCGCTAAATAATAATTAAATAAGAAATAAATATATAATTTTTTTATTTTGTATTTATATATTTCTTTCAAACAAATGTAAATTTTACCAAATTTTCGTTTTCTTTGGTTTCTTTACATATTCATTAATCAACCATATGTTGTGAACATATGTTTGACATTTTTTACCGGGAAAAAATATCCAGTAGAATTAAAAAATTCTCTATCAATGAACTGTAATTTTTATCGCTCTCTCTCTTACTCTCGGAATCCAGTAACAATTGTTACAAATTACACTAGATCACTGAAAATGCCCTTTAAATAAAAATAGCTGATTCCTATGTATTTCCACCCGCTGAGTCCAAAAATTGTTTTGAAAATTTCCAGTTAGCTCTTGTTTCCGAGATATTGTGGTTTTTGTAAAAACGTTATTTAAGACATTGTTTGGTATGTTTTACTTAATTTCTCAGAGCATAAAATTATTTATCATTAGAGTATAATCATGCTGATAGTTATTGGAGGATACCTTGGATGTCCTGCAGCATTTTGTTTTATCCTTATAACTTTAATTTAAGGTGAACGAGGTAACAATAACAACATTTTTAAATAACAATTGGAAATTCGTTAAAAATTTTGTGAAATATTTTCAAATAAATTCGGATTTTTTGGTTAATGTGTTTTTTGACACAAAAACAAAAGAATAGTGAAAACTTACGACATACAACGTTACGGCATTGCGGCGATTGTGAATTCTGTAATATTTTGAATTCATGAGTATGTAAAAATAACAAACAAAAGTTGAATTCAATCCGTTTGTTATTGGTTTGTGTTGGTAGTACTTTATGGAAAAAGTCAAATGAATTTATCCCAAATTATTGTTATAAGGATATAACGAAAAGGGCTCAATTTTCAACTTCCTTGCAAGGCAATCTATTTATACTGCAATAACTCTCATCATTACTCTTTGGAAATGTAATATTGTATAGATTTCCATGTTGTTAAAAAAAAAACTTTGAAATTTAGTTCCAGTTCTGTAAAATTAAATAAAAACTTCAAAAAGTGGCGTAAACAATGTCCATACAAAAATCGCAATATCTCAAAAACTAGAGCTAACCGAGCTAATAACGATTTTTGAACTCAGCGGGTGGAAATACATAGGAATTAGATATTTTTATTTAAAAGGCACGCAAAAAGTTCGATTTTGTTGACTTGTGTTATCGAGTACGCAAACAGGCCTAATATTGATTGATATTAAATCAAAAAAAATTTTATATTTTTATGAAAAACTCTCAATCTGTTGGTAGTATGAAGATTTTCGTAGAAAAAACCTCTGTCTGATATAAATTTGTGGATAATTTTGCAAATAATGCAAAATTTTAAATTCTTTTGATATAAGGGTTTTAGATATGGTCGTACAAGTATATTGTAGAAGAAAAATTTTAAAAAATCTTCACGAAGTAGTGAAGAAAAATAAAACTCGCTCTCCTGAAAATTTGTATTATTTTAGATAAAGACTAACAGTTGTATTCATAAAAAATGCTTATTTTAGATTTAAATCACACAATAGTTAAAGTACACTTTAGACTTAAAAGCCATTAATAAAATTCTGGTATTCATAAACAAATAATAAACCTACATTAACTATTGTGCTGTTTATTGTTTAACTTGGCATCACTGTACAATTTGGCTGTCATTTTCTGTGTTAGTGTTGCGAACAATTAGGATAAAATATTCGTTGAGTCGGATTTCTTAATTTTATATTTTTGGTTATAACACATTTTTGAAAATAAGAACGAACTTTTAAGAAAAATAAATGTATACATGGCTACAATAAATATATATTTAGTTCAGATGAATGAATATAACATATATATTTTTAATTATAATTAAAAGTATTCGAATAACGAATATTTTGTGACAAAATAAACATCACTATGCACATTTTGTTATTTTTACTTATTTTTATAGCAATTTTTAATTAATTTTTGCAAATACTGATAAATTTCTTTGATAGAAGACTACATTTTATTGCCGGAGAAGATATTTTGCATTGATAGAACACTAATCAATATAATTTACACTCTTAATTACTTCATGGCTTTATATTTAGCGAATAAACTATGAAAAAGACAAATAAAATGATTGTGGCCATGATCTGATTGACAGGCGGGCATTTCCAAATTGCCAAAAATAGTATTGACCAACTGGAATACTGTCAAATATTCATCTATTAATCCAATAATGCCTAGATTTTAGTTTTTTCACCAAAATATAAACTTTTAAAATTTATCTGGAATTTTATTTACAAATTTGTAAACGTTACAATAAATTTTTTCTATTTGTCATTGGTTTATTGAAGGTATTTTAAGCTATTTGACGTTTATGAATACCATTTTCGTGGATTTTGCTTAATAATGTTTAATAAACCTAAATTAACTTTTTATGAATACAACCGTATCTCTTTATCTATTTTAGATAAAGACTATCTAATGTAGTCCCTCGATATATTTAACATAATGAGCTACAACGTCATATTCCGGTTGTATATACAGAAGAAAATATTGGTAGTTCATTTAATAATATTTTAGACATAAGAAGTTCAAATTTCTATTCTACTATTTAAAAGTTTACTTGTTCAAATGTGACAACATAGTGATATTTATGAGAGTTCTTAAAGTATTGTTAAAGGTTTTTACAAATTTCATAAATGATAACATCATTTTGTTGATAGGTGCAATTGACACAGTCATTTCGAAAAGGGCACGAGTCACAATTTTTTTCGAATTTAATTTTTTGATGTCATTTCATTTATTGGAGGTTTAATATGTTCCCTGTGAAAGTTATGTAGTTTTCAAGTTCCACATCCAATTTTTACAGCCATTGAAATTTTCGGTTTGTTTCCCAATATTAAACTCTGTATTATAGCAAAAGTTGAAAATAATGACCGTTCCTTATTTTAAGTTTTACTATGGGTTATAAAAACATATTTTAGGAAAAATAGGGAAATCAGATTACTTTAATTGGTTGCGCTGCGCCTCTGAATTAATTAAAACGAAAACTATTGTTCAATTCACAATCAAGTTGTATATTGTATCTACTAAAGTGTAGTAGCAGTGATTGTGAACAGATCTTTGCAGCAAGTCATTAGTTAATGTTCTCAATGAAAAAAAAAAAAAACAATCAAAACAAACAATGTCAAAAAGATAAAAAAAAATTAATAATATTAAATTAATTAAACAAGCAAAATAAACCAAATTAATTTCTTTTTATTTAAAATTCTATTATTTTCATTATTCCACATTTTCAACTAATAAATAAACTGTTTTTAATAAAATTTTATTTTTTGTTTGTTTTGGTAAACAGCTAATTGTTTGTAATTTATGTGTTACCACTTTATCGATTTTAATGCCAAAATCAATTGAATTTTTTATTTATATGCTGAAATAAACAATTGAAAGTTTAGTGTAAACTTTCTTACGACATTCGAGAAACATATGAAAAATTTTCGTAAGAGTTGTATAGAGCTTTTGCGTAGAAAATACCAACAACATTGTTATGACTATTGTAGCAGCTGCTGACATACTACGCATACAACGCTACAACATCGATTGTGAATTGAACATATGTTTTTGAACTATTTTACGACTAAACTAATATTTTTTGATTATTACGATGAACAAATTTAACACTTAAGCAATTATCGTTCCAACAATATTTTAAAGACAGAAATCGGTTGAAAATTGCGAAAGTTATTCTAAATTCTATTTGAAAAGGGGATAAGTCCAAAAACTTTATCTCAAAATAACTGCACGATATGTTAGTTTTAAGGCGGGTTAGAACTATTATTTTTGTGCGTTACAAACATAAGCATGAACTTATAATACCCTTCCTACTATAGTGCTGTAGGGTAAAATAAGTCTGAACGCTTAAATAAATATGTACATACATACAGTGTCTCTCATAATTATTCGAATTTGGCTAAACTATAGAAAGAAACCAAATTTAATAATATATTTTGTGTGCAAAATAAATAAATTAATTTGTTATATTGTCTAGATAGTCCTTATGTTTGATATCACGCTTTTTAAAACTTGAAAAATTTGCATTGACTTAAATTAATTGTGCTTTTTTAAAAAAAGTCCATGAAATTGCCTCACAAAAGTATACGAATTTTTCCTGTATTTCATATTTGATCATATTATACGCAACACAAATTTTAGAATCGAATGGTTTTTATGCGTAATATTGTTTTAAGGGGTTACTATCCACGGAAAGGATATATTTTTGGCCCATTTGGTCCACAATTTTGGGGAATATGTACCCTCTTTTCATGTAATATCATTAAAATGGCGATTTTTGGCCATAATTATAAATTTTTGTCCTTTTTTCCAGATATAAAACAAAAATTTGATATTGGGACTTAAAAGACCCCTTGGGGTATCTAAAAATAATATTTTTTGTTACAACAATCTGTATTTAAACGTTCCAAGATAAATTATTCGGATCATTCTTCTGTCGCTAATTCAATATATTGGAACTTAAGTCCATTTTTATAATACTAGGATCAACTATTTTCGGGGAAAGTTTTCTGGTATATATTCTTTTAGATATCAGCTTTTATACATTTTAAGTTTTCAATGTGTTGTGGAAGTGTACAACTCCAAAACATGCCTCGAAGAAGCACCATTCAAAATAGTAAAATCATTATTTTTATATACCAATGGCCTCCATGCTGCATGGCACGATATCATTATGATCACATCAAAAATGTTGATATGTATTTAAATATTATTTACTATGATCAAATTAAAACCAAAATTTAGGACTTACAGTATTATTGAAACGGGCAACATAAGCGTGAAAGTTACGAGTAGTAAAAACTGAAATCTACTATATAGGATGACGTTTTGTTAAGGCATGTTTTGGGGTTGTATACCGCTATAATATATTGAAAATTTAAAATACATTAGTGACAATATGTACATGAATATACACTAGACAACTTTGTCGGAAAATATCGTCCCTAGATGTACGAAAAGGGACTTATGATCCAGATAATTCAATTAGAAACTGAAAAACGATACCAAAAATACATCTTGGAACGTTTAAGTACAGATCCTTATAACATAAAATATTATTTTTAGATACCCTATGGGTTCTATTAAATTCCAATATTAAATTTTGGTTTTATCTCTGGAAAAAGGGTGAAAACATACAAATATAGCCAAAAATTGCCATTTTAATGATATTACATGAAAAGAGGGTACAAATCCCCCAAAATTGTGGACCAAATGGGTCAAAAATATATCCATGCGGTTGATAGTAACCCCTTAAAACAATATTAAGCATAAAACCATGCGATTCTAAAATTTGTGTATCGTATAATATGATCAAATATGAAATACGGGAAAAATTCGCATACTTTTGTGAAGTAGTTTCATGGACTTTTTTTTAAAAAAGCACAACTAATTTAAGTTAATGTAAAGTTTTCAAGTTTTAAGGGGCGTGATATCAAAACTAAGGACTATCTAGACAATATAACAAATTAATTTATTTATTTTCCACACAAAATATATTATTAAATTTGGTTTCTTTTCATAGTTTACCTAAATTCGAATACTTATGAGAGACACTGTACATATATGTCATATAATTTATGTCCACATTTTTATGAATATTTCATGTTTCTTTGCATGTATGTACATATATGTAAATGGGTATATACATACATATATATGTATTGGTATGTACATTTTATATATGTAAGTATGTACTATGTTAAATAATAAATACTGGCCTATTTAGTATAAATTTTAATTATTATGTATGTATGTCTCATAGGTGTCCAAAAAAAGAGTTTCTTTAAATGGGTCTTATTTTGTCCATTCGGAAATGGGAACCCCTTTCCGGAAATCGATTAATAGTTGTAAAATTGGATAAATCGAAGTTTTTTAATTTCTTCAAAATAAACATTAATATCGAAGTATTTATTTTTGGGATGAGATTTATTTCGAAATATAATTTCAAAAGCACTACATATTTTTAAAGAAGTCAAAGAAGAACAATATTTGATTGATTTCTTTTACGAATTACCGTTATCCGAATAGATTAATTTTTTACATCAGTTTTTGACACTTATGGACATCGATTTCTTTGGGCTTCTCTAATGTACATATGTATATATGTACATTTGAATGTGTAGTATATAAATATGTATGCACATTCATATAGTTTTAACAAACACTATACATATGTAAGTATGTATATTACAAAGGTTGTTCAATGTTTGTTAGTATGTGTTTTTTCATCAACAAAATAAATAAACATAAAACATTTATTAAAGTTTAGAGTAAAATAAATGTTGTCTCATTAAACAAAACCAATTATTATCTCACCAACACAATCCTAAAATTTACAAAACTTACTAGGATATACTATATAGTAAAGTATATAAAAATTGACTCACATTTATAGAGAAGAATATATACAAATGTATGTATGTATATGTACATACATATTTGGTATTTAGTCAAAATTTAAAATCGTTGTTTCTTTTTCTGTGTGTCCTAAAACAAAAAAAGAAACTTTATGGTCCGAAACAGAAAAATCCACTTTCACTATTAACCCTTTTTGGTAATTTGTAATTAAACTAAACAACAAACACATACCTACAGATACACAAACAACATCCTTCAAAATTACCCCATTTCTGGACATGCATGGATTTAACGAGCCTTGCGTCAAAACTCAACGCTACCATTCATACAGCTTGCCAGTCTAACCATTAAGCAAATGGACCGCTGCTGACCGCCGACTGATGTCAGCAACCGAAAGGATAAAATATACAATATCATACACACATACATACTTACGTACATATTTATTTATATATGTATGTACATATGTATGTCCATGATATTTTCTTTTCGGTAATTTTTCAAATGCTACAAACAAACATTCAAAACTCACAATCATCCATAATTTAATATACACTCGAATATTTTCTTGGTATACTATTGGGAAAATCAATACAGAAATTACATTAAAGTTTATTAGGAATTTACTAAAAGGGCTGAGCAAATAATAAAATACGATCAGACTATATATTAGAGTGTCCCGAGGAACAGTCTTTTTAAGAATTTCATGTAGGTATACCACTCAATCAATGCGTATTAATGTTCTGAACACAAGAAAAATAAATGGAATGGTCCTTAGTTCTCTACCGGCGATTGAAAATCCTAACCTCAGTATAATTTTTGAAAAATAAAATATTTTCGATTTTTTCGAAATGGGTCTCAAAAATTCCATAATTTTGAGTTGATTACTGGAAAAATAATTTTAAAATTTTTTTAGCGGGTTGGGGAGGCATATTGTTTTCGCATTTTATGTGGGTATCGAAATTGTTCTATTTTTAGGTCCTATAGAAAAATATTTAAAAACAAGTAAGAAATTATAGTCGGGCGAGGCCGGCCATATAATACAAAAATAAAATGTGATTTAGTTTTCATAATAAAGCATTTAAGTTGAATTGTACCTTGTCTCAGATATACTTAAGTCATTTATTGTTGAATAAAATTGTGGACACTTAAGTCAAATTTTGAAGGGGCCTTTTTATAAGGGCTATGGTCAAATGAGACCCTATAATTATATAATTCATGAGAGTTCATATAAAATTTCAATATAAAATTTAGTACAAGTATTGCTCTTGTATACAGAAATATTACTGTGAAATTTTTTCCGATCGGTCCATAATTGGTCATAGCTCCCATACAAGGTCCCCTTCAGAAAAACACTTAAAGGCACACAACTCATTACCAAATAGTGATATCCATACAAAATTTTGCCATATTTGGTCATTTTCTATTTAAGACATGAGAAAACTTATTTATACAAATATTATACATTATACATCATGTGCCAAATTTCATTGAATTATCTTCAAAATTCCGACCTGGACGGGCGGACATAACTAAATTGACTCAGAAAATGATTCTAAGCCGATTGGTATACTTTAAAGTGGGGACAGGACCATTATTATTGTTACAAACATCAGCACAAACCCAATATACCCTCTCCACTAAAGTGGTTTAGGGTATAATTATTAGCGGTATTCGATGTTCGATGCGTTTTGTATTGTAAAAGATTACTCTTGCAAATGTTTTGTTAACGATATATGTATGTACGTCAACAAAATGAAAGCTTATGTTTGATTTTTTAAATCTTGGAAAGAATGTACGACGTTCGCCTATTTATAAGTGGTCTGTAGATACCTAACATTCCATCTATGTATGTATACGGCCCCATCTAAATTTATCTTTTTGGATTTTAACAGCAAATAATTAGAATATATATTTAATTATTGTTCAATGAGATGTAAAACACAAATATCGGTCAAAAATTTTTAAAGTTATTACAAATTCCTCCTAAAATTTGGTGTCACATTAGGGTTTGTAAACCTTGTAATCAAATTACAGGTCGCAATTTTGAAGATAATTCAATGAAATTTGGCACATGATTTTTTATAGTACCGGAGACGAAGCCTATTGAAAATGGTTAACATCGGTCCATTATTTCACCTTGCCTTCATACGACTGAACCCGCCAAATAGGGCCCTTAAATTCATAATCATGTTTAATATACTCGTATCTCGACGAAAAGCTGCAAAACAAGTCTTGATGACCCTCATACATTTTATAATTATAGGGTCTCATTTGACCATAGCCCCTATACAAAGCCCCCTTCAAAATTTGACTTAAATGTCCACAATTTTATTCAACAATAAATGGCATAAGAATATCTGAGGCAAGGTACAATTCAACTTAAATGTTTTAATATGGAAACTAAATTACATTGACAGGTTTAGGCCTCGCCCGACTATAATTTCTTACTTGTTTTTTATTAATTTTATTGATTTTTTACAATATCTTTCTTCCTATAACAAACAAAATTATAACTTTAAACTTCTTTGAATTCAATTCTATGTAAACTTTAAATTATTGTTTTTTTATATTAGAAATTATTTCTTCTTATGTGAAATCTTTCTCTATATAAAGAAATTATGCTAATTAATTTTAAGTTTTTGAGATTTTTTCAACTACTTTCAGAATTATACGTACCAAAGAATAAGTCGATGAACTTATTAGAAATACTTCCCAGGAAAAACTTACATTGAAAAGTAATGAGTGAAAAAGCTAATAAAACCTCTTTTCATTACTTCTTCATTAGCATTTTAAGTCATTATTTTAACACGGTGATGTCATTGGAGGCAAGCACTTCCACGCTCGCTTATAAATAGGGAGATAAAGAAGTACTTGCTATTTCTCTTACAAAGAAGTTGTTAAGTATGTTGTTTTATTTTTAATAATAAAAAGAGCCAGCTAGAATACGAACTTCGGTTTGTTAGTCAAATGTTCTACTCACTGCACCACTGCTTAGCTATTTTATTGCGCGTCATATAATGGTTTTCACATACAAAACTAATTTTGTTTTATTTTTTGTAGAACACAATTCTTAAAACGCAATTAAATAAAATGTGCAAACAAAATTAAAATAAAGTACTTCTATATCAGATTATAATTTTGGCATTTTTTATTTATTCGACATAAATTTATCGATTAACCAATAGAATAATTGTTTGAATACCCTACTATTTACTCCATAAAAGTACTGAAAAGGTTCTGCAGAAGCAATAGTTTTAACACAGGCTTAATATAAGAGCGATGTAATTTTGTAATTCACTAATTCTAAAGTCATGCACAATATGTAATTTTAATATTCCTTTTTGTGATTTGGAAGAAGTAAAATATTACAGTAACAATTAATTTGATTTAAATAATATTAAAACAAATATCAGAATACATACATATTTTTAACTCATAAAAATTTCAATACAAAAAATAAATTTTTCTACATATTTTGAAAAATTTGAATTATAATCACCTCCGTGGAAGTCATTAAAATTACTTCAACAGAAAGCAAAAAGGGCACTTAGTTCTACTTTTGATGTGGTGATGAATATAATTCTTTTTGAAGAACTTGTTAAGATCGGTCGTTATTTAGTTTTCTTTTCTGTTTGTACTAAGTACTTTTGTTAAACTAATAGAAAATATTTTGCTGCTAATCCAAAAAGGAAATTGATTTGGAAAATTTTTTCAATTATAATGTATGCTTGCTGTGAAATTTCAGATTCATAACCATAAAGTCATACTTTACAAACGGCATATTAGTATCATCTAACACCTAATCAAAATACTAGCTTCCAGGCAGAAGTCCGATCAATAACGGAATGCGTAAATTGGATTAGAATAAATATGGCGCCCACAGGGTTTAACATATTTACCGACAGCCAGAAAGCAATTAGGGCGATATCAGGTGATAAAGTTAAATATAAAACCGTATTGGATTGTATAAAAGCTCTAACCGAATACTCTCCCAGAGGTAAGGTTCACATCATATGGGTACCAGGCCACTCGGGAGTAGTCGGCAAAGAAAGAGTGAATGTAATAGCTTTAAAGGAAAGGGAGTTAACCTGACGAATGCAAAACCATTTGACGCAACGAGGGCAGAATTAAAATTATGGGTGAGAGAAATCCATAGGGCCTCTTGGAATAATGAAACCGTGGGTAGATCTACAAAGATTCTATGGGGTGACCCTAACGAGAGCAGGACGAGAAGCCTCCTTAAAATGAACAAGTCTGAGGTTAGCATGATGGTACGTATTCTGAGTACGTACGTATACGTATACAAAATTGGACATGGGGATTCAGACGAATGTAGAGAGGAAGCTCTGAAGCAATTTCTTTGCCATTGTCAGACTTTCGCCGAAATTAGATCCAAATATCTTGGAAGTGATATTATTCCGGATAGAATATCCCTCACGAACACTGATTGGAAAATTCTTAGGAATTACGTCCAAGAAACTTAGTTTCTGAACATCAGACGATAATACATTTAGTGAATACTACATAAGGTTTTTTGTTTTTACCAACAAACATTTTCCAAGGAGCGCACAACAGGCCCGATAATGGCCTAGGTGTGTTTCTTTGGATTTCATGTAGATACATCCTCCTATCAACCTAACCCAACAATGTAATCACATATTTTTCGCTTTTTTAATCCAAGAATTCCATGAATGATATTTAAATAGGCGTGTCATTGGAAGAACGTGGTTTATTTTTAGCATTTAATATCGGATTTTTACTGCTTCTAAAAATAATGTATATTGATAAGTTTTACGAAGAAATTATAACGGAGAAGAAATTGTATTCATTCATCACTTTGGGAGAACTTTAAACCGCGCCTTAATTTTATGTTTAAGTTGCAATAATATTTTATAAATTATACAACCATTTTAAGGTGAAGGTGAAGGTTTGGCATAGCTGAATCTTAAGAAAATATAATATTAATGACGCAATTTTACATTTTTCAATCGATTTCCGACCTGGGTTCCCGGTAATCGATTGGGCTACTATCATATATCAGTTATGAACAAAATGAGACCCATCCAAGCACTAATATTTTGGTGCTACTTGTTTCGGTGATATATCTATGTATGTATGTATATTAACTAAACAGGTGGCAAGAATGTAAATATTGTACAGACAATTTTCGGTGAGTGTAGATTACATACTAAGTTTGTAAGTCTGTGCTTATATAAATACATGATTATAGTAATTTCATCCCTTTTTTGGGACACTTTTACTTAAGGATAAAATGTCCATAAGTGCGTGCTATTGTAGAATAATATGAATATAAGTAAATCCATATATATAAATGTACATCCTGACATACATACAAATAAACATGGTACGTACACACATTCTAAATACATTTACTTAAACATAACACCTTCCAACATTTTAAATTAGTTTATGTTATGAGTGAGTGTGCAAGTTTGTGTGTGTGTGACATTGGTAAGCATCCCATTTCATACCAAGAAAACTATTCATCCCATCACAATTTCATTTCGCATCCCATGTCAATGTAATGGACGGTCCAGTTAACTACTTTTACTGTCCCTTTCGTTTCATACAATAAAATTTGGTGTTTTTTTACTCTTTTTTGTTGTTGCTACAGGATTTTATATTTCGGTTGCTTTCAATTTTTGGTGGGGTAAAAAGCCTACATGCGATGCATACATACATATGTACATAAACAATCGTAGAGAATGTGGTCCAGTTTGGCAACTATACATCTTGAAATTATTAAATGGGCTGGTGGTGCGTGAAATGCTGTCCTTGCCACCGTAAACCGGACACAGTTGCTTTTGTGTTTTTATGTAGTTGTTGTTAATTTCGGTATGTATTTTTGTAGATGTACAATCCTACATACACGCATGATTACTTGCTTGATGTACGCATACTTGTGCCGAATTGCGTCCAACATTCAATAAGAGCGCGAAAAAGGGGTTGAATACAAAATATTGTATATACATATGTATGTACATTAGACATGAACTAAAAATATCGATTTTGTTTTTGGGTAAATAATAGGAGATTAAAATTACATTTTCTTGACATTTTCACTCAATCTTATCTTCTATAGAAAATTCTCTTTCCAGCAAGGTATAACACATTTACATATGACTGATCTAACCAAAATCATATTTTTGGACACTTTTAATGTACATAAATATTGTACGTATGTATGTACATATTTTTTATTTCCCAGAAGAAACTATAATATTTTTGTTATATATATATATATATATTGTGAACATTGATATACAGAATTTTTAGCTTTATATGTTTAATATTTAAAATATTTTTTATCTTTTTGATATTTTCTAACGGTCAGTTTCACCAAAAATTATTTTATAAATTTAACTGAAGAAATTACTAACTGCCAGTTTGGTTAACGACATGTAGGTAACCTTTAATTAATATTTTGAAACAAAACGTCAAATATTTAAATAAATTAAAATTATTTTAATTACACTGCGTGACACTCAAAAACACTCATTACGCGATATAATGCTTTTTATAGACCTAGAGATGATTAGATAATTTTATCATTTTTAGAATCTTCAATATACCCAAAAAATCGGAAGATATTGGAAAAAACATTTTTTTTGACTAGACAGACTAAAAAAATTATATCTCAAAATTTTCTTAACCGATTTAATATTTTTTAACTGTTTTGAAAATAGTTTCCTTTGTACTTTTCAAAAATTACACACACTTTTATATTTTTACGAAAATTTGTAAAATACTTAGATCTAAATACAAATTTTTATATTTTTTTTTATTTTTTTTACAATTCAAGATAATTTTTGAAAACATATTTTTTAAATACTTTTTTATTTTGGCTCATACTTTTGTGAATAAAATAAGATATGGAACGTTGAAATCAGATAAAAACTGACAAAAATAGAATTTTTTTCCTAAAAACAAAAATTTACCAAATTTGAATTTAGATCTAAATATGTTACAAATTTCAGTAAATAATATAAAAGTCTGTGTACTTTTTGAAAAGTACAAAGGAAACTCTTTTCAAAACAGTTAAAAATATTAAATAGGTTAAGAAAATTTTGAGATATAATTTTTAGTCTGTCTAGTCAAAAAAAGGGGTTTTTCCAATATCTTCCGATTTTTTGGGGTATATTGAAGATTCTAAAAATGATACTGTAATCTACTCTACTAGACCTACCAACTTCACTAGGTTTCGCGATAAGGTATTGATTTTTTGTAATTTTGTCACACCGTGTTATTATTCATTGTTTAAAAAAAAAATGAAAATAATAATTACATTTTCCATATTATTTGGAATTAAGAGTTGTTTTAATTTCGCAGTACAAACCATATTCAAAAACAAAGACATTAGAGCTATTTTGTGACCCTCCTAAGTAAATTTGATTTTATCTAAATGTTAACTTTAGTCAACTCTTGGAATGGGCTCTTCGTCTCTGTCTCTTAAACCAAAGTATAAGAGTATAGGAATCATACTCTTTGCGTTCCATACCTCCCGCATAATATTCTGCATAAGTAAATATATACATATCTATTTGTTCGTAATAATATCCTCCCGTTGATATTTGATAATTTACTAAACGCCGTTGATCATCACATCTTATTGGTTTTAATAACTCCTCCTATCTTGAGGATGGCGTGGGATACGGATATTCTGCGGTTGACCTCAACAAAAGAAGCATTCAGTACGTGTAAGGAATGTTAAGGACGTTTGGACGTGTGTTCAACTACCTAATGAAGTATTTTTCATTCTTCCGGATTTCCCTCCTACTTATAATCTGCCATAATCCGGGTAACGTTTTCCGTGTTCTGAGTCTAGGAGGCTACCAAATGCAAGTCCAAGGTATATATATAATCAATTTGCTGACCCGTTTAGCCCTTATTCCAATTTTAAACGTTTTAATCCAAAAATTGTTTTCGGTTGCCCTGATTTTGCCAATTTTTATCATAAAATTAATCAAATCATTTGATAAATTAATCACTTGTGGTAAATTGATTCTAACTAAGTAATTTTCTCTAAGTCCAAACGTGTTTTTAAGAGAAACCCATATTTTAGTGGATACTATATATATATATTTCCTGACAAATATTGTTTAATTTCTTTCAGTTAAGTACATAACTGAAACATTTTTTATACCCTCCACCACCATCAGTGGTGAAAGATGGTATATATAAGTTTGTCATTCCGTGTGTAACACCAAGAAATATTCATCTGAGACCCAACAAAGTATATATATTCTGGGTCCTTATGAAATTCTGAGTCGATTTAGCTATGCCCGTCTGTCTGTCTGTCTGTGTAAAACACGCTCACGTTAAAACCAAGCAATGGATATTAACGAAATTTAGAAAAAATATTCACTATTATCCGGTACAGTTTGGTATTGCAAAAAAAATGAGCAAAATCGGTTCACGTCGTGAAAAGTTATGAATGAAAATTTAAAACAACTCCGAAAAAATAAGCATTTTTTACATATTCTGATGTAATTTTCTCGAAAACTATGCAAGATAATTTCATGAAAATCATCATACATTCGTTTCCTGCTGAAAATTGGCAGAATCGGTCCATAATTTCATATACCTCCCATACAAAAGTACATATTCCCGGAAAAATGAGTTTTTTGTTAATAACTTCCGTCAGAATGTTGACATCTTCACAAAATTTTACAAATTAAAATCATATGTCAATAGAATTTATTGAGAGAAAAAATTTTCTGGATCGCACAGTGGGGCAGAATGGAAATTTTTTGGAAATAAATCTGGCATTTCTAAACGGCTGATCCGATCGGGATAAAATTTGGCGTGAGCGTAGACGAGGAGTATTCGAGTTTAAGTTTTGAAGATGAACCCTGCAGATGCCCCAGGGACGGCCCTGTGGCGGCTCAAAGTAGGGTACCTACAACATGTAAAATTTTTAAACTCGTGCCATTTTTTTGTTTTTCATTTTTAAATTTTGTGAAAGCGCTCGACGAGATCTTGAAAAAACATGCTTGGACATACTACTTATCTCTTATAATATCCGAGTTATAGGCATTTAAAAATTTAGTGATACAAAATTTACCATACCTTGGTCCGCCTTTTTTTGAATACCGGGCGTAATTTTGGACCAAATGGACTCAATTTTGTTAGTTAGACAACAAAATTTCCAATAATATACAAAAAATTTCAGATCAATATCATTTACAGATACAAAAATATACGTTTTTTAATTTAAAAATTCAAAAAATTTTAGATTTTTGCCGTTTTTTTTGCCAAAAATGTGTCTTAACTCTTTTATTAATAAAATAAAATTTTCTTTAAGAACATATAACAATTTTATAGTTTTCTAAAAGGTATCTTTACGCAGAACGCTTTGGCCAAAAAAACTTGTTCTATTTTTTGAAAATGTTGCCACTGCGTCCTTCCGAATATGACCTATTTTTTTATCAAAACTTCAACTTTGGGCGACATGTTCTAAAATCCCAAAGCTGGGATCAGAAAACTGAAAGCAGTTTTGGAAACCGCAATATGTTTTCTATTTACTCCAAAAGTATTTTCCCAGCCCTGAAAGAAATGTGGACCCTATGGGCAAAAAAGTAAAAAATCCCATTTTTGGGATTTTCATTCCTATTTTTGGGAATTGCGGGATGCCCTTTGACCTTTTCAATTTTTTTTTGCATTTTCTTATATGAAATGACAAATTTAACAAGCGTTGAAAATTTCATTGAGTTTTGTTCATAAATAAAGATTTTGTCATATATTACATATTTGTTTAATTTCTAAAACTATGATTTATATAAAAATTTTAATAGGGTCGCAGATAGCTACAACAATTTAGCCCATATTTATCCCTTAATATCATTTTTTAGTTAGACATGGAAATTCTCGACCCTTTACAAAAAATTTCAAGCCAATATCTCAATTACATTCAAAAATATGTTCATTTAAACCTGTGTCCTTTAATTTCATCTTCTTCATATTTTAGTATTATGTATGACAGAACATACATTTGGTGTTGAATAAAATATTTGGACAATTTTTAAAAATTATTTAGTTAATTATTTTATTAAAGACTATAAAATTGTATATACAATAAAAAAATTATAATTTTATTATGAGCCACGCACAACAACACCTAAATCACCCCACACAAACCACCTTTCCCGCCCACCGAAACATAAAACACAATTTAATACAATATCATCAGTTAGTATAATAGCTATTTTTATTTGAACTGTTTATCTTAAACATAATACAATTAATTCTTACAACCTACTTATATAGTTAATTCCTAACACTACTTATTTTCTATAAAATAATCTGTCATATCGGTATACATATCCAGAAGGTAATATAAGTCCTTTAAATCTTCCTTGTTTTGAGATGATAGAGTTTCATAACAAATCCATCTTTTTCGCATAGTTGAAAGAACAGGATCAAAAGATAGAAGTAAAATATTAAAAATATCTTCATTCTGTGATTGCCTGGAGCATTTTCTTGAGCTGAATAGTTGAACATGCTTAAAATCTCGATTCCTCGCTTCCTGGGCTTCTTCTGTTAACTCTCCAAGTGGAAGAATATTCGATTCAATTATTATTTGACCATGACACAATACTTTGTGTACTGTTGGTGTTAGTTCCCTCCATGGGTACAGAGATACAAGTAATTTAGAAATTTCAGATGTATATTCCCCAAATCGATTTCCATTAATTTTATGTTTACTATTCAGTGCCATTAAAATAGTGTTAACTCTTCGAAGCAACTCCTTGTCGATTCCAGTTATTTTTGAAGTAATTTCAAAATCACGAAAAAACCTTCTCGCCGTATTACCGTCATTTGTACTACCACAACTTGGAAGTGCTTTGTCGATGTTTAATCCCATCTTAACTTTAAATTCTTCTTGGATTCTGCTTTTTTCCGCAGCTCTCAGTTCTTTCAATTCTTCATTATTTTTTGTTGATTTAGTAAGATTCTCTGGCACACTTCTATATTTGAGGTCGTATGCTATGTGTAAAAAGTAATCCAAAAATCGTATTCTGGCATGAAGTGGTGAAATTCCGAAAGACAGGTCTTCTTCATTAATACTTCTGCTTTTGTTTATATTTGAGAATTGCGACTTTTTCTCATTACATATTGAGCATCTCCAGAAGGAAGAAGTTTCTGTTATGGCATTACTGACCTTTCCATCAATCATTGTTAAGCTTAGCTGATATGATACGTTAATAGAGAATTCCTTTATTTTTATGCAAATGGGCTACAGTGCATTTATTTCATCTTTTAAATATTCCACTAAATCTTTTGTTGTTTTCTTTGACTCCTTTTTTTCAGCATTTCGTTAAATGCAATTTTCTCATTTGAGATTGGAAATAGTTTTTGTGTGACCCTCTTTTTTTTGACCTTGAACATAAGTCTTCGTATGACTTGCAAGGCGCTCCTGTTGATGTGTTGTAAGTTGAGATTTCCGTAGTAGTTTCCATCCAACTACAAAATTTTAATCGAAATTTCTTTTGATTTCCATCCACAGACTTACTTTTTACATCAAAAAGTTTTAAATTTTTGATATGCCTGTTTTGTCTACTTTTCTATATGTAGTTTTTATATAATTTGAAATGTCTTCAATTCTTTCTGGCCCTTTTGAAGATACACTCCATAAAACGGAACACAACTCTTCGTACTTTAATGTAATCTTCATTGTAGATTTATTAAATATGGTACTTAAAATCTGAGAAGTTTACTTATATACCAATTCTTGTCATTTCCGATACAGGTATTCCAAAGTAAAAAATTACGAATTGTCTACCTATTAACATTTAGGACTATATTACTATAACCTGTAATTCAGTCATTGATATTTCTTATTAGTGAATGAATTGAAATTATAATTACCTGTATATTTTTACCTAATGATCATAAACGAAACAGAATGAAATGATCTGTCGAAAAAATTTAGGTAAAAAATAGTTATAAATTTCTGAAAATTTAAGCATAATAGAACCTTTCAATTATAAGGATAAGCAAACAAATAGAAAATAGGTAAATATAAGATTTAAATATGTTCTGTCATACTTAATACTAAAATATGAAAAAGATGAAATTAAAGGACACAGGTTTAAATGAACATATTTTTGAATGTAATTGAGAAATTGGCTTGTAATTTTTTGTAAAGGGTCGAGAATTTCCATATGTAACTAAAAAATGATATTAAGGGATAAATATGGACTAAATTGTTGTAGCTATCTGCGACCCTATTAAAATTTTGATATAAATCATAGTTTTAGAAATTAAACAAATATGTAATATATGACAAAATCTTTATTTATGAACAAAACTCAATGAAATTTTCAACGCTTAAATTTGTCATTTAAAAGAAGAAAATGCAAAAAAAAATTGAAAAGGTCAAAGGGCATCCCGCAATTCCCAAAAATAGGAATGAAAATCCCAAAAATGGGATTTTTTACTTTTTTGCCCATAGGGTCCACATTTCTTTCAGGGCTGGGAAAATACTTTTGGAGTAAATAGAAAACATATTGAGGTTTCCAAAACTGCTTTCAGTTTTCTGATCCCAGCTTTGGGATTTTAGAACATGTCGCCCAAAGTTGAAGTTTTGATAAAAAATAGGTCATATTCGGAAGGACGCAGTGGCAACATTTTCAAAAAATAGGACAAGTTTTTTACGCCAAAGCGTTCTGCATAAAGATACCTTTTAGAAAACTATAAAATTGTTATATGTTCTTAAAGAAAATTTTATTTTATTAATAAAAGAGTTAAGACACATTTTTGGCAAAAAAACGGCAAAAATCTAAAATTTTTTGAATTTTTAAATTAAAAAACGTATATTTTTGGATCTGTAAATGATATTGATCTGAAATTTTTTGTATATTATTGGAAATTTTGTTGTCTAACTAACAAAATTGAGTCCATTTGGTCCAAAATTACGCCCGGTATTCAAAAAAAGGCGGCCAAGGTATGGTAAATTTTGTATCACTAAATTTTTAAATGCCTATAACTCGGATATTATAAGAGATAAGTAGTATGTCCAAGATCTCGTCGAGCGCTTTCACAAAATATAAAAATCTTTGAATTTGGGTGAAAAACAAAAAAATGGCACGAGTTTAAAAATTTTACATGTTGTAGGTACCCTACTTTGAGCCGCCACACGGCCGTCCCTGGGGCATCTGCAGGATTCATCTTCAAAACTTAAACTCGAATACTCCTCGTCTACGCTCACGCCAAATTTTATCCCGATCGGATCAGCCGTTTAGAAATGCCAGATTTATTTCCAAAAAATTTCCATTCTGCCCCACTGTGGATCGGTTCATAATTAGACAGAGCTCCCATACAAGGTCCCCTCCCGAAAATCACTTAAACGCGTATAACTCATTACTAAATTTGGAATAAGTATTGCTCATATGCACAGAAATATTACTGTGAAATTTTTTTCCGATCGGTCCATAATTGGTCATAGCTCCCATACAAGGTCCCCTCCCGAAAATCACTTAAACGCACATAACTCATTACTAAATTAAGATATCCATATAAAATTTTGTACAAGTATTTCTCACATATACAGAAATATTACTATGCAATTTTTTTCGGGTCGGTCCATTATTGGTCATAGCTCCCAGACATAGTCCCCTCCCGAAAATCACTTAAACGCGCATAACTCATTACCAAATAGTGATACCCATAAAAAATTTGGCATACATACTAATTTTGTACACAGAAATGTTATTTCAATATTTTTTCACGATCGGTTCATCTTTGGTCATAGCTCCCATACAAGATTCCCCCCCCCCCCCCCCCCCGAAAATCACTTAAACGCACATAACTCATTACAAAATAGTGATATCCATACATTTAGCACAAATATTGCTCTTATATACATACATAAATTACACTATAAAATTGTTTTACGATCGGTCCATATTTGGTCATAGCTCTCATACTAAGTCCCCTCCAGTAAATCACTTAAATGCACAATATTCATTACCCAATAATGATATAGATACAGAATTTTGAATTTTTTTCTTTATGTACATAATTGGTCATAGCTCCCATACAAGCTCCTTTTACGAAAATCTCTTAAACACACATTACTCATTACCATATAAAGCTATTGATACAAAATTTGGCACAAATATTAGTTTGGTATACAAAAATTCTATTTCAAGATTTTTAGACGATCGGTCCATAACATGGGTGTGGTTGGTCCCATGCAAGTTTCCCTTCAGAAAATCACTTGAACATACATTACTTATTACTAAATTACGATATAGGTACAAAATTTTACTGAAATATAGCTTTTATGTACAGAAATTTTGCTTAAAGAATTTTTTACGATCGGTCTATAATTGGTCATATCTCCCATACTAGTTCCTGCCCATAAAAGCGCTTTAAACGTATTTAACTAGTTGCATTATCAATTTGTGTAGAACAAAATTATATATATGTATTTTGAAAATCCTTAAATCTTTCACACACATACATACATGCACATTATTAAATACCGTTAAAGCATATCTTAGGGCGCTATAAAAATATAAAAGAAAATGGGGTTTGTAATCCTAATATATATTATTAGTGTCCGACCGAACGTTTGCGTACGGGTTCGGAGTTCGGTAAAAAGTGAGGTTTGGTCAATGTTCGGTGTTCGGCGAAATTTTGACCGAACGCCGAACTTTTTATAAAATGTTTTTTTTTATCATATTTTTATATCACCAACAAGTTTTAAAAATGCTGAAAATTTGTTTACAGAAGTTATCATACATCCTGGCTGTACAATAAATTTCGGATATACATACAGTGGCGAGCAAAACTGGATACATATCAATCAAGTGTATGTAAAAAATCCAATAAAATCCAGTAAATATTAAAAAAATTTAGATATTTGTTTTAAAATAAGCAATAGAAGAATAAGAAAATAAAACAATAGAAAATTCGCGAATATTGAAACTTTATCTCAAGTTTTAGCTAATTTTATTAAAAAAGTCTATGTATCCACTTTTGCACGTTTAAATTTAATTAATCTAGCAACACAAGTAAATTTAAAAATAACAATAATAACAAGTAAATTTAAAAATAACAATGAATTTGAGTACTGCTACTTGATTTACCTTTGAAGAAAGCGTCAAAACAAACAGTTACCATTTTTGAGTCATATTTGTAATTTTTTGCATATATTTTAATTATCTAGTTTTAATTAGAAAAATATTTATTGGGAAACCAAATGGTCGAAATGACAAAAAATAATTACTGTGCTCGTCAAATTGCCAAGAAGTTAGGAATTTGCCACCGAAGAGTGCTACAAGTGCGAAAGAGAAAAACTATAAGCACACCAGAAGTTGAGAAATGTCCATCGTGTTTGCTTTCGGAGAGAGATGCCAAAACTATGGAGCGTTTATTGACATCCAAACAGGTAAAAACACCAAAAACAGGCTCCTGTCGCCATAAATAAGTCCTTAAGTGAATGGGCAGTCCGGGGAGATCTTCGTAGAATTGGCCTTATATCAGCCGTAAAGCAGCGTTATCAGAAAAAAATGTGAAGGATCGTCTTAAATTTAGCAAGAAGCACAAAAATTGGAGTGTTGATGACTGGAAAAGAGTTATATGGTCCGATGAAGGGTTATGTGGTCTGATGAAACGAAGACTAATCGTTTTCAGTCTGATGGCAAGGAATATTACTGGCACCGCCCTTATGAAAGCTTAAAAAAGCACCAAGTAAAAGAAACGGTGAAACATGCGGGTGGTAGTCTGATGGTGTGGGCTTGTTACACTTGGTAGAATCTCGGTTCTTTAGTTAAATTAGATGCTATAATGAAAAAGGAGGATTATTTGAGCATTTTCAATCCAATATTCCAGATTTTGTGGAAAAATGTGCATATCCAGAGTCAGAGGTTATACTCCAACAGGATGGGGATCCGAAGCATATGTCAAAAATCGTAAAGAATTGGCTTTCAGCGCAGAATTTTCAAACGATGCAATAGCCAACTCAATGCCCGGAAATCAATCCAATTGAAAATTTATGGGCTTTGTTAAAAAAACGTCTTGCGCAATTCCATAATGCACCAAGAAATCTTAAAGAACTTTGGTCGAGAGTACAAACGGAGTGGTATAGTATTCCGCACCGGACCATTGAGACCTTGGTCAAAAGTACGCCTAAACGTATAAAAAGTGTCATAAAAGCAAAAGGACTTTGCACAAAATATTAAAAATCAAAATTTTTTTAAAACGTGCAAAACTGGATACTTCGACTTTAAAATATGTTTTAATCTTTAGATTAATATTTAATTATCATGAATTTAATTTAGTTTTCTTTTTATATTGTTTTACTGAATATTTTAAATTGAAAACTTTATTATTTTTCCTTTATTTAATGGGTTTTATAGCATTTTTAAGTCTTATTGGCTAAACATGTATCCAGTTTTGCTCGCCACTGTAGGTACAAAACGCCTTTTTAACCGTTCGTTTTTTCGGCTGATTTGAAAAACTGTTAACCAGAAACTGATTAAAATGCTAAGAAAAGTGAAACATTTAATTTGAATTATCTAGTTTCGATTATAAATCTTTGATTTCATTTGTAACATCGAAATTTTCTAGGTTCTTATTCTCAAACGATCTAGACATGTCTGTCAGTCAGTCAGTCTCTTGAAAGAACGATAGAACCTAAACTATTGTTGCAGTTTGATTGGTATTCAAAATGGACAAAATCGGTTTACATTTGGACATAATGTTCGCTTTAGAAATTTACTAACGTTCATAACAGGCTTAAAAATATTAGTATTTTTATGAAATTATAACTAAATTTTTTTATGAACCAAAATTTCATATAAATTGGCAAATTGAAATTTGCGAATTGTGTTAAGTATAGTATATATATTTTTATTTTTTTAAAAACTAATTTTACTGATTCGATAAAATTCATTTTGGTTCGATACATATTTAAAACGAAATTTTGATCACATTGGATCATAATATCACGTATAACAATATTATGACAAATACAAAAATACCATTATGAAATATTTTTACGGTATTTAATCATATGATATTTTAAAATTGTTACAATAACGATAATATGTTTAGACTACAATCATAATTTTAATTATAATATGTTGCTCTTAGAACATGGTTGTCACAACCATGTTTTTTCTCAGCGTGCTCTTACAGATAATTATATCATTGTCAATAAATCGTTTAAAAACCAAAAATAAAAAAGTATTATTTTTCATTTAAAAAAAGTTCGGGTTCGGCCGAACTTTCAAATTTACCCAAGTTCGGTGTTCGGTACCGAACGAAATTTTGAGTTCGGTCGGACTCTATATATTATAAATCTCTTTGTAAGTATGTTCGTTTGTTTATTTGTTTGTTCGTCAATCACGCCTAAACGGCTGGACCGATTTTCTTCAAATTTGGAACATAGTTACATCTATACTTGGAGAGTGTTATAGGCTATATTTTTTCAGAACTTGGACTAGGAGGGGACAAAAAGGGGGTAAAATGTGTGAAAAACGTGCAAAATGAGTACTTTTGATAGTAAATACTGATTTTGTCTATCCTTAAGCATAAGCATTTTCGATTAACCTACTTAATTTGTTAGAAATATATATTATATATTAAGGGAAAAGCGGGTAAATAAGGGAAATCTGTATTTGCTGGATAAAAATAAATGCATATTTTCAGATAATTCAAACCACTTCAATGAATTAATAAAACAAATAAATAAGTAAAAATTTATAGTTGGGTATGACCATATGATGCCCTACACCAGTGATTATGTTCCAAATGTTGATTAATAACATAGCGTTTAAATTAAAATACTGATTTTGTCTATCCTTAGGCATAAGCATTTTCGATTAACCTTCTTAATTTATTAGAAATATATATTATATATTAAGGGAAAAGCGGGTAAATAAGGGAAATATGTATTTGCTGGATATAAATAAATGCATATTTTCAGATAATTCAAACCACTTCAATGAATAAATAAAACAAATAAATAATCAAGTAAAACTTTATAGTTGGGCATGGCCGATCATATGATGCCCTACACCAGTGATTATGTTACAAATGTTGATTAATAATATAGCGTTTAAATTAATTTTTACCTTAATTCAGAAATAATTTAAAAATTTATTGACAAAAAAGGGATTTTCTAAAAGAGGGTTATATGGGGGTAGGTGGTTTATATGGGCCTATCCCATATTAACCACCTACGTCTACATTAAATTTATTTATGTATAATATCGCCGTAATATTAGTGTTTATAAGTGAATTTGAACCATCAAGTCCTTTTATGAAGGGGACTATATATGGGGGATGTGAATTAATGAGGGCCGATCATTACGAAAATCAGCAGTGCCACAGTGGGGCAGAATGGAAATTTTTTGGAAATAAATCTGGCATTTCTAAACGGCTGATCCGATCGGGATAAAATTTGGCGTGAGCGTAGCCAAGGAGTATTCGAGTTTAAGTTTTGAAGATGAACCCTGCAGATGCCCCAGGGACGGCGCTGTGGCGGCTCAAAGTAGGGTACCTACGACATGTAAAATTTTTAAACTCGTGCCATTTTTTTGTTTTTCACCCAAATACAAAGATTTTTATATTTTGTGAAAGCGCTCGACGAGATCTTGAAAAAATATGCTTGGACATACTACTTATCTCTTATAATATCCGAGTTATAGGCATTTAAAAATTTAGTGATACAAAATTTACCATACCTTGGTCCGCCTTTTTTTGAATACCGGGCGTAATTTTGGACCAAATGGACTCAATTTTTTCTTGTTAGTTAGACAACAAAATTTCCAATAATATACAAAAAATTTCAGATCAATATTGTTTACAGATCCAAAAATATACGTTTTTTAATTTAAAAATTCAAAAAATTTTAGATTTTTGGCGTTTTTTTGCCAAAAATGTGTCTTAACTCTTTTATTAATAAAATAAAATTTTTATTAAGAACATATAACAATTTTATAGTTTTCTAAAAGGTATCTTTACGCAGAACGCTTTGGCGTAAAAAACTTGTCCTATTTTTTGAAAATGTTGCCACCGCGTCCTTCCGAATATGACCTATTTTTTATCAAAACTTCAACTTTGGGCGACATGTTCTAAAATCCCAAAGCTGGGATCAGAAAACTGAAAGCAGTTTTGGAAACCTCAATATGTTTTCTATTTACTCCAAAAGTATTTTCCCAGCCCTGAAAGAAATGTGGACCCTATGGGCAAAAAAGTAAAAAATCCCATTTTTGGGATTTTCATTCCTATTTTTGGGAATTGCGGGATGCCCTTTGACCTTTTCAATTTTTTTTTTGCATATTCTTATTTGAAATGACAAATTTAACAAGCGTTGAAAATTTCATTGAGTTTTGTTCATAAATAAAGATTTTGTCATATATTACATATTTGTTTAATTTCTAAAACTATGATTTATATCAAAATTTTAATAGGATCGCAGATAGCTACAACGATTTAGTCCATATTTATCCCTTAATATCATTTTTTAGTTAGACATGGAAATTCTCGACCCTTTACAAAAAATTTCAAGCCAATATCTCAATTACATTCAAAAATATGTTCATTTAAACCTGTGTCCTTTAATTTCATCTTTTTCATATTTTAGTATTAAGTATGACAGCACATATTTAAATCTTATATTTGCCTATTTTCTATTTGTTTGCTTATCCTTATAATTGAAAGGTCCTATTATGCTTAAATTTTCAAAAATGTATAACTATTTTTTACCTAAATTTTTTCGACAGATCATTTCGTTCTGTTTCGTTTATGATCATGTAGGTAAAAATATACAGGTAATGATAATTTCGATTCATTCACTAATAAGAAATATCAATGACTGAATTACAGGTTATAGTAATATAGTCCTAAATGTTAATAGGTAGACAATTCGTAATTTTTTACTTTGGAATACCTGTATCGGAAATGACAAGAATTGGTATATAAGTAAACTTCTCAGATTTTAAGTACCATATTTAATAAATCTACAATGAAGATTACATTAAAGTACGAAGAGTTGTGTTCCGTTTTATGGAGTATATCTTCAAAAGGGCCAGAAAGAATTGAAGACATTTCAAATTATATAAAAACTACATATAGTAGAAAAGTAGACAAAACAGGCATATCAAAAATTTAAAACTTTTTGATGTAAAAAGTAAGTCTGTGGATGGAAATCAAAAGAAATTTCGATTAAAATTTTGTAGTTGGATGGAAACTACTACGGAAATCTCAACTTACAACACATCAATAGGAGCGCCTTGCAAGTCATACGAAGACTTATGTTCAAGGTAAAAAAAAGAGGGTCACACAAAAACTTTTTTCAATCTCAAATGAGGAAATTGCTGATACATTTAACGAAATGCTGAAAAAGGAAAACCAACATATGGATGTCGTACATATTGCAACTATTCTTCCTAATGCATCACCAAAACGACTTAAGCGAATTGTGGAAAGTATACCAACTCCAACATCATAAAATCAAATTTTACTGAAGAGGAAGCAATAGCGCTTATGTTGGAACTGGGTCTCAGTCGAAATAAGTACCAAATATTAAGGAAAGCTCTGCATGAAAAAGGACACAATATATTACCATCATACAAGGCGATCCAGGAAAAAAAAAACAAACTATCCTACTAAATCAACAAAAAATAATGAAGAATTGAAAGAACTGAGAACTGCGGAAAAAAGCAGAATCCAAGAAGAATTTAAAGTTCAGATGGGATTAAACATCGACAAACCACTTTCAAGTTGCGGTAGTACAAATGACGGTAATACGTCGAGAAGGTTTTTTCGTGATTTTGAAATTACTTCAAAAATAACTGGAATCGACAAGGAGTTGCTTCGAAGAGTTAAAACTATTTTAATGGCACTGAATAGTAAACATAAAATTAATGGAAATCGATTTGGGGAATATACATCTGAAATTTCTAAATTACTTGTATCTCTGTACCCATGGAGGGAACTAACACCAACAGTACACAAAGTATTGTGTCATGGTCAAATAATAATTGAATCGAATATTCTTCCACTTGGAGAGTTAACAGAAGAAGCCCAGGAAGCGAGGAATCGAGATTTTAAGCATGTTCAACTATTCAGCTCAAGAAAATGCTCCAGGCAATCACAGAATGAAGATATTTTTAATATTTTACTTCTATCTTTTGATCCTGTTCTTTCAACTATGCGAAAAAGATGGATTTGTTATGAAACTCTATCATCTCAAAACAAGGAAGATTTAAAGGACTTATATTACCTTCTGGATATGTATACCGATATGACAGATTATTTTATAGAAAATAAGTAGTGTTAGGAATTAACTATATAAGTAGGTTGTAAGAATTAATTGTATTATGTTTAAGATAAACAGTTCAAATAAAAAAAGCTATTATACTAACTGATGATATTGTATTAAATTGTGTTTTATATTTCGGTGGGAGGGAAAGGTAATTTGTGTGGGGTGATTTAGGTGTTGTTGTGCGTGGCTCATAATAAAATTATAATTTTTTTTATTTTATATACAATATTATAATAAAATAATTAACTAAATAATTTTTAAAAATTGTCCAAATATTTTATTCAACACCAAATGTATGTTCTGTCATACTTAATACTAAAATATGAAAAAGATGAAATTAAAGGACACAGGTTTAAATGAACATATTTTTGAATGTAATTGAGATATTGGCTTGAAATTTTTTGTAAAGGGTCGAGAATTTCCATATCTAACTAAAAAATGATATTAAGGGATAAATATGGACTAAATTGTTGTAGCTATCTGCGATCCTATTAAAATTTTGATATAAATCATAGTTTTAGAAATAAAACAAATATGTAATATATGACAAAATCTTTATTTATGAACAAAACTCAATGAAATTTTCAACGCTTGTTAAATTTGTCATTTCAAATAAGAATATGCAAAAAAAAAATTGAAAAGGTCAAAGGGCATCCCGCAATTCCCAAAAATAGGAATGAAAATCCCAAAAATGGGATTTTTTACTTTTTTGCCCATAGGGTCCACATTTCTTTCAGGGCTGGGAAAATACTTTTGGAGTAAATAGAAAACATATTGAGGTTTCCAAAACTGCTTTCAGTTTTCTGATCCCAGCTTTGGGATTTTAGAACATGTCGCCCAAAGTTGAAGTTTTGATAAAAAATAGGTCATATTCGGAAGGACGCAGTGGCAACATTTTCAAAAAATAGGACAAGTTTTTTACGCCAAAGCGTTCTGCGTAAAGATACCTTTTAGAAAACTATAAAATTGTTATATGTTCTTAATAAAAATTTTATTTTATTAATAAAAGAGTTAAGACACATTTTTGGCAAAAAAAACGCCAAAAATCTAAAATTTTTTGAATTTTTAAATTAAAAAACGTATATTTTTGGATCTGTAAACAATATTGATCTGAAATTTTTTGTATATTATTGGAAATTTTGTTGTCTAACTAACAAGAAAAAATTGAGTCCATTTGGTCCAAAATTACGCCCGGTATTCAAAAAAAGGCGGACCAAGGTATGGTAAATTTTGTATCACTAAATTTTTAAATGCCTATAACTCGGATATTATAAGAGATAAGTAGTATGTCCAAGCATATTTTTTCAAGATCTCGTCGAGCGCTTTCACAAAATATAAAAATCTTTGTATTTGGGTGAAAAACAAAAAAATGGCACGAGTTTAAAAATTTTACATGTCGTAGGTACCCTACTTTGAGCCGCCACAGCGCCGTCCCTGGGGCATCTGCAGGGTTCATCTTCAAAACTTAAACTCGAATACTCCTTGGCTACGCTCACGCCAAATTTTATCCCGATCGGATCAGCCGTTTAGAAATGCCAGATTTATTTCCAAAAAATTTCCATTCTGCCCCACTGTGCAGTGTCATTAAAACTTATATAAAACTAAGTTTTGCCAATTTTTGGTGTGATACAAGAACATTTAACATATTTATGAGCTCAAAAGCCATATTCAGTGGATTCGTCCTTGAATGAGTATGTGCCAAATTTCATCAAATTATCTTGCAATTTGCGACCTGTAGCGTGCGCATAACATTTTTAAACGGCTAGAACGATTTTCTTTAAATTTGAATCATAGTTAGATATATAGGTGTATGGTGTGATTGGCTATATTGTTTTCCAAAACTTGGATAAGAAGGGACAAGAAGAGGTATGTGGATGAAAAAGGGACAAAATTCGTATTTTAATTATTGTCTATACTCAAGCAAAAATATTTCTGATTAAGCTTTTAAAGTGTCTGAAATATGTATTATGTAGCAAAGTTCCGTTTCAAAATATGAGAAAAGGCGAAAAAAACAGAAAAAAATTGTACATCTATGTTTTAAGTCTGATGTTTTTTTTTTTTCGTTCGAGAGTAAAAATATTTTAGACGATGAGTTTTAAGAGATATGTATGTGTATTCGAAAGTTCACCCCTAGAGGGAAAAACATAAAAAAGAAATTTAAACTAAACGGGCAAAAACGGCTAATTATGTAATCCTTTGCTACATTTTTTGTACTTTTATGAAATTTGAGAAATATATACTTTTTTAATTATTATCTTTCCGTAATCGGTCAAGAAATGTGTTTTTCAAAAATGTTTTTGCAAAACATCAGTGAAGATGGAAAGGTTCCTCTCTGACGTGATTTTCTAAATAAATGTTCTACAACATCGATTTCTGAAATGATACAAAATATATTAAACAAAATACCTAAAATTGAATAATTCAATGGAGAAGGAGGGTATAGGTAGTAGTTTTGGTACTGTGAAATTTCAATGAAATTTCTTTTATAGCTTTATAAGATCACAAAGAAATTGCGAGGACTTTCTTCATAAGGAGACCTTCACCATGTTTTGAAACACGAAGAAGTTAGGGAAAAATTAGCACTTTATGCTTTAAGTCAAGAATTATTTTTTCTGCTAAGTTAAATATGTATACTATAGTTTTACCTAACTAGATAGTATTAGAATTATAAATTTGGAATCTTTTAGCATTATAAATTGGCAAAAAAAATTTGTGAGGTAATTTCTTAGTGAGGGGTAAAATGAGTAAAATTTTTTTATTTCGTAAATGATATGTTATGTTATTTAAGTCAACGAAATTTTTATATTTCTAAACCACTTAAAACCCCGAGCAACGCCGGGTACAAAAATCTAGTCCTTATATATATTACAAATCTCTTTGTAAGTCTGTTCGTTTGTTTGTTCGTCAATCACGCCTAAACGGCTGGACCGATTTTCTTCAAATTAGGAACATAGTTAGATCTGTACTTGGATATTTTTTTTCGGAACTTTACTAGGAGGGTGCAATAAGGGCAAAATGATTACTTTTGATAGTAAATACTGATTTTGTCTATCCTTAAGCAAAGGCAATTTCGATTAAACTACTTTATTTGTTAGAAATATATATTAGCAAGGAGCCGTTGTGAAAATTGGACCGGAAGGGGACAAAAAATAAGCCAAATGGCGAAAATCTGACAAAATAAGTACTTTTGTACTTTAAGAACGATTTTTTTCTATTCTCAAGCCAAAATATTATAAACTATGATTTTGATAGTCTCAGACAAAACGGGTAAAATAGGGAAATCTGTATTTGCTGCGTAAAGGGACTCAATAAATGCATATTTTCAGACAATTCTAACTACTTCAATGAATAAATAAAATAAATGAATAAACAAGTAAAAATTTATAGTTGGGCCATGCCCAACTACCATATGACCATATGATGCCCTACACCAGTGATTATGTTACAATTGTTGATTATTTTAAATTAATTTTTTAAATTCCGAAATATTTCAACAATTTATTGACAAAAAAGGGATTTTCAAGAAGAGGGTTATATGGGGGCAGGTGGTTAATATGGGACTATCCTTATAAATGTTTGTAATGGGATATACGTCTATAATAAAGCTCTTTATGTTAAATTAAATTTTGGTAAAGGGATTTACGTCTACAATAAAGTTATTTGTGTAGAATATCCCCGTAATATTAGTGTTTATAAGTGAATTTGAACCATCAAGTCATTTAATGAAGGGGACTTTATATGAAGGATGTGATCAAATGAGCACCGATCATTACGAAAATGAGCAGTGTCATTAAAACTTATATAAAACTAGGTTTTTCCGATTTTGGGTGTGACACAAGAACATTTAACATATTTATGAGCTCAAAAGCCATATTCAGGGGTGCGATTGTAGGAGGGCGATGCGAAATAAAGGTCAGATTTAAACCATTTTCAATAGGATTCGTCCTTGAAAGAGTATGTGCCAAATTTCATTAAACGGCTGGAACGATTTTCTTTAAATTTGAAACGTAGTTAGGTATATAGGTGTATGGTGTGATAGGCTATATTGTTTTCAAAAACTTGGATAAGAAGGGACAAGAAGGGGTATGTGGATGAAAAAGGGACAAAATACGTAATTTTGGGGGTAAATACTAATTATTGTCTATACTCAAGCCAAAACATTTTTGATTAAGCTTTTAAAGTGTCTGAAATATGTATTACGTAGCAAAGTTCCGTTTCGAAATAGGAGATAAGGCGAAAAAACAGGAAAAAATTGAACTTCTATGTTTTAAGACTGATTTTTTTCGTTCTAAAGTAAACATATTTTAGACGATGAGTTTTTAGCTTCAGAGATATGTGTATTCGAAAGTCCACCCCTAAAGGGAAAAACATGAAAAAACAAGTAAGAGTGCTATATTCGGCTGTGCCGAATCTTATATACCCTTCACCACAGTGTATTTAGAAAATATCAATTCTATAAAATTTTAATTTATTTCATTTTCCGGATTATATCATTATTATAGCAATAGCAAAACGAACAACAACAACGCTAAACCAAATAAACACACAAAAAAACAAAATACACAAGGCAGTGAAACCAACAGACATCCAAACATACGAAACGAAATACACAAAAAAACAGAGTACACAACGCAATGAAACCAACAGACCAGAGCTACAAGCCGAGACGGCTCAAATCGGCGGCGGCTGGCCGCCGGTAATATTTTGCAAGCCGCGCCGCCGCCGACTTCTTTCGGCTCAAATGCTAAGCCGGCTTAAACGTAGCCGCTGATAAAGATTGGAATCGCACATGTATTTCAGAAAATAATTTCACCAATTTGAACGGAGTTGCCACTATTTAAAATTCTTATGGCAAATTGAAAAGAGTTGCCACACAATATTGTGCTAATATTAAAATAGTGAAAACTACTATAAATGTCCATTTTCTGCAGAAAAAAACTTATATAGAGACAGGTTTCTATGTAACAGACTATTATATAAAGATTTTTCAATATAATAAACCTTATAAGGTCAATTTCTAAAGAAAAAGTTAAATTGAGCCGACAATTTAGCCGCCGCCGATATTTTCTGTAATAAGCCGCCGCCGCCGACCCAAAATGGTTGCGCCGCCGCCGCCGATCATTTCGCATCGGCTTGTATCTCTGCAACAGACACCCAAACATACGAAACTGAATACACCAAAAAACAAAAACAATATACACAAGGCAATGAAACACACAGCCATTCAAACATATAAAACGAAATACTCAATGAATAAGCAGTGTTGTTGTTGTGATTTTAAATAGCGATCTCCTCGAAAGCATGTCTAACAGAATTATTGAAGATTCGGATCTCGCCGATATCTGGGGTCCTCTAAAAACTGATTTCAACAAACACACAGACGGACAGACAGACAGACGGACATAGCTTAATCAACTCCGCTACCTATAAGGATCCAGAATGTATATACTTTAGAAATTACAAACGGAATGACAAACTTATATATACCCTTCTCACGAAGGTGAAGGGTATAAAAAAATCAAACTAAACGGGCAAAAACGTCTAATTATGTGTTCCTTTGCTGCATTTTTTGTAGTTTTATGAAATTTGAGAAATATATATTTTTTTATTAATATTTTTCCGCAATCGGTCAAAAAATGTGTTTTTCACAAATGTTTTTATAAAACATCATTAAAGATGGAAAGGTTCCTCTCTGACGTGATTATCTTAATAAATGTTCTGCAACATTGATTTCTGAAATGATACAAAATATATAAATTTGAATAATTCAATGGGGAAAGAGGGTATGGGTAGTATTTTTGATACTGTGTTGGTACCTTTTATAAATATTGTTCAAATTCAATGAAATTTATTTTAAAGCTTTATAAGATTACAAAGAAATTGTAAGGAGTTTCTTCATAAGGAGACCTTCAGCATTTTTCGAAACATGAAGAAGTTAATGAAAAATTAGCACTTTATGCTTTAAGTCAAGAATAATTCTTTCTCCAAGTTAAATATGTATATTATAGTTTTACCTAACTAGATAGTATTAGAATTATAATTTTGGAATCTTTTAGCTTTATAAATTGTCAAAAAAATGTGTGAAGTAATCTCTTAGCTAGGGGTAAAATGAGTAACATTTTTTATTTCGGAAATACATACTATTTGATGTTATTTAAGTCAACGAAATTTTTATATTTCTGAATGTTGAAAAATTTCAGAAATTGATCTATGAACATAAAGCAGATTTTTTAGTTTACTCTGACGGGGGAAATACTTAGGTATAATGTTATGAAACCACTTAAACCCCCGGGCAACGACGGGTATAAAAATCTAGTAATCTATAAAAAATGTGTACTTAGTTTTATATAAAAACTATTTTTTGAAAAGGTTGAAAAAACACGAATATTTAAAATATTTGGGTTAATTTCATTTGTATTTTTGGTCCTTTGTTGTGGGTTATATCCACGCTTTTATTTTTGAGTTTCAGGTTAAAACGCCATTTTTGAATTTTTTTAACTTTTAACTTTAAAGCGCTATAACTTTGGTGGCTTTTGATAAAAATGATTCATGAAAAGATAATTGTACTTCTAAGATATCAAACAATGTTCACACAAAGTATCGTTGATGTGCTATGCTAAATAAAAAGAGAATTTCCCATATCTTTATTGATCATTTGAAACATGTATTTACCCTGAATATGTGTAACGCTTAATGATTGTTGAAAAAAATATTAACAATAACGAATTTGGATATTTTTGAGATCTTAAATTTTTATACATGTGAAGAATGTATCTACCGAATTTCGTCAAAATCGGAGAGAGTAAAACCTTGTTCGAAAAATTCTGAAATGCCTTTATTTTTAATGCTTTATTACGGAAAAGATCACACTAAAGTAGAATCATATAGAACAATTATAGCTGTTTTAGAAACTATTGAACCCGATTTTACATGAAATCTCTTATTTTCCAGATGATCAGTACGAATTTAAAAGGAAACATAGTACTATTGAGAAAACACATAGACTTGTAAATGAAAAACTTTTGAAGAAATAAAATTTGTTCCGATATGGAGCTATAAAGACCACAAAATAAGATTATTAGATAACCACAAATGCCTTGGTATATCAAAAACTCAAATATACACAAAAATTTAAATGTACCATTAGTGAAACAGGCATTACTTGTTAGAGAGAGGAGTTTTCTTTACCTCACTTATAGGAACCTCAATTCAGAATCCTGTGAGCAAGGATGACAACGCCAAGCCAGATATTCCAAAAACGGCGAAATCAACCTCCAATGTAATTGGGTCTCAAGAAGCTAGGTGAAAAGGAAAAGAGCCGCCAAAATAGCCAACGGAAGACTGCGAAACGATTTCTGCTATGCAGTTTACGATGCCGGTAATCCGATAGAAAAAATTCCAATAGACTAGCAGTGTAAGGTAGAAGACATCGTTAACAATAACGCAATCGCATTAAAGGGTTGGCATCTCACTAATGTGTTGGCTTCTTGAGGAACTTGGTGGAAAGTATCCCTCCACCCTGGGCGGCGCTAAGCTGGCACTAGCAAAGAAGACGGAGCTTCCGGTGCTCTTAAAGTCCAATGTCTACATAAAAACATGGGGAAGTAAACTGGCTAATGAGCGTGTACTGGAAATTCTTGGAAGTCGAAATTCTGAGCTGGTCGAGGAAAATGGGATGTCTTTTACAGGAAAGAAGAACCTGAGGGAACTCTATTTGTAATAGGTATCGACCAGATCTCCACGGCTAGTCTTGCCAAGAACAAACGTAGAGCTTATTTCGTTTCTAATGGTGTTTATTCAAAATTGGAAGGTGCCGCTCCTATGACGGTGCGCACAGCATTATTAGCCGCTACTAGTAACGTTGAGGAACTACCACGAATTATCGAGAAAAAAGTGCAGCTGCCCTTTCCGAAATTGGGAAACAACAGGCCCCGACAAGGACACAGAAATATCTAAGACGGTGACTAAAGCATCATTAGCCAGTACTGGTAACGTTGAGGACTCAAATCCTAAAATCGGAGAAGGAAATCACTCACTCGCCAAAAGACAGAACAGCGGAGAGTATCTGTTTACCTTCCCTTCGATTCTCCGACGCTACCACCAACGTCGGATCTGATAAAACTGGATAAATAGAGGCAGAAAGTAGAAAGTTGTGATGCCAACTCCCACCATGTAGCTTGGGATAACACAAACACCAATCACAGTGGACATTCCCTCATGGATTTCGTTAATACTAAAGACTTGATCACATTAACCTTAGGTAATAAAGCTGCCTTCGTCAATAAAATCAGAGAGGAAGATTAGATAGAATAAGTGAGGAAGTATTAGATATAACTATATGTTTTTTAGAAAAAAAAATTCCTATCCAAAACCCATGTCCAACCGGAATCTATTATGATATGACACGGGCAGGAGGGGGGAGGATATGGAGGAGACAATGAAACTTCAAATGGACTCTCTTTTTCCACCTGCATATCGGGTACCATAGATGCACCGATGCACATAGGTCTAGAAATACACAATTTATGGCCAAAATTCAAATCGCGCAATTACTTTTTTGGTACTGCAGTGTTGAAGTAAACACTTGAAAGATTCCAAAATGGACTACTACACATTAGACCGCGATAAATAGTAACGCTTGTATTTATAAAAAAAATCTTATTTTGCTTTTAATGCACTCAATAGTTAAAGCACACTTTAGCCTTAAAAACCATTAATAAAATTGTGATATTCATAAACAAATAATAAACGTATATTAACTATTGTGCTGATTTATGTTTAAGTTGGCAGCACTGTACAATATGGCTGTCATTTTATGTGTTAGTGTTGCGTACAATTAGGATAAAATATTCGTTGATTCGGTTTTCTTAATTTCATATTTTTGTTTATAATAGATTTTTGACAATAAAAACAAACTTTTAAGAAAAATAAATATATATATGGCTTTAATAAATGTCTATTTAGTTCAGATGTATAAATATAACATATAATTTCTAATTATTATTAAAAGTATCCGAATAACGGATATTTTGCGACAAAATATATATCACTATGACACATTTTCTTATTTTTACTTATTTTCCTTGTAATTTTTGATAAATTTTTGCAAATATTGATAAATTTCTTTGATATTTGACTAATTTTAATGCCGGCGAATATATTTTGCATTAGTATAACACTAATCAATATAATTTACATGGTTAATTACTTTATGGCATTATATTTAACCAACAAACTTTGAAAAAGCCAAATCAAATGATTTTGTCCATCATATGGTTGACAGACGGGCATTTCCAAATTGCCTAAAAATAGTGCTGGACAATTGGAATATTGTCAAATATTCATGCATTAATCCAATAACGCCTAGATTTGAGTTTTTTCCTCAAAATATAATCGTTTAAAAATTTTCTGGGATTTTATTTACAAATTTGTAAACGTTAAAATTAGAATTTTTAGATTTTATTTTAAAAGAAACCATAATTACTTTTCGCCAGTGATTAAAATTACTAATATATTAGTAACCAAAATGCATATTTTCTCCTATGCATACGTATGTAATATTAAAATATAAATATATTTTATGAATATAATATATTTAATTGCTCCCATTCGAAATATTTCTAGTATTTTTGCTAAAAATATTTACCAATACAAACTATTGCATATTACAGCTTACAGACAAATATAAAATGTTTTCACATACAATATATTACGCAGCAACTCGCTAACATATTTATAATACCCACATATATTTCATATGGCTTGCCTATAATATTAAAATATTTTCCTACACAAATTATTCGAAGTCAACAATATTGAAGCCATGCAAGCAGTAATATACGAACATGAAATGTACGCAAGCAGAGCATATATGTGCCGACGAAAACACGAAACAAAACGATAGTCGCGACTATCAGGTTACAATATTTTTACTATCAAACTTAAATATTATTTACTATAGGAAATGACTTATGGTCTAAAATTTAACATTTCATGTTGAACTTGAAAAATTATAAAATGTGAAAAATGTATGCAAGATATAACCAAATTTTATTTAGAAAATAATTGAAAACGTTTATATCTATGTATGTTTTATGTATATTATGGGAAAAATGTATGCATAAAATAACCAAATTTTTATTAGAAAATTTTTGAATTGAATTATTGAATGTATGTATTTATTAAATTTATGTTTAATTTTTATGTGGAGTATTAAAATGTATGTATTTGTATTGATTGTAATATAATTAGAAAAAAATTATATAAATACTTAGAGGATCATATGAATGTAAAAATGTATTCAAATATGCAACACCATTTATATCTGGTTTTGTATATACATATGTATGTATGTAAGTATGTGTGAAACAATAACAAAAAACACATTCGTCATAAAAATGACCTGTAACAGCACTTTTCTTTCCTACTTTTCACGCACATTCCATAACGGTGGATTACGATAGGTCATTTTTTCCCTGAATTGGTGGAGGGAAGAAGATATGTACGTAGTAGAAATTCTCTTTCCTACTTTATCATTTTACGCACATTCCTTAACGATGGTTTACGCAAGATCCTTTTTTTTTGCTTTACTTGAATTTGTGGTGGGGAGAAGAGGAAAGAAATATCATTATTATTTAGTCTCTCTCTTGCAAATTCAAAAGGTTGGCAATGGCATATGCAAATTTATTAACACCTATATATTTTTTTCTTCGCGC
The DNA here is from genome assembly GCF_015586225.1 of Lucilia sericata. NCBI lineage: Eukaryota > Metazoa > Arthropoda > Insecta > Diptera > Calliphoridae > Lucilia > Lucilia sericata. The sequence continues at coordinate 81,934 of NW_023994302.1, forward strand.
CTGTTCATTCATTATTGTAAGATAATTGAGTGTATGTAATAATAATTTATAGAAATGTGACACATGCATATGAAAAACATACTTGTATATGTATGTAATACACTCATACATTTTTGTTGTTTTAACCTTTCACAATGTAAAATTACAAAAACAACTTTTTATGTCCCCTCTTAATTTTTTGCCATCCTGTTACAAATTTCTAAAATACCTATAATTTCCTTCATTATTGATCATTTCATAGACACTACTAATGCATTACTACCTGTTTACAAACTTATTGTCATCCTGTTACAAACAATATGTTTAAATATAGCCTGTAAAAACAATTTTTTACATATATACATATTTGAATATATTTTTACATTCATATGATCCTCTAAGTATTTATATAATTTTTTTCTAATTATATTACAATCAATACAAATACATACATTTTAATACTCCACATAAAAATTAAACACAAATTTAATAAATACATACATTCAATAATTCAATTCAAAAATTTTCTAATTAAAATTTGGTTATTTCATGCATACATTTTTCCCATAATATACATAAAACATACATAGATATAAACGTTTTCAATTATTTTCTAAATAAAATTTGGTTATATCTTGCATACATTTTTCACATTTTATAATTTTTCAAGTTCAACATGAAATGTTAAATTTTAGACCATAAGTCATTTCCTATAGTAAATAATATTTAAGTTTGATAGTAAAAATATTGTAACCTGATAGTCGCGACTATCGTTTTGTTTCGTGTTTTCGTCGGCACATATATGCTCTGCTTGCGTACATTTCATGTTCGTATATTACTGCTCGCATGGCTTCAATATTGTTGACTGCGAATAATTTGTGTAGGAAAATATTTTAATATTATAGGCAAGCCATATGAAATATATGTGGGTATTATAAATATGTTAGCGAGTTGCTGCGTAATATATTGTAAGTGAAAACATTTTATATTTGTCTGTAAGCTGTAATATGCAATAGTTTGTATGGGTAAATATTTTTAGCAAAAATACTAGAAATATTTTGAACAGAACCATTTTTTAAATATGCATATTTTTAAATATGAGGTAAATGCATATTTATTGCAAAGTCAAAAATAAAAATATAAAAGCATCTACTAATATTTAAACTCTGCTTTTCGCAATCAACCTAAAATTACCGGAAAATCTTTATCTGAGAAAAAAATTTTTAAAAATCAAGTTATTGTTGGCTTAAAGAAGGGTCGAGCCTACAATAAAATTCTTCTAATTGTCAATGGTTTATTGAAGGTGTTTTAAGCTATTTCACGTTTATAAATACGATTTTCCTGAATTTTGCCTAAAATTGTTTAATAAACCTAAAATAAGTTTTTATAAATACAGCCGTAAGTATTTTAGACTGCGATATATAGTAAAATATTTTTCATAAATTTTTTTTCGCAATTTTTTTATGACATCGAGATAAAAACACTTGAAATTATTAAAAAATTAATTTTGTTTTAAAACCCGTTACTTCCTGCTACTCAACGGGTGCTCAAACATTGAACTTTTTAGTATTGTTGAAAAATCTAGTGCATTTATTGTAACTTAAGTATTTAATTAAATGATTCTGTAGCTTACAAATAAAAAGATTTGAACTAAGTTTTTTATTAATTAGTTTTACAATTCATGGTATGTATTTATTAAATGTAATATAATAATTTTCAAATAATAAACGGATATAGAAAAAACGATCTTTTCTGATGTATATTGCAAAATTTATTTTTTATTTTTCGATAAATTTGAACTTTTACAAAAATGTCCAAGTTTGTTTGTTTTCTGCAGTAACTTGCAATACTTGAAAATATAAATATATTTCGATAGAACCTAAGGAGAAGACAGAGGCTATATTTTTGTACTTATACCTATCAATATCCATAGATTAGAACTAGTTCTGTATTAAAAAATGTTAAAAAAATATATATATTTATTATTCAAATTGTACTAAGGGCGAAATAATTTTATTTTAGATCAAAATTTTAAAAAGTGTAATCTTTTAAAAATTTTATTCTTAATAAAAGCATTCAAAGTCAACATTTACATTATTTTTTAAATATTTTAAAGTTACAAAAAATACAATTATAAATATAATACGTATTTTTTAAATATTCGTATATAACTAAAAAAAAGACGTAACTGTCTCACAAAAATTTGGCTATATATATTTTTTATATTTTATGCGCATATAACTTATGAACAAGTAAAGATATTTTTAAGTTTTTGTAGGCCTCTAAGAGTAGATTTTATATATTCCAAAAAAATTTAATCGGAATAAAAATGAAAATTTGGAGAGGTTTTCAATTTATATTAAAGGTGCCCTTTTTTGGGCTTGTGAATCGACCCCTGTAGGACTTTTAAGATGAAATTTCATCGAATTGACAATATATAACATTGTTTATTAGTAATAAATTAAAATTCACCATAAAATTACTATTTTCATAAAAAAAATAATTTTGGCCAAGAAAAATTAATTTTAAACCAATGCACAGTGAGACATTTGGCACTTTTAGAACGACATTAATCAAATCTTAGTGATATTGAGTTCTAATTTTAGTTACAGTTAGCAAACAATTGGCCAAACGCTCCACATAATAATCAGCACGATAAGACTGCTGTCACGCCCATTTTTTACAAGTATATATTGAATAAAAATTAAATTTTAGGTCGCATATATCTCAAAACTTTTGCAATCGATTTTGAATTTTTATATATTTTTAGAAAGACAATTTTATACAGATTGCTATTTATTTATAAGAAAATGCAAAATATAAATATTTGTAGCACAGTCTCTGCAAAAAGTTAATAAAACCCATTTTCCTATTTAAACACATTTTCAACGTTTAGATACTGTTTTAAACGGGTTAGTATTATCCGATTTGCCTCAAATGCTCTGCATTGCAGTTTTAGTGCATGCTCTTCTATACTTTTTAAAAACATGCTTTATATAACCACCCTAATGAATATTAGGGTAGTCATTCTTAGAAATTTTTATCAAATTGTACAAATATTTGCAAATAATTGAATGCAACATTAACAAACAATTTATACTCTAATTAAAATTTAAAATAAAATTTAAATTCCGCGGTTTTTACAAAGAACAAAATAAATTTATAATCTATGAATTTAAATCTGGAAATAAACAGAAAATTTTACTTTTTAAATAAAGCTATGACACCTGATTGGCTTAAGTAATTGTTTTTTAAAAGCACTAATTGTGGGCTAATATATGGTGCCAAGGCCAAAATTTATGTATACCCCTAACGTGAGTTTACACTTAATTAAAAAAAAAACATATTAAATTCTATAGGACACTCTATTTTCTTTTAAATATCTCTGAAGATCGCAAAAGATCGCAGCCAATTTTCATATATATGTTTCTATAGAAAATTTCCTATGCAAGGGTTATAATTAGATAACTGCAATTGGCTGCAGTCATTAGATCTATTCCATTAAAAATATAATTTTTAAATATCTTTTTATTATTAATATTATTTTTCCTTAGAGTTAAAAATAAAACCTTTAAAATTGAGCTCTTGTCTAAGAAATCATTGCAGAATAATTTTGAAGTACTAAATTATAATACAGTGAAGAAACTATATAAATATCTGAAATATTTACCAAGATATACGCATTCAAAATTAATATGCCGCTTCAGGAATATTACAAGAAAATTAGTTTATTTTTAAAAGTAGCAACTTTGAGCACCTATATTTCGGGTTAAAGAACTCTGCAATATTTTTAGTTATTTTTCTATAGTATATGGAATGTTTACTGTTAACTATAATAACAAGCAAGACAATTGGAAAGCGTTTAATTTTTTATTTTTGTCGTTCTAAAAGTACCAAATGTCTCACTGTGCAATGTGTTGGGAAATATAGAGACTTAAATTAAGAATAAAACAAAACGGTTAGAAGTGTTGAGAAAAATATAAAAAATCTAAATTACATCAATATATTGGGAAATATTCGGCATCAGTTAATTTTAATGTTTCTTGCCAGTTTAATTAAAAAATTACATTATTTAAAAAAATATGATCTGAATTATTTTATAGGATTTAATTAAGAATAGAACAAAAATGGCTAAAGTGTTGAGAAAAATATAGAAAATCGATATTAGACCAATCTGTTGGGAAATATTTGCCATCAATTAGTTCTAACATAATTTAAAAAAATTATTATCTGAGTTTTTTTAGAGACTTCAATTATGAATAAAACAAATTGGTTTAAAGTGTTGAGAAAAATATAAAAACCAGAAATTGGACCATTATATTGGGAAATATTTACAATCAATTTATTTCGCCTTAACTTGCACGTTGAATAAAAATATGCATTTTTTAAACATAATTTTCTCTAAAAAAACTTTTTTTTTAATATTATTTTTTTGTTCGAATTTTAGAATTTAGCTTTAACGGGCATATCTGCTTTAAAAGTACGAGTATAGCGATAACATTTGACATAAATAATTTTAATATGAGCCAAAATCTCCCGACCAAATTTTATGAGGATCGGTCCATAATTGAACCTATCCCCCATATAAGGTCCCTCTAAGAAAAAGACTATAACGCTCATAACTTGCTTAAAAATGATAGCAATGCAACGAAATTCGACATAAACAAGTTTTAGGGGAACTAAAAGCTCTCTGAAAGATTTTATGGAGAACGGCCAATAATTGACCCTACCCCCCTCAGAAAATTACTTTATAACTCATAACTTGCTTCAAAATTGCAGTAAATCAACGAATTTCGACGTAAATAAGTTTTCGAGTTACTAAAATCTATGTGCCAAAATTTATGGAGATCGACCCATAATAGACCCTACCCCCCATATAAGGTTTTTCTCAGAAAATGACTTAAAATTTCATAATTTGCTTCAAAATTCCAGCATATCAACGAAATTGACATTAACATGTTATTTAGAAACTAAAATGTCTCTGCCCGATATTAAGAGGCTCGGTCCATAATTGATTCTACCACCATAAAAGGACCTCCTCATAAAATGACTTTAACGCTCATAACTATAGCTTGATTCAACATAAAAAAACAACTTCTTCAAGTTTTATAGGAACATAATTCTAATTGTTTTTTTGAGAATCGGAATGACATTAACACCCATAAGTGACGATAAAATTCATCATGAACTAGAACTAGGATCAAATCCTTCATAAAAGGCTTAAAAAGCATTAACATTGAAACCAAAATCTTAGGAGGATCGGTCCAAAATTTACCATAAGTAAATTTACAGGACATCAAATCATTGAAAAAAATATAAAGTATGATAAAAAAAGTACTACCATCACCCTGAATATATGTATTACTATTTATATATGACAATTTAGTTTGGAAAAAATACTATGATTATATTGTGGTAGAACGACACATGATTTGATGGTGGGTATAAAAGATTCGGCACAGCCGAATATAGCACTCTTACTTGTTAAAGCTTATTTTTGCTTTAAATATAAAAAAATTCAAAAATACTTCCAAAATTTTAAATGGTCACAAAAGAGTTAAAAACACGAAAATTTATATAAATCTATCACAAATTAATACATAATAAATTTTCAATGTAAAACAAGTTAGAGTGCTATATTCGGCTATGCCGAATCTTAAATACCCTCCACCAGCGATCTACTTATTATTGAAACCTATCTAACTATCTAATTTTTAGATAACTCGCAAAAACTTTTGTTGAACTAATTTTGATTAGGTCCAGAAAGATTTAGAATGATTTATCTATACACATATAATTTAATAACGAATTAAGTGGTATTAAGTGATTTTCAAAAGTTAACCTTATATGGGAGCTAAGACAACTTATGGACCGGTCCGGAAAAAATTCCGTATGTCAAATTGTATACCTACATATGTATAAAATGTGCGTTTAAGTAATTTTCAGAAATGGTCCTTATATGGGAGTTGTGACTAAATATGGACCGATCCAAAAAAAATTGTATACCTATGTATAAAATGTGCGTTTAAGTAATTTTCAGAAATGGTCCTTATATGGGAATTGTGACCAATTATGTACCGATCAGGAAACAATTTCGTATAATGATTTATATGCAGAAAAAGATCAAGTCTAATTTTACTCCAATAGCTTTATTAATCAATGAAATATGTGCGTTTAGGTGATTTTAGGAAGTGGACTTTATATAGGAGCTATGAGCAATTAAGGGCCTATCCTGAAAAAAATTTCGTAGAGTGATTTATGTAAAGACAAAACATATAAGTGTCGAAATTTCTCAAGATAACTTTATTTGACAATGAAATATGTGCGCTTAAGTGATTCTCAGAAGTGGACCTTATATGTGAGCTATGACCAATAATGGACCGATCCGAGAAAAAAGTGGTAATATGATTTGTATGTACACAAAACTTATTCAAGTCGAATTTTATTCCTATAGCTTTAGAATTCAATGAAATATATGCGTGTAAGTGAATTTTGGAAGTGGACTTTATATGGGAACTATTACCAATTATGGACCTATCCGGAAAAAATTTAGTAGAATAATTTATATTTATACGAAATATATTTATGTCGAATTTTATCAAGACAGCTTTATTTGATAATGAAATATGTGCTTTTAAGTGATTTTCGTAAGTGGGCCTTATATGGGAGTTATGACCAATAATGGACCGATCCGTAAAAAATTTTGTAAAATGATTTGTACATACACAAAAGATATTCAAGTCGAATTTTATCCCGATAGCTTTAGAATTCAATGAAATATATGCGTTTAAGTGATTTTCGGAAGTGGACCTTATATGGGAGCTATGACCAATTATGGGCCTATCCAGAAAAAATTTCGTAGGGTAAATCATCTTTAGGCAAAACATATTTGTGTCGAATTTTATCAAGATAGCTTTACTTGACATTGAAATATGTGCTTTTAAGTGATTTTCGGAAGTCGACCTTATATGGGAGCTATGACCAATTATGGGCCTATCCGGAAAAAATTTCGTAGAGTGATTTATATTTTGACTAAACATATTTTTGTGGAACTTTATCAAAATAGCTTTATTTGACAATGAAATATGAGCTTTTAAATTATTTTCGGAAGTGGGCCTTATATGGGAGCTATGACCAATAATGAACCGATCCGTAAAAAATTTGGTAGAATGATTTGTATGTACACAAAACATATCTAGCTCGAATTTTATCACAATAGCTTTATTCATCAATGAAATATGTGCGTTTAGGTGATTTTCGGAAGTGGTCCTTATATGGGAGCTATGACCAATTGTGGACCGACTGAGATCTACGTTGCTACTATGATTTTTGTTCATATTATATTTATATGTACAAAATTTGGTGTTGATACCGATATATTTGATTGAGTTATTAAAGATAAACTAATTTCCGGGAATATATACCTTTTTATGGGGGCTATGGGAAATATTGGATCGATTGTAAAGATTTTGAACATGATTGATCACTGCCCTGAAAAAATAATGTGTGACAAAATTCATCGCAATATCTTTGGTAGTTTCTGAGAACACTTGAAAAGAATTAGGAAAAAACGTAATTTTGTTGAGGTAGTCTGAAATTTTTACTCATAACTTTTTACGTTGTGAACCGATTTTGCTGATTTTCTATACCAAACTGCTTAGGATAACAGTAAATATGTATTTTGGGTGAATTTGGTTGATTTCCAGCTGTAAACTTTCCTATACCATCATAATGCTCAAATTTACATTGAGTGTGGTTGAAAAATTACTAGACTAATTCTAGACTAATAGTACACCTGGACCCAATTGGGTTCTTTAGAACCAGTTTGATACTAGTTCTAATATTCCTTAACAGTCGCTATAATTGGTGGTTTTGCTCTGTTGCAATCCTCCTGCACAATTCCAAGTAAAAATTACTACACAACTAGTTTTTTATAAGGTTTTATTTCTAAAGATACCAAAAAAAAATACTGTAAAAAATATGAAAGTTTGAAGAAATTCTGGTTCTAACCGTATTACCAAAGTTGATGTTATTGATTTTATTATGTCCAAAAATTCCATTTTGGTATATATCTCCATTTCGTTATAAATACATTTGCCTAACAATAACACAAATATTAAATTATTGCAGTTTTTAAATTTAATAGACGTGCTTACATAGGGATTTGCTTGCAACTGATCCTAAATTTGCATGCACTATTTAACCTCTCATTTGAAGGGATATGTTTGAATATTACGTTTTTTATGCAAAATTTTTCAAAATTATATTTTAATAATTTAAAAATATTATTTTTTCCAACACATGTCAAACAAAAATCAGTCTTCAAGTGGCGCCATTCAACTACTCCTAGTACTAGTATTTTTCCATGTAAACTCTAACCCAATTTGTACTAGTGTCTGTTGTTCTAGTATTGATACTAGTAGCATTAAGACAATTATCGCGTCATTCCCTGCAGGGTTGAGACACAAAACATACTCATGTTGGATTTTATCCGGATATCCTTATATATTAATGTAATATGTGAGATTAAGCAATAAATTTCTGTTCAACACTATTTCGGTATCTATATTTCTTAATTAGATTGTGATTTTCAGAACAGAACCTTATATGGGAGCTATGACCAATTATAGACCGATCCGTACAAATGATCCGCATAATGATTAACAAATACACAAAATATATGTATGTCGAATTTTATACCGCTATCTTTATTTGCTCATAAAATATGTGCGGTTAAGTAATTTTCGGATGTGTCATATATAGCACCGATAAAGGAAAAAATTCCGATATCTTTATTTAGTAATGAAATATGTGCGTTTACGAGATTATCGGTCATATATGGGAGCTAAGTGCCGACCGATATAAAAAAATATTTTGCAGAGCGATATAAATACATATGGGCAACTTCGTGTCAGGTGACCCAACTCAAAAAATCGAGTTGGATGAAATTTACACCAAGTTTAGTACTGTTGGGCAGTTTTTCAACTCTATTGGTCAAGAACTGCCGGACTTAGAGGGGGTCAAAGTTGGACATTTTGGTCATACAGAGTTTTATTCAAATGGGCGTAACTTTTCACCTATTGGTCCAAAGGAGTTCAAATTGTCCAAAGGATTCAGATAGCTATTTTTTAATTGTTTCAAAAAAATTTAAATTTTTAAATTTTTTTTTCTTAGATGAAAGCCTATGCAATTTCCTTTATAGTCCCATAATGGGATGCGAGTGGGATATCTAACAAAAAATATTTTTTAATTAAAGAATAAGATTTTTAAGATATAAGATATTTTTTTTTTTAATGAAAGTTTTTGTTGTTTTTTTTTTTTTTTTTTTTGCTCAAAAGAAAGCTTAGACCATTTCCTTTAAGAGCATTGTGGTTGCTTACTGGGATGCAAGGGACTTTTAACTCAAGACATTTGCTTTTTGATATAAAATATTTTTTTATAGATATGTATCTCATTCCCATCTTACTAAGTAACCACAAATTGCCCATACATTAGGGTGGCCCCGTTTGTATGGAGGAAAAATAAAATGTCGATGTTCCCAACTAAAATAAAATTTTAATTGATTATAAGATAGCGTTTCTCAAAATTTGTTTCCTATATTTGGCGAGCAGGATCAAAGGAAAAAAAGGTCCCTTTTAGAGGTTTTCATGATTTTTTTCATATTTCTTCCAAAGGAAAGATATACAATTTTGGCGTCATAAGAAATGTCCTTGAGATACGCTTTCAACGGCATATCAGAAATTTTTGTGTAACAGTAAAAGTAATCGAAATTTTCTAATTTTTCGTAAAATTTTCAGATTTTTGACATTTTGAAATTAATAGACAATAATCCTCAATTAAATCTACCGAAAAGGTTTTATTCGTTTTTCAAAATTCAATCTACATAAAATTTTATTTAAATTTATCGAAGCCTATGTACGCTACCAAAAAATAGAGAAATAATATAAACAATAACAAAGAAGCCGTTATTTACAAAGCACATAAGTATATATTTGGGATAAATTGTGTTAATATTTTAGTTAAACTGAAAAATTTGATTGATAATAGAATAAAACCATAAAGTGTTATACATATATAGGGTTGTCAGATTCCGATACGCAAAAAGTTGGACATTTGGTTTTAAAAAAGCTGGACAAAACAAAAAAAGGTGGACATAAAAATACTGAGAAAATGTTAATTTTGGTTTTGTGTAAATAATTTCACAATGATGCACCAAAAAAATGCAGGGGTTCTTATATACCAATTCCGTTTTGTTATAGTCCATAGAGTACGAATATGTTTTTAGTTTTCCCCGATCACTTCGTTAACTTAGCTTTTAAGAGCAAAAGATGTGAAAAAGCGCCCTTTTTGAAGTTTTAAATTTTAAAAATCATAAGCACGTAAGCTGTTCGTAAAGAAATTGACTATCGCTCGCAAAAATATTTATTACGAAATCAGCTGTTCAAGTGTTGAGACATGTTGTCAGTGATAATAGAAGAGGGTAATCATAACTTAGTTGTATAACAAATGTACAAACAGTGTTGGCTAACATGACTTGACAAAGATAAAATAAAAATTATTGCCAAGTTATTGCAATGTGTATTTAGCTGGACAAATTAAATTTTAGCTTGAAACTGGACAAGCATCAAAAAAGCTGGACAATCCTGCCAAGTCCAGCCAGGCTGCCAACCCTAGTTATATACCATTGTAAAGCTAATGGTGATGTACATATTAACTACGCTTGATAAATATAGCTAGCAAAAAACCTCGGACAAAATAGAGTTTAAAATATTAAAATAAAATAAAATACGCAGAAAAAACCATTTCGGTGAAATTGTATGAGGTTTATAATGTAATAATTTTAATTAATTACATTATATAATTCTATGTAAAAATTTTAAAACCTTAAAAATTTTCCGAAAAGTTACGACATTTGTAATAGTTTTGGAGTTGTATACAAATTTCTGTTATGTCATTGAAATCGTCTCTCAAAGACCTTTCAGACGATACTAAATTTGCGTATGGTTTATTTTCCAGAAATGTGAAAAAATTATAAAAACCTTAAAAAAGGACCTTTTTATCCTTTGATCCAGCTCGCCAGGACAAAATCGTCAGGAAAAAATTTTGAGAAATGGTATCTTAGAATGAACTAAGTTTTCATTTTCGGTGGAAACATCAGCAACTTCCATTTTGTCTGTCTGTCTGTTGAAAGCACGATAGAGTGCGAACGGAATGGCTTAAAAATACGAGTATAGCAATGAAATTTGACATAATAACTCCCTTACGAGCAAAATCCTCTCCAGCAAATTTTTTTGTGAATCGGTCCATAATTGACGCTACCGTCCCTCCAGATCTTTACTGACTTAAAAGTTCGAATATAGGGATGAAATTTGACATAAGAATGTTTCTTACGAGCCAAAACCTAAGAAACTTTTATAGGAACGTAAATCTTCCTATCAAATTTCATGCGGAAAGTGTCGGGAACTGATATTCGATGTAGACATGTTTTATACATATGTATGAACAAAAATCGGTCTAAAAAATATATTTGAAAAATTTTATGAAAAACGGTCAATAATTCACGCTACCTTTTCAGTAAATTTGATGAGTGATATCACCCTGATGTTTATAGGAGAGCATACCTTTTACGGTATACGGTTTCATGATAGGTATATTAAAAAAGGACCTTTTTATCCTTTGATCCAGCTCGCCAGGACAAAATCGTCAGAAAAAAATTTTGAGAAATGGTATCTTAGAATGAACTAAGTTTTCATTTTCGGTGGAAACATCAGCAACTTCCATTTTGTCTGTCTGTCTGTTGAAAGCACGATAGAGTGCGAACGGAATGGCTTAAAAATACGAGTATAGCAATGAAATTTGACATAATAACTCCCTTACGAGCAAAATCCTCTCCAGCAAATTTTTTTGTGAATCGGTCCATAATTGACGCTACCGTCCCTCCAGATCTTTACTGACTTAAAAGTTCGAATATAGGGATGAAATTTGACATAAGAATGTTTCTTACGAGCCAAAACCTAAGAAACTTTTATAGGAACGTAAATCTTCCTATCAAATTTCATGCGGAAAGTGTCGGGAACTGATATTCGATGTAGACATGTTTTATACATATGTATGAACAAAAATCGGTCTAAAAAATATATTTGAAAAATTTTATGAAAAACGGTCAATAATTCACGCTACCTTTTCAGTAAATTTGATGAGTAATATCACCCTGATGTTTATAGGAGAGCATACCTTTTACGGTATACGGTTTGATGATAGGTATATTAGATTCGGCATAGCCGAATATAACACTCTTACTTGTTTATATTATTTTTGTATTTTTTAAGTTAAACCAGAAAAAATGGAAAAACGTAATGTAGGGAAAATGTAGGAAACCAAAAAGTGGGTGTAGGGAAGATAGGGATGTTTTCTTATAAGCGTAGGGATTTCTGGAAAAAATTTCCTAGAATCACTACCAGGAATACACATGTATACTTTGTTGGCTCTCAGATGAATATTTCTTGGTGTTGCACGCGGAATGACAAACTTATAATCGATATAAAAATATCGATTACAACTTACCCTGCCCAAAATATTTAATTTGATATGTATTACAACTTTTTATTAAAATGTAACAACTTGCCAATAAACTTATATTTCTTAATCTGCGACTTCAAATGAATGCACAGAAAAACAAGTAAAATTGTATAGTCGGGCATGGTAGACCATATGATACACTACACCACACTCTGGGCCAGAAATCCAATTTTTTGGCCGTAATTATTTAAAAAATTCAAAATGGCAGTTAAAATTTTCTAAAATTTACTTAATGGAATTTTTAATGAATACATTTTGTAGGTCTTGAGGCACTTATTACAAATGCTAATTTTAACTTTCAAATTACAATAAACTGAATCCAATATGGCGGATCAAACCAAGCCAAAAATTAAATTTTGGTCATTGGATCTACATATTAATATCACATATAAGGTTTTCGGGAACGCTAATTAAGATTTTGTAAAAAAAAATAAAAATGACGGTTCTAATATGGCGGTCAACATTTTTAAAATTTACTTAATAGAATTTTTATTTAACATATGTTGTAAATCCATGGTAACTGATTACAAATGCGAATAGAGATTTTCAAAATTCAATGAACTAAATTAAAGATGGCGGATCGAACATAACCAAAAATTATATATTTGATTCAGCAGTATTTAAGATCAATAAAGTATTTTTGCCAACTTTTTATTTTTTCTTGGTACATATTTGATTAGTTTGAATGACTATTTTCATATTACCGGCAATAACTCCGAAATTTATGAACAGTCACAGACGGTCGCAAAATTTTAGACAGAGAACATCTCAAGGAACACTGCTTGGCACTAGGTGTTGAAAATTTAAGTTTTTGGAAAAATTCATATTTTTGAGGTTTAAATAAAAAATTTGACAAATAATATTTAAAATGCTAACCAATTTCACTTTTGTTTTAAGCGCCAATTTCTACTTTTTAATTCCCTATCATTATACCCTACACAACTTTAGTGGGGAGGGTATATTGGGTTTGAGCTGATGTTTGCAACGCACAATAATATTGGCCCTATACCCACCTTAAAGTATACCAATCGGCTTAGAATCATTTTCTGAGTCGATTTAGCTATGTCCGTCCGTCCATGTAAACCTTGTAATCAAACTACAGGTCGCAATTTGAAGATAATTCAATGAAATTTGGAACATAATCTTCTAAGTTACCGGAGACGAAGCCTATTGGAAATGGTTAACATCGGTCCATTATTTCACCTAGACCCCATACAACTGAACCGCCGCACAGTGGTATAGGAAAAAAAAAGAGGGAAATAATTCGGTAACTAAACGGTTAATCCGATTTTAATGAAATTTGGTATGCACAAAGAGGAGGTGTTGTCGAGTTTAGGTTTTGAATTTGGACCTTATAGGCCAACCAGGGGCCCGGCGGGGGGTCCTCAAATTAGGACACCTCGGCTATGTTAAATTTTTAAAACGATCCTATTTCTTCATTTGAGTTCCGATTTAAAAAAAAATTCGTATATAGAATCTCCTCATCGAGCACTATAAAAAATGTCGCAGTAAATTATCTCTTATAGTTTAGGAGATATTCGCATTTGAAAATTAAAATTTTAAAATTTTTACCGTCCTTACTTTAGTTTTTTTGATAATAGCGGGTCCAAATATTCCCGATTTTCGCCATTTTTTTTATTCGCTTAACAACAAGTTTATATATCAAGCAGTGAAAGAATTATGTAAAAATCATGACTGAGTCCAAAGTTATAGGCATTTTAATTTAAAAAATAAAAAAAAGGCGATTTTTTGTCATTTTTTTGGGAAAAAAGTATCTTTTTCTTTTTAAGTTATCTAAAAAGTTTCTAAGAAGATGTATATAGAATTTATACTTTTTGGAAAGCTGACTTTACATAAAGTACGATAAATGAAACAAAACCTAAAAATTTTGGATACCGAGGGGACCAGGTCCATCCAAAAAAACCCTAATTTTTATGGAAAATTCAATTTTGAGCAAAAATTCTCAAATCGCATAGTCGATATCAAATTATAGTGACCTGTTTTATATGACCCAATATGTTCTTAATCATTTTATAAAGGGTTTCGATAACCCTGCCCCTGGTATGGATATAATAGGCAAAAAACCAAAAAATTCCATTTTTGGGATTTTTTAAAACTTTTTTGAGAATTCCGAGATTTCAAAACCTAAACTCGACAACACCTCCTCTTTGTGCATACCAAATTTCATTAAAATCGGATTAACCGTTTAGAAGTTACCGAATTATTTCCCTCTTTTTTTTTTCCTATACCACTGTGCGCCGAATAAGGCTCTTATGTTCATAATTATGTTTAATATACTCGTATCTCGACAAAAAGCTGCAAAACCAAGTTCTATACTAGCCTTTATGATTCTCATGAATTTTATAATTATAGGGTCTCATTTGACCATAGCCCTTATACAAAGCCCCCTTCACAATTTGACTAAAATATCCACAATTTTATTCAACAATAAATGGCTTAAGTACATCTGAGACAAGGTACAATTCAACTTAAATGCTTTATTATGAAAACTAAATCACATTTTAATTTTGTAACAGGTGTAGGGTATTATATGGTCGGCCTCGTTTTTCGTTTTTTGTTTTTTTTGGAAACAATAATGAATAGCTATCTTAACTCCTTTGGACAATTTTTTCTTGGACCAATAGGTGAAAATTTACACTTATTTGAATAAAACTCTGTATGCCCAAAATGTCGACTCCCTCTAAGAGCTGAAAATGTGTATCTGGCCTACTACCCAGTAGTACTAAACGTGGTTAGTTAGACATCGATTTTAAAAATTGGGTCACTTGACACGAAATTGCCCACAAATGTATGTATGTTTAAAAATTCCGATATCCACATCTTACGTTTTTCTATGCTTTCCAAAATCAGCAAAATCGATACATGAATATCAGAGATACATATGAACAAAATCCTGAAAAAATCATGACATATCCCATATTGTCACGTTTTGTAGACAGGTAATATATAACAAAAGAAATGCAGTTTACATCTTTCATCTATATATATAAAAATGAATGTGTGTTTGTACGTATGTATGTTTGTTTGTTTGGACATTATAGACTGAAATTTTCACAATGTCTTCCTGTATGTCTGGAAGGAACTTCTTATTTTAAAATTTCATGTGGGCAAAGTACCACGCCCACATACATAATAAGTATTTAAAATCACATATCTGAGAAACTGCAACAGCTAGAGTTCTCAAATTTTGTATGGACAACTTTGACATCCACATGAACATATGGGGACAATATGGGCGGACTAGCTATAGTGGGCGTGGCCCCTACCATATAAAGAAAATCTTAAATTAGTATATCTATTTTTCGGAGCCACTTTAGTATCAACATGAATATTTAGGACAAAAAATTAGCGGAATAGCAATAGCGGGCGTGGTACTCCCATATGAATTAAATACAAAAAATCGTTTATTTGGGAAACTATTGGAGCTGGAATCTTTAAATTTTACACGAAGCACTTTAACATCTATGTGAATATTTTGGAGGAAAAATTGGCGGACTAGCAATAGGGGCCGTGGTACCTCCCATATGAATTAAATAAAAAATTCGTTTATCTAGGAAACTATTAGATCTAGAATCCTCAAATTTTGCACGAAGAACTTTGACATTCATTTTAACATTTGGCACTTCCCATATGAATTAAATACAAAAATTCGTTTATCTAGAAACTATTAGAGGTAGAATCTTAAAATTAACATAAAAGTGAACATTTGGAAGTAAAATGTGCGGACATTCATTTAGAGTTCTTGGAACCTCTCATATGAATTAAATACAAAAATTTGTATATTTGAGTAACTATTAGAGCTAAAATCCTTAGATTTTGCGCTAACAACCCTGACATGTGAATATTTGAATCTAGAATCCTAAAATTTTGCACAAAGAATTTTCACATTCATGTGAACATGGGAGGTACCATACCTCTATTGTGGACTATCAAAAGGGGCTATGGTACCTCCCATATGGATTAAAATAAAAATTCGTACAACTGGGAAACTAGAATCTTCAAAAACTAGAATCTTAAAAAATCATAAAGTGCGGTTTTTATTTATACTGTTTTTGGGGTAGCACAAAGCACACGGGGTATAGCTAGTTTAATATACATACATACACACTTACGTATTGTGAGGGAAAAGATTTTTAATTTTAAAGTGTTGTTTAAACTTCTGAGAAATATTTCAAAAAAATAAAAATTTACAATCAAATTAATTTTTTGCAAAATTAGTTATATTAAGATTGTAAATAACATGATGTCTCAAGAGAGACAAAATTTAGTTCAATACTTAATAACCGATTTTTAATAATTTTATTTTCTAAAACACTAAGTTTTTGAACAATATATTTTTGACTCATTTGAATAGGTTCATCGTCATTAATTGACAACAAAATGCATATTCATGAAACATTGTTATAAAAATTTTTACAAGGTTTTAGAAAAGATTTAGTAATAAGTATATCCGGCGTTATTCGATATAACATCGAAAATTCGATATTGAAATTCGGTACATTCATTGAAATCAAAATCTAGGTGTACAAAATTAAAAAAATCTGTATCTACTGTATCCAATATAAAGGGATTTTTCAAGGGAAATCGAGGGAAAATATTTTCATTTAAAAATGTTCAATATATTAGTGCTTAACAAAATTTCACACATAAGTGTATGATATGTATGTATGTATGTATGTATGTATGTATGTATGTATGTATGTATGTATGTATGTATGTATGTATGTATGTATGTATGTATGTATGTATGTATGTATGTATGTATGTATGTATGTATGTATGTATGTATGTATGTATGTATGTATGTATGTATGTATGTATGTATGTATGTGTGTGTGTGTGTATTTGAAGGAGTAATGAAAATGTGAGATACCGTTTTTAAAATCTCCTTGACACAAAAACATTTTTTGTTATAATTATCCTAAAACCATAACATTTTAAATAGAATATTATCAAACTACAACACATAGGGATTAATTACAGTGTAAAATAATTAAAATCGTATAAATATGTTACAAAATATACATACTTTATCAAATTTTAACCCATAAAAAATATCTTAGCAAATATGAACTTTGAACATCGATAAAATCAAAACCTTAGCGAATTTAGAAATTTTGGAGAATCTTAAATTTTGTATGTATGAAAAGAATGTATGTATCGATTTTCATCAAAATCAGATAGGATCATGTTCAAAATTTGTTTAAACTACTCTGCGAAATTTTTTCTTGAAATAGCTTAGCTTAAAATGCCAATAAATTAACAATTCGAGCTAACTCTTTTAAACCCTTTAGGGAATTTGATCTATTGATTGTCTACTTTCATTTTCCGTTCGCCACATTCGGGAAAGATTCGTTGACCCGAAATTTGTTGCATAGTGTTATTTTAGTTTAATTGTTTAACTTTTGTCCACTACTTAATTTATATTATATCTCTTAAATCCTTAAATTTAATATGTATTGCAATATGGATCTAACTTTATTGTATTGAATAGATTGCGAAAAGTTTATGATCAGTTAAATTTGATCTTATTTATTGATGATAGAAGCTTTAAAATAATTTTTGAACTCGAAGAGTGCACTTCTACAATCTGTTTTCCACCTTTTATTTTGGAAGTAAAATTGTCTATTTACACGATTTTAAAGACAATATCTTTGGCTTTAATATAAAAAAAATTATGTTGGACTTTAAGTAGTATCAGAGTTATGAGCAATTATGTGTATGTACTTTTAGGAAATTTTAACATATTTTTCAAATCGCGATATTTTTACATGGGAATGAGTTTTCATTCGAAAAGTCAATATTTTGTGGAACATATTATATATATTATAAGTGTGGTAAGTTTCATTAAAATCGGAGATGGTAAATCCGACTGCTGTCCGCTTTAACATGGATTCTCCCTTTTGCAGAACGAAAAAGTGCCAAAAAGTCCCTTTTTATGTGGTCTCACTTAATGCGGGCGATACTTACTTAATTTCATGTTTCTAGATTCAATCTGTATATATAAAAATGAATGTGTGTTTGTTTGTATGTTTGAACGTTATAGACTACAAAACTGCTGAACCGATTTTCTTGAAATTTTCACAGCATTCCTGTATGTTTGGAATAGGTAATAGGCTACTTTTTATTTTGAGTGGGCGAGGTGCCACGCCCATATCAGAAAATATTAAATCCGTATATTTGAGATAATATAATAGTTAGAGTCCTCAAATTTTCTCGGAGCCACTTTAGTGTCAATATGATTATTTAGGACAAAAAGTAGGCGGACTAGCATTAGGGGGCGTCGCACCTCCCATATAAATTAAAAACAAAAATACGTTTATCTTAGAAACAATTACAGTTAGAATCTTAAAATTTTGCACAAATAACTTTAACATCCATGTTAACATTTTGGGAAATAAATTAGCGGACTACCCATGAGAGGAGCGGCACCTCCCATATTAATTAAATGCAAAAATTCGTTTATCTGGGCAACTAATAGAACTAAATTCTTCAACTTTTGCACTAAGAACTTAAATATTCGTCTGAACATTTTGGATGAAAAAGATCGGACTTCCATCTGGGGGGGCTTGGAGCCCCCAAATGAATTAAATAGAAAAATTCGTATATCTGAGAAACTATTAGAGCTAGAATCTTCAAATTTTACTTGAAGAACTTTGACATTCATCTGAACAATTAGAGTATAACGGGCGGACTTTCAATGGGGGACTTGGTACCTCCCATATTAATTAAATACGTTTATCTGGGAAACTAATAGAATTAGATTCTTCAAATTTTGCAGAAATTACTTCAATAATCATCTGAATATTTTGGAGGAAAAAGATCGGACTTTCATCTGGGGAGCTTGAAGCCCCCACATGAATGAAATATAATAATTGTATATCTGGAAACTACTAGAGCTAGAATCTTAAAATTTTACATAAAAAACTCTGACATTCATGTGAACATTTAGAGAATAACGGGCGAGCTTTCAATTGGGGGCTTGGCACTACATAAATGAATTACATACAAAATTTCGTACATCTTGGAAACTATTATATTATTCAAATTTTTCATAGATAGATAGAAATTGGCGAACTTTCCGTAATTTGCTTAGCATCTCTAATATGTAACATATTGTAAATCTAGAGAACTATTGCAGTTAGAATCTTCAAAATCGTTAAGTGGCTTTTTTATTTATACTGCTTTTAGGATAGCAAAGCACACTGGGTAAAGCTAGTATTATATAAAATTCAAAAAGTACCTTTTGTAGAACGAAAAAGTACCAAAAAGTCCCCTTTTATATGTTCTCATTTAAACCGGGCTCTACATACTTAATTTCATGTTTCTAGGTTCAATATTATAGAAAATTCAAAAAATACCTCTTGTTCAACGAAAAAGTACCAAGAAGTCCCCTTTTATGTTTTCTCACTCTATTATATACTTAATTTCAAGTTTCTAGCCAATAACAAACAGATTTCTTTGCTTGTTTTTATAAACAAGCAAGTACAATAACAAAATTTACCGTATGTGTGCTGTTATTGTTTGTTTATAATTTCTGCCTCAGCATGCCCGAAAAATTTCATATCTCCGTTATTTATGAACCGATTTTGCTGATTTTAAATGCTTCTAAAGCATGCCTGACAGAATTGTTGAAGATTTGGATCCCGAAGATATCTGGGATCTTCAGAAATTTGATTTCAGCAAACATACAGACAGACAGACGGACATAGCTTAATCGACTCCGCTACCTATAAGGAGAATATATATACTATATACTCGGAAAATTATATTTAGAAATTACAAACTGAATGACAAACTTATACATATATACCCTTCTCACGAAGGTGAAGGGTATAAATATATCCACAATATTCTGGGAATTTGATTCGTCTTCCATATCGGCTAACTTTTGGAGTTGTTCCGTTTTTTATAACCAGTAGACAGTAGACTCTGTTAAATTTGATCGAAATTTGGATATGACAGTTTACTTGTGTATATAAACCGATTTTAATTTAAAAGTTTTTTCTATCTTGCCTGGTTTGGATTTAAGAAGACGTAACATACATGGTAACATGGTATATAAAATTTTGTCATATAAAATAAAAAATAATTCAAAAGTATAAAATTTAAATTCGTGGAATCATGTAATGTTTATAATTTCAATTCACGAATTTAATGAAATTTGTATATTTTCTTACATCAACAGATATGTATGTACATTAAGGTTATGACTTTTTTTGGGCGACAAAATACCATAGCACCGCCTTATAGCTAATACTGTCCTGATAATATAAGGTCAAAAAACTTTCCGCACCGAAAGCACTTTCTGAAAAGCTTTCGTTCGTTATTTTTCAAAAGTTATTTTAATAATTTTCATATAAAAGTATACTATTTTCTATAACATGCAATATTTTTGCGATTTGTTAAAATTTCCATAACAAGGATTTAAAGAACAATATTCTCTTTAAGATAATGTAATACAAATGCAAAAATGTGGGCAAAAATATTTATTTTTCTCATATGGAAAAAGAAAAATTTATACAAAACTTCATCGCCTTTGGTGCGGGAACTTTTTTTACGATTGCGAAAAAATAATATCATATTCCTTAACATCTGTTCACGCCCTACAAGCTCTTGCTATGTTATTTTTGATATTTGCAAAAATTGCGAAAAGTCATAACCCTAATGTAGGGTAGAAGGGGGATCATTCGCCATAGGGGCACATCTGCCAAAGCGAATAACTTGAAAACCGAGTAATCGATTTTATCGCATTATCAAATTTTATTTTCGTTTATCGATTATCTATCATCCCTGAAAGTTTGAAAGATTAACTTTACATATGATGGGAGGCAGACGTGATTAATTGTTTTTCAAAGGGCTGTGAAAATATTTCACTGTGTGAATTTTTTGTGCTAACTTTTTTAGTTTTTGTGATAGAAAAAATATATTGGTCAGTGATAGAACGTCAATAATAGTGAATAATAAGACATAATAATATTTTCGGTAATATAATTTGAAACCCGAAAAAAATTTAAACTAAACCCCAGAACTGCCCGTGGGGCACATTCGCCAAATATATGTAATGCTTGTGATGTAGAACAAAATTTTGTTAAAATATAGAAAAAATCATTAATAATTTGTTTTAATTTGTTTTGTTAAGTTATGTGAAATAAAAAATAAATATCTAGTTTATTATATTTTGTTTAGTGATTTAAAATATAAAACAGCAAAATAAGTTTTTACTTTTTAATTTTTTTGGCTTATTTTACTAATGACAAATCTGCCCCATCCCCTTGGCGTATTTACCCCATGGATGGGGCGGTATCGCCGTTTTTGGTCAGTGCGGAAAAGTTAAAAAAATATGTGTATGAGGATGACTTAGGAAAGATTGAAAGGGATAAAACTAAAGCCAACATATCTAAGTATCCGAACCAAGAAAAAAATTAAGAATATGTATTGTGGTTTTAATTTGAGGCCGCCTCAAAAAAAAGTGGCGTATGGTCCCCCTTCTACCCTACATATCTATATAGACTCGCATATATTGACCCAAGGTCCTTTGCCGTTGAATCCTTGCAATTCCCTTAATAAACCAAGAAAATTGTTATACTTTTGAACACATGCTATGATAATTGCAATTTTATTTCGATTTTCCAGTAAAAATATGTACTTAAGATTAGCCAACTGTGCCTTGAGCATGTTTTTATACAGTCAAATGGCATATCCTTCACAGATATCCTTGGAAAATTTGAAAATATCCACAAAGGACGATTTCATAGAAATATATATATTGGACCGACTCACAAAAAATGGTGCTTGAGTTACTCCCTCAAAATATTCACTGTTATGTAATATAATGTTTCCCAAAATATTCTCGGTTCAGTGTTGTCCGTTCGTGAGCTGGATAGTTTTCAAGGAAATATTCTATGGGGGATACGATTTTTCATGTTCAATTCAATACTTTACCCAGCTTCAAAAACTCTTTGTTTTATTTTATGATGGTTCCCAAAAAAATTCTGGTCTATCGGTGGCAGTTCGTGAGCTTTAGTAGAACATTTCCCAAGATAAGTTAATTTTAAGGCACATTTGGCATTCAAGTGCTCCGAGACACTTTAAGGCAGCGGTTCCCACTCCTTTTTACTTCGCGGACCCGTTGAGGAACTTATTTAATTTCGCAGACCCCCGTACATATTTTGATATCTTATTGTTCTAAATAATTGTTCATCAGGCCAAATAAATATAGATATATCATATCTATAAGATATTCCCGTACATTGAGAATATTTCATATAGAATGACTTCCCAGCAAAAAATCGGAAATTTTTGGTAATAGCCAGTAGTTATTTCATACATTACTTGGTAATGAGTGTTCATTATCATCCACATTATTTTATTTAGCTGAATAGGTTATTACTGGTAAAGAACAAAACAATTTGGATTTGTTATGGCTCAATTGTCTAGGTCGTTCATTTAACAAACAGGGGGTTCGTGGTTCGAGCCCTGCTGGATACTGTTTACTTTTTTTCAAAATGACATTCATTTATATATTTTTATAAAAAGCCGTTCTCAAAATAACAAAGAGCAACATGTTAATGGAGCATCGAGTAAGCGGCTGGAGTGAGATGAATAGAAAACAACTGAATGCCTGGGTTCAAATCCCGGCCGAGGAACTTTTTTATTTTTTGTTTTCTACATACAAAGTCGGCCTAAAATAACTAGTTATCACATAACATATTTGTAGGTTTAATTGTAAGTTTAATTGTAGTTATTTCGCAAAGTTTTGTAATCAAATTAGTAACCATTTATTAATTTGTTTAAGGTAGGTACAAATTATTTGAACCTCGTCGAACAAAAATAATTAGTTATTCACCCCAAAAGTAATTAGTTTCCACGTGATTCCAATATTACTTTCTAGATTACTAGGTAATGAAATTTTTTGCTGGGTTCATTGTTGAAATGTTAACATGATGTTTAATTTTATGATCGTGAAATCATTCACGTTCATTGTTCTTCAAGGTAGCGAAAATGTTTCTTTATCAAATGTTGTCGACATGTGCTTAAAGACTTACGTTTCAAACATTTGTTGCGATTGCAGAGAGGTGAACTGAGTATGTGGGCTAACAATAACACTTTTGCCTTACAATTTGACAAACTTAAATCTGCGTTAAGCTTGTCCTTGAATTATGAAATATGGCCTAATTTCATACTCCGGGATACCAGTATCCCTTATTTAACTGTAAGGCAGAGCAGCATTACACTGTAAGACAAAATAAACGAAAATTGAAATACCTAGGAAGTGATATTAATTTTTTGAGAGGAGGATCCGGATAAAAAAACGGATTATCGTTCCTTTGAGCACTTATAAGTCAGTAACTTAGTTTTATATGAACCGATTTATAAAGCAGAAGCTGAAGTCTTTATAATGACATACCCAGCAAAAAAAGAACTTCCGAAGAAGCGAAAAAGAAGTAGAATTTACTCCGTGGAAGTACTGAAAAAGAGCTGAAGAAGTGATGATTTTAACACAGGCTCCTTTTTTTGGTTATTCGGAAATGAAATTGTAGTATTATAGAATACAACTAATTTGACATAAATAATATTAACATTAATAAGAGTAATATACACATTTAATACAAAAGCCAAAAAATAACATTTTTTATCTCATAAAAATGTAAGAACAAAAAATATATCTTCAACATTAAAAAAATATAATTATTTTCGCATCTTCGGAAGTCTTTAAACATCACTTCCTCAGAAGGTAATAAAATTCACTAAGTGCTACTTTTGAAGTGGTGATAAATGTTATTCTTTTGGAAGTATGTACTTCGTTTTATATTTGCTGAGTATATGATGTTTAAGTAACCTATAGAAATATGTCTGCATTTTATCGGCAAACATGTTTTTGATTTTTGGTTTGCACTGTTTTCCAAGTTTGGAGATTTTATATAGGAACCGTACTATTTATTAATGCATTAGAAAATTATGTCTGAATAAAACTCAACTTTTTTTAAAATCCATTAGCAATTGACGACGTTATTGATCTTTTTCTTAATACAAAAGTGTTCGAAACCCGATTTTCTGAAAGATGCTTTCTATGCTGGATAAGAATAAAAACCGAGTTTTTATGCGTATCTCAAGATTGGAAAATTTCAAAAAAAAATTCTTGTTCTACTCGGATCCACCTTTCAGAAAAATAGTATCACTTTTGTCGCATAGCGTTAACCGTCTGAAATAAAAACCATTATTTCAGTACATATACAGGAAATTAAAATTACAAATCACTCAATACTTAACTTTATAAAAGTGATACAATAAATGTATAGGGCCTAGCTTCGTCCTGATAAACAACCGAAAAAAAAAACAAAATTAAAAAAAAGTCACAAAAAAATCTGCGATTACTACACAAAAATTGAATACATGTAAAGTAGAATATTGTTTATTCATGTTTTTTATTCAAGATTTTACTACGGGCCACTAGGGGTCCGCGGACCCCCATTTGAGAACCGATGCTTTAAGGGCATGGAGATTTTTTAATAACTTTTAAAATTTTCATTTATTTTTGTTTTATAATTTTTTTGTGTTTTATAACTTTTTATAAAACAAAATTTCCATACAAAATTTTATTTATAAACCGTCTATAAAATAAAACATTGTTTATGAATAAGCCCTTCAGACGATAATTCTGTATACAAAGTGTAAAACTAATTTTTTAATGAAAACATTTCAGCAAACATTTAAAAAATCCATATACCGTTGTAAATTCACTTTAAAACTTCAGAGCCGTTTCACTAGTTAACGTTACTCTTACAGCCTAATATTTGGCAGGGCATAATATTACAAAAGAAAAATGCTAGAGGGGCGACTGCCTGTAGGACAATGTATCTTCGTCATACATGTGTCAAGCACTCTATGTATGTATATATGTACATACATATATAAGTTTTAGGTTTGTTAAGGTCCTAATATCGAAATCACAAACATCGCGATTCAAAAACTAAAACACAATTCTTTTCTTCGTATTTTATTTAGCCATCATTTCCACCCCATCACATAGTTACATACATACTCATTCATCCATCCATCTGTTCATCTATCCGCCCGTCACATGTTTTTTTTTTTCAAAACATGCCAGTCAGCCACCCACTTTTTAAGAATTTACGCGTCCGATTTTTTGGAGGCTGTTTGTTGGCAAAACTCTTGCGATGTAACGGAAAATGGAAATGCAAAAAATAGAAATGAAAAAAAGAAAAATAAATAAATTGAAGACAAATGGACACAAAGAAAGCGGAAATGCCTTTTGCACATGTGGGATTTGAAAAGCGGCGACGTTATATTTCGTGTGTGACAGCTACTGTATAAAGGTATATACATACATATGTACATATATGTATGTAAGTATGTATTATACATTCATATACGTATGTATGGTTTTGCAAATGTGTTGCCATTAAAGGGTCTTTTGTCCAGCTAGGCATAAATGTCGATTGTACTCGTGTGTATCTAAGTTGTGTATTCGTCGAATTCTCTTGACCGACAGAAAGACAGACAGACAAACTAACCGACCAATTAATGGAGGGGGAATAGTATATATTGAATAAAAAAATACAAAAAACATGTAAAAGAAAACTTCTCAAATACGCGAAGATTCAAAAATAAAAAAAAACGGCAAGAAAAACTGACATGTGGACATGACGGGACTAAAACATTTTTTGCAAGATATTCTTTTTCTGACCATTTTTATATTAAAGTAAATAAATACATATACGTTTGTACGTCTGTAGAAGTAATTTTAGATTTTCTTGTAAATATTTGTAAGTATATACATTAGACAGACTCGCTCTGTATAAATATTTTAAGTCTAGCGATGATTATTCGTGAGCTGGACCAATTATAAAAAGGTATTTTTTAATTTATTTTTCAGAATTTTATTATATTTTTGAAACAATTATTCTATATGGTGCATTATTTAAAAGTGCATCCAATGGTGTATTTATTATAAATAACCATCTCCTCATAATTGTCATATTCTAAAAAATATAAAATTGTAAGTTTTTTTCTAAAACTAAAAAAATTTAACCCAACACCGTTACCGCGATTTAAAAAAAAAACTTTTTTAAATAATGCCACATATTGCATATCCTGTTTAAGAAAAAATTTTAAACTTTTAAAAATAACTAAAAAGGTAATCGACAGACTAAAACTATTTTGGGAACCATCATAAAACAAAACAATAATTTTTTGAAGCTGTGTAAAACTTAAACATTTAAAATCGTGCCACCTTTAGGATATTGTTATGAAAACTATCCAGGTCGCAACAAACAGCACTAAACCCAAAATATTGACATCACAACATATTTTTCAGAAGGGTTCAAGCTCCACTTTTTGTGAGTCGGTCTAATATACATATGAACATTTTACATACCTACATACATATTTGTCTTTCTTAAATGGAAATAGCATCTTAATGATATTTTTTCATATAAATATATATATTCGGTTTTGCCGGATTTTATATTCCTGGGAACGAAAATAATAGTTATAATAGAATTTCTAAATAAAAAATCAAATACAAGAATGCTTGACCACAACGGACTACTCTACGAGAAGACAGATTCTATTCGATTGGATTCGAATTTTCTAATAGAAAAAAATGCCCGAATTCAGAATGAAGAAAAGATACTTAATTTTTTAGTGTTTTTAATACAAAATATGTAAGGAATTCCATTCCGATCGAAAATGTAATTAATTCCGTATTTTACTTCTTCAGAAAAAGTAAAACGATTTTTTTTCGGAATTAAACCACTTTTGGTTTTGAAAGAAGAATTGTTATTGTTAATTATTTTACATGAAAGAAAACTTATGAAACTTTTAATATAAACCAGTTGAACACTGTTTTTTATTATTATATTGTATTTATAATGCAAAATTTTTATATATATAACAAGTAAGAAGTATATTCTGGCGTGACCGACCATATGATACCCCACATATGAGTATAAAATGTAATTTATTTTACATAATAAAGCAGGGACCATAACAGTTATAAGTTATATCAAAAAATTTATAACAGTTATTTTGAGACTTTAAAAATAAAAATCCATCTGAAAATGTTTTTTTCAACCTAAAAATATAAATTCAAGTGAAACTTTTCAAAAACAGAGTTTTATTTTCAGTCATAAAATAAAAATTATTTGAAGAGTTTTATTTTTTCCGCCAGAAAATAAAACTCATTTTCAATAATAATGCCTTCCGAAGAAATTAAAAACGCTTGTTTTCAATCACAACAGAAAAACAAGTAAGAAATTATAGTCGGGCGAGGCCGATCATACACCCTACACCTTTGATGTGATTTAGTTGCCATAATAAAGCATTTAAGTTGAATTGTACCATGGCTTAGATATACATACTTAAGCCGTTTAGTGTTGAATAAAATTGTGGACATTTAAGTGAAATTTTGATGGGGGCTTTTCATAGGGGCTAGGGTCATATGAGAACATATTATTATGGAATTCGTGATGGTCATCAAGTCTTGTATACAACTTGGTTTTTGTAGCTTTTTGTGGAGATATGAGTATATTAAACATAATTATGATCTTAAAAGCCCTATTCGGCGGGTTCAGTTGTATGGGGGCTAGGTGAAATAATGGACCGATGTAAACCATTTTCAACAGGCTTCATCTACGGTATCATAAAAGATCATGTGCCAAATTTCATTGAATTATCTCCAAAATTGCGATCTGTAGTTTGATTACAAAGTTTAAAAGCCCTATTCGGGGGTTCAGTTGTATGGGGGCTAGGTGAAATAATGGACCGATGTTAAACATTTTCAATAGCCTTCGTCTACGATACCATAAAAGATCATGTGCCAAATTTCATTGAATTATCTCCAAAATTGCGACCTGTAGTTTGATTACAATGATTACAAGCCCTATTGGGGGGTTCAGTTGTATGGGGGCTAGGTGAAATAATGGACCGATCTTAACCATTTTCAATAGGCTTCGTCTCTGGGATAATAGAAGATCATGTACCAAATTTCATTGAATTATCTTCAAAATTGCGAACTGATAAGAGACTGAAAAAATATATAAAAACATTGTTTAATTTTTTGATTGGGAAAACAAAACTCCCCAAATAAGTTTTATTTTCTGATGGAAAAAATAAAACTCCTCAAATAATTTTTATTTTATGACGGAAAAATAAAACTCATTTTTTAACTGTTTCAATCAGACTTTTATTTTTCCGTTAAAAAAATAACTGTTATTTATGGAGCCTTTTTTTAATCGCCATATATTCTGAAAAAGCACTTCATACGAGTATATTGGTATATAATATTATCTACATTGACTCCAATATAGAGATTTTTTGGGCTAAAAATTTCAGAATAACTGTTATTTACAGTCCCTGTAATAAAGTAATTATGTTGAATTTTATATGTATGTATGCAGGTGACGTAAAATAAAGGACAGACTTTAAACATATTTAAAAGGTTTTGTCCTTGGGCCAAAAAGCGTACGTGCCTAACTTCATCAAATTATTTTGAAAATTACATGGACTGGCAACAAATTAGACGGGTGGACTTAATCGATTCATAGAATAATTCTTAGTTGATTAGTATGCTCAAGCGTACTATAAATTATTTAAATATTTTTGTCAATTTTACAATTATGTAATCATAGCAAAAAAAAGAACTTCCAAAGAAGAGAAAAAGAAGTAGAATTTACTCCATGGAAGTACTGAAAAAGGAGGAATGTCCTTTTTATTTGATTCCAAATTCACTACTTCTGAAGTCAATCTCAAAAAGTAATTTTAATGCTCTTTTTTGAAACTTATTCGGAAGTGAAATTGTAGTATTATAGAATACAACTAATTTGACTTAAATAATATTAATATTAATTAGGGTAATAGAAACATTTAATAAAAACGTAAGAATTAAAAATATTACTTCAACATTGAATATTCTTCTTTATACAAAATATTCTGTAGAAATTTAAAAAAAAGTTTGGGTTTCAGAAAAATATTTCAGATGACAACATTTTAAACTATTCACTTGTATTGTCAAAAATATAAAGTTTTTAAAATAGTCCCTCGATAACTTCAAATAACAAATTCTACTTTTATGTGAAATCGTAAATTTTAAGATTTTAAGTGATTTATCCCATGAATCGTTTTGCTTAGGTTTAGGTAGACATTTAATTCTGATTATCCTATATATATACCTATTTCCAATATAAATCTTTTCTAGACTTCTGGGAACATTTATAGATCAAATTATATATGTAATACAATTTATGGTTGCAAAAATTGGCCTTTTTTGTTTATCTCCTGAAATTGCAAAAAAAAAATAATAATAAAACTGCTTAAAATATTTAATTAAAGTGCTAAATTAAAATTTTACATCTAAATCAAAATAAAAAAATGGTAAATCAAGCTGCAAAATGCTAAAAAAAACACTTTTTCTTCTGTAGAAACTTAAGGCGTTTTATAGGATTTTACATACTGGCAACACAAAGCGTAAACAAAACAAAAATAAAAATTATTTAAAATGTAAGATAAATATAAATTTATTTTAAAAATTTGATTAATTTTCAATTCTGAACAGAAACAGAATTTTCTCGATTTTAGGAAGCAGCATCAAGATGTAGCCAGAGGGTATGTAAAGGGAGATCGTGTAACAAAAGATGGATATGGATAGAATAACGGAAAAAATGAATTTGGAATCAAATAAAAGGACATCACTTCTTCAGGTCTTTTTCAGTACTTTCATGGAGTAAATTGTACATCTTTTTCGCTTCTTTGGAAGTTTATTTTTTGCTGGGTTTAAAAGATTTTGTAACAAAAGATTATTTATTATCTATTTTACAACTTTTAATTACTTTCCAGTAGCAGCTGAAATTTATAATACCTTTGATATATAGCAATAGTAGATACAATGTTCGCTCAACCTTCTCAAGCCCCTTTTTCTTTTGTATGATCTTTAAAAATTTCTGAAAATCGGTCCACGATTTCGCCTAGCCCCCATATAAGATCCCCTTCAGAAAATGACTTTAAAGCTCATAACTGACTAAAAGAAGCAGTTATAGCGATGAAATTCGACATAACAAAAGCATCGATTCTTAAATATCAAAGTTTATTTATAAGGAAGCATCCCTTTTCGGTAATGGTTTGATGGTGGGTATACAAGATTCGGCACAGCCGAACATAACACTCCTACTTGTTAGTTTTTAAAGTAGTTCATAATCACTTAATTTATCCAAAAGCTTAAGCCGCTAAAAATCGCAATATCCACATGAAATTATTACTTACTAACACTATTTAAAAGTAACACTAATTAACAGGGAAACCAAAATATGCAAATGCATAGTGGTGCATTGTGGTGCGTCGTATGGACTCATGGATAAGATATTTACACGTTTCAGACCAATTTAAGAATTTTGGCATCGATTTGTTAGAGAATATTTTTGCATATTTTACCCATAAGAACATAATTTTGCATGATTTGACTTTTGTAGCATATTTAAGGCATATTTTCGAGTTTTTAGAGAATATTTTACTCTTTTAGTGCATATTTTGAAGTTTTTCGCTTTTTTCATTTTTGTACATTTTTAATTTTCTTTTCAAAACTTTATTTAAAAAATCAAATTTAATTTTTTTTATTTTTTTTAATTTTTTAGCCTATTTTACAATTTTGAAAAAAATTATTTTCTTTGTAGAACTTGAAAACTGTAAAAAATACATTAGTCTCATGAAAACCAATGTTATATTTTTTATTCAATAAAGCATTAAATTTTAAATCGGACATAAAACCGATTACTTTGGATTTCATGACACCAATCAATTTTTATCGTTTAAAAAACTAGTATTGATAACACTGTAAGTATGTCAAAAAGACACAGAAAAACGCCGAGACACCTAAACTTTTTATCGTTTAAAAAACTAGTATTGATAACACTGTAAGTATGTCAAAAAGACACAGAAAAACGCCGAGACACCTATACTTAATTTTGGGTCGTAGAATCTAGTGGCTTACTCCGTTTTGAAAATTTAGGTCAAAATCGGGAGATATTGTGTTTTAAAGTATGAACTATTTATGAGGTGATTTTTTAAATTTTTGAAAAAAGTTTTCACGCATAGACATACGAACTAATTATAAAAAGCTAAATATATGTATATACATAATTAATTCATAATTTTCTATGCGTGAAAGTTTTTTTAATTTAAATAATCAAAAAACACCTCAGAAACAGTGTAAACTTTAAAATCCAATATCTCCCGATTTTGACCTAACTTTTCAAAACGGAGTATGCCACTAGATTCTACGACCGAAAATTAAGTTCACGTGTTTCGGCGTTTTTCTGTGTGAAGCTATGAATACAATTGGAAGAAATGTGTCAAACTTTGTCGTTTGAAATATGTTTTTTTGGGGACCAAATGTTTTCATGTTATTTATTGGTTATCTGAACGTAAAACAGAGTTCTATTAAACTAGTTCTTCAAACTAACAGATTAATCAATTATAAAATATCTAGTAGGATGAAATATGAAATTAAATATTTATTATTTCATTACAATTTCAGTCTTTTTAAGCTTTTCAATGTTAAAATATAATTTAAAATAATTATTTTTGGAGCATATTTTTTAAATTTTAAGAGCATATTTTGAGTTTTTTACGGCATATTTAAAGCGCTTAAAACACTTTTTTTAGAGCATGTTTTCGGTTTCCCTGCTAATTAACAAAGAAATCCTTTAAGGAAAATTATAAATTATTTAAAAAGCGACAAAAACCAAATTAAAAGCCTACGCCTATCAGCGTTGCCGTTGTGAGACTGAAGTCGCAATTTGACCCTTTTTTAAGTGCTTTGCAACTTTTTATGACCCCTTATAAAAATGAACTAAATTTGCGACTTTTTCGCTTCTTGCCACTTTTTGCCCCTTTTTGAATAAAACACATTTTTGTATTTTAATACACACCACGGTGGTCAATTCTGGCCAAAAATGATTTCTTTCCATTATTTAATTCTGATAAATTTTTGATGGTGTATTATAGCTAACACTTCAAATCATACAATTTAAATCATATTTTGATTATTGCTTAATTTTGTGACTGTTTATACATATGCAAAGTTGATAATATTTTGCCTGTCGTTTTAAGGTTTTTAATTTAGATTTTAGACACCTTTACATAAAGGAAGGCTATGATTTTTCCTCAAAGTTTTTCTTTGTAAATTATCACGTGTTTTAAAATAGTTTTAGTAAGTAATCATTCCATGTGGTTATTGCGATTTTGTGCGGTTTAATTTTTTTCATAAATTAAGTGATTGTTTAATTAAGTGATTGATTAAAACTAAAAAAATCTATACAAATCCAAATTTTGAAAGACCGTAGAAAAGGAAAAGGGGCTATAAGAGGTTAGGTGAATATTGTATCTACTACTGTTATATATCAGGTGTAAGTGTTATAAATTTCATCTGCAACTTCCTGCAACTCTAGTAACTAGAGCTTTTTTAATGACTTCGTCTATTACAAATGCTGAACTTTTCCATATACATATTTCAACTTCATAAAAATAGAGAACGGGACGACATATTATCAATAGTACAAAATCAAATGGAGGAAGGAAGTGCCAATTATGAACTGAACTAAATAAAATTTGATAGAAGGATTTTACCCCCTATAAAACTTGTTTATGTTTATACTTATGTTTATGCTGATATTTATCACTAAGTTAAATCCTTTTTCTTAAGAATCCTTATATAGGGAATAGGTTCAATTATGGGCCAATTGTCATAAACTTTGATACACATATTTAGGTTCCTATAAAACTTGTTTGTGTCGAATTTCATTGCTATACAGATATTTTTAAGCCAGTAATGAGCGTTAAAGGAATTATCTGAAGGGGACCTTATATGGTAGGTAGGGTCAATTATGGATCGATTGGCAGAAAATTTGGTCGAGAGGTTTAGGTTCCTATATTTCCTATATTTTGTGTCAAATTTCGTTGCCTTATACCGTAAAATTTATGGGTGCATAAAACTGACTTGTGCTAAATTTCATGGAAATTGCTTCATATTTAACGTATTTATGAGTATTTAAGGAGGCGAAATCTTCAATCGATATTGCTCTTAGTCAGTACCAAACAAACCTTACCTATAAGCTATTTATTAAAAGAAATAAAGAAGTTATAGATTTTTGGCCGGAATTTACCACTGTGCACACCATCAAAAAAGATGGTGATTGTTTTTGTCATTCCAATTGTAACACATCGAAATATATGTTGGACATGGATCCACAAAAATATATATATATTCTGGGTCCTTATTGAATCCTAAGACGATCTAGCCCTGTCCATCCGTACGTCTGTTGAAAGCATGATTGAGACCGAACGGAAAGAGCTAGAGGGCAATATTAGTCAACGTGTTGCATAGCCCCCATATAAGTGCCCTCCGAAAAACAACTTTAACAGACATACCCCCATTTTCTCAATGTCTGGTTATATTTTATCGAAACGGTAGAATGACAGTTTTCATACAAATACCTGTTTATATGTATCTTTCTTTAAAAATGTATGTATGAATATCACCCAGAAAAACAGTACAGCAATGAAATTTGACAAAAACTCATTTTATTTAACCGAAATTGCTAAGTTTTTATATGAATTGGTCCATAATTGGCCTTTCTCCATGTAGTCTTTAACTTTTATGGAATCCGAAAACTGCATACCAAATTTTAAACAAATTATGTAGAAACCAAAATCTTTTTACCAAATTTTATGAAGATCTTTTTATAATTGACACTACACCCATGGGACCTTCACCTCCTACAGAAAATGACTTTAACAATCATTACTGTTTTTATACCTATGAAATTCGACATAAATAAATTTTAAAGAAACCAAAGTGTTCCTACGAATATTTATGTGGATCGGAAATGTGCCTATTGATATACGATAATGAAATTCAGTATTAATGATTAAACTGTGGTCAAATATAGGATTAAATTCCGAAAATCGCTTAAAACTAATTTATTTATTGTTCCCAGATGTGGGGTTAAGCAATGAGCCCATAAATTTTACAAAAAAATAATGGGGGTTATTTTGTAAATCCCTTCCCCTCACTTCACTTCATTATACCCTACACCACTATAGTGGGGAGGGTATTATACGTTTGTGCTGATGTTTGTAACACACCCACCTTTAAGTATACCGATCGACTCAGAATCACATTTTGAGTCGATTAAGACATGTCCGTCCGTCTGTCCGGCTGGCTGACTGGTAAACCTTGTGCGCAAGGTACAGGCCGCAATTTTCAAGATAATTTAATGAAATTTGGACCAAGCATGTTTTTTGGTCAAATATAGGACGAAGCCTATTGAAAATGGTTGAAATCGGTCCATTATCACCTAGCCCCTATACAACCGTACCTCCCGATTTGGGCTTTTTATGCCATAATTTCGTCAAATATACTATTATCTCTCTATAAATTGGCACAATTACGTTTTATATAAGTATAAATGACACTGCAGATTTTCGTAATGATCGCCCCTTATTTGACCCTAGCCCCCATACAAATCCCTCTTCAAAAAATGTCTTAAACGTCTAAAATTGACTTGTAACCATTTGTATCGCAATGAAACTCAACATAATTAACTATTATTTAAAAATATAGTCTTTTCCCAAATTTAATGAGGATCGGCTCATGTTTGACCTATACTCCTATATAAAGCCTCATTTAGAAAATTTGGTTTTTATCAATAAATTGCTTAAATACTTTGGAATTAAGGTAAAATTCAACATAAAAGTTTCTTTGTGAAAAATAAAAATTTTTAAAATATACTTATGGTGTAGGGTGTTATATGGTCGGCCATGCTCGACTATACTTTCCAACTTGTTTTTCATATAAATTGTTTTTGTATTTTAAAAAATTTTTATGAAAATATTTTCAACGCAAGGTAAAGTGTTTTACAAAATAAGGGGGAATATGTTTTTACAAGTAGAAGACGCTCAACGATGGAAGGTGGAATTTTTCAAACAATTAACATACCAATTCGAACATTTTTTCATTAGAATCGAGTTACAGATTAAGCCCCCAGTATGATATTCAAAATTGGTGAATCGTCTAACTAGAAAAATATTTTATGAATGTCCATAATATACTGAAACCTTAAGGTGAGAGCTAGAAAACGTTTTAGAAAATATAAAAATCGTTGCGACGATAAATAAAGAAAATGGGGCAAATAATTTGATATTGGGTGTATCGACTAAATTTTTATTTTATATCTGACCATTATTATTATAATTTTATTGCTAATTATTGGTTTATGGTTTATTATTTTGATTTATTTACCAATTTAATGCACTTTTAAATACAAATAAAATGATTTTACCTACGTTGACACATTTTGCGTTAAAAATCCCCTGTGCGACTTTTCGAAATTTTCCAACGGGAACGCTGACGCCCATAGAAAAATAATTAGAACTGTTACTGAGAGTAAGAAATATTACTCTCTCACATGTACAGGGTCTGTGTGAATTTAATACACTTTTATTAGTATTTTTATTTTTGTTTACATAAAATAACAAAAATATGAAACTACAAAATGTATCCGACTACATCATACCCTACCACATTGCGAGAAAGTTGCAATAAGTTTAAGAGATTGATGTTTGCTTAATTGGTGAATGTACTGCTCAATATAACAATATATAGTAAAATTTTCGTATATATAAAATTTGTTGAGTCGAATTTTACAAAGAGCCTATTCTTGTATAACATGTACCGCTTATCAAAATATTCAATAGGATAATTTATGGACGGATTACATCATTCAGGTGTTAGTTACAAATAAAATAGCTACAATAAACATTGGTAAAAGTTATGTTTTTGCTATAAAATTATTGAAAATAATTTAAGAAAAAAACTAATTATTCAATTGTTTTTATTTTTTTAATATTATTTTCAAGTGTCAATATTGGCCTAACCCAGCAAACACAAAGAGTTTATTTAAAGTTAAGAATAATTTTTAATGAAGATCTTTCTTACATTGGTCAATTGATATTGAAAAAAATGGCTAATTCAAACCATTATTTCATAAAATATCGAAATATAATATCAAACAAAAATATAAAAACTTTTTAAACGATAGAGTTTGTGTTTGCTGGATGCAAAATTGACTTTTGTTCAACATATAACAATAATTGTTAATAAAGCCCGTAGCATTTTAGCCTTCATTTAACGATGGTCAAAAGAATTTATTGATCCACTTATAACTAAACGACTATTTGCTTCTCTTGTACGGCCGATATTGGAATATGGATCACAGTTGTATGGGATTCGTATTACAATGTGCATATTGATCCTGTGCAAAAACAATTTTTATTATTTTGCTTAAAGAGCATATATGGGAACTATTCTGAACTGCCACCGTATGCAGCAATACTCGCTTTGATAAATCTACCAACACTGAAAAGTCGCAGGAAGATGCTTAATGTGTCATTTAAGATGAATCTTCTAAATGGAACTGTATGTTCTGTATTTTTATTAAGTAACATTTCTTTAAATGTTCCTCAGCGTCAATTACGATTTAATATTTTAATTATACGTCAAAACATTTCGAACAAATTTCGCTATGGCAGATCCGTTTAGAAAGTTATGTTGTTTTAACGAAATGTTTAACTTTGTTGATTTTTCAACATTTAATGATGTTATAAAAAGAAATATATTATATAATCTAAAATTTAGATTCTAAATAATTAACGTTATTCTATGTTTAAATTTAAAAAATTTTATAAATTGTTAAATAGTCTGTAAGGAATATTTCCATAGACTAAATAAAAATAAATAAATAAATATTTGTTGGGTTATATACCTTTCAACTAATACATTCTCACGACTTAGGTTTTTGACAGCAGACTTAGGTTTTGTCATACTCAGTTTCAGTTCTATCTATACCTTTTCTATGCCTACGCCTCCGATTATATTAAACTTTCAAATTTTGAGCGATGCACAGACAGGAATTTTGGATGAAAACCTGCCAAAGTTATTAGAAGTGTTTTTTGAGGTAATGGATAGTAGTGTTAATTAGGCCCATGAATGAACCCAACTGATTTTGGTTAAAATCGGTCTGTGATTTCGCCTTTTACTTTTTTACACATAATAATGCCAATTATGCCCAGCAAAAACTTTCATTACCTAGTAAGCTAGAAAGTAATATTGGAATCACGTGGAAACTAATTACTCTTGACGAGAATAACTAATTATTTTTGTTTGACGAGGTTCAAATAATATGTACCAACATAATTTAAACAAATTGATAAATGGTTACTAATTTGATTACAAAACTTTGCGAAATAATGTGTTATGTGATAGATACTTATTTTGTGCCGACTTTGTATGTAAAAAACAAAAAATAAAAAAGTCCTCAGCCGGAATTTGAACCCAGGCACTCAGTTCTTTTCTATGCTTCTCACTCCAGCCGCTTACTCAATGCTCTATTAACATGTTGCTTTTTGTAATTTTTAGAACGGCTTTTTACAAAAAATATAAATTAATGTCATTTTTAAAAAATAAACGGTGTCCAGCAGGGCTCGAACCACGAACTCCCTGTTTGTTAAATGAACATCCTAGACAATTGGGCTATAACAAATCTAAATTGTTTTATTCTTTACCAGTAATAACCTATTCAGCTAAATGATATAATGTGGATGATAATGAACACTCATTACCAAGTAATGTATGAAATAACTACTGGCCAACACCAAAAATTTCAGATTAATGTCATTTTTAAAAAATTAACGGTGTCCAGCAGGGCTCGAACCACGAACCCCCTGTTTGTTAAATGAACATCCTAGACAATTGGGCTATAACAAATCTAAATTGTTTTTTTCTTTACCAGTAATAACCTATTCAGCTAAATGATAAAATGTGGATGATAATGAACACTCATTACCAAGTAATGTATGAAATAACTACTGGCCATCACCAAAAATTTCAGATTTTTTTCTGGGTGTGTACTCATAGTGTAATGTTTGGTGAAAATCGGATCACATTTGACCCTAGTCCCCATTAAAGTGGCCTTTTGAAATTCACTTTAACGCTCATAAATTACTAAATTACAATACAGCATTTTTAAAAAATAGGGAAATTAAGTGCCAATTATTGAAAAAATCTTATTCTTAAAGGTGGAAGTACACAACACGCGATTTAAGCTTTTCAAACTTTTCGCGCTTTACAAGCTGCAAGTGACACACCACGCGTCACAGTGGGAGACAGTGTTGCCAATTTAGCACTTTCAGTGCCAGATTTACCACTTTTTTAACTCATTTAGCATCTAAAAATGTAATCTAGCACCTAGCACCTTTTTTAGCATTTTCAAATGTTTTTTTTAGCACATTTTAGGATTTTTTGTACATATTCTTGTATGCCAATTTTAATTGTTCTTCTATAAAAATATGGTTAAAAATTTATTATTAATTAATTATGTACAACATAAAAATTAATGTTTACTGGTTATCTGTAGAAATATCGGTTCGTATTTGGTGAGCTTAAGTTCCATTTTTAAAGGGCCACTTCCTATGGAAAATGGCACAAAGCTAAACTAAAATCTTATGTTCAATATACATTTCCAAAAATTTTTTGAATTGTAATATTTTTTACAAAGGAAGTGTATTCCCTTTAGCCTTTTAATTAAAAATCCTAATATCCTAGTATATATTACACCGTGCGACAGCAATTATTGGACTTGAACGGAACCTTATACATATGAAACCTTATGTCATTTTGTGATCTTTTCTCCTTTTTAAAGGACTTCAAAGTTTAAGGGATATAGAAATTTCTTAAAATGTATTTAGATAGTTCTGCTCACTAGTTTTTCTTTATATGGATATCAAATGAAAGGGGACAATTTCTAGAAGTAGATAATTTTTTTATTTTTACTTTTCAGGACGAAAAGTTGTAAAAAATGTCTTTTGAAAAATGTATCCTTTTATATCCTTGAGAATTTCCAATATATTTTTCTAAAAAGAATATATGTTGAAACCATACATATACTTTAACACATGCTTAAATTTCGTTCTTATAGCTTTATAAGTTAAGCCTAAACAGAAAAAAACATATTATTAAGTTCATTAAAAAAATACTTTTATCGATACAGCATTTAAGATTACAAAAATATTAGATAGCACTTTTTGGTCTTGAACAAGTCCACATACACATGAAACTGGAGATCGTATATAGTAAATCTGCGTTCTCAGTTTTTAATTTTCAAGGATGTACAAATTTATAAAAAATTATTATTCTTTCATATTTTAGTATAATTCTAACAAATTCCCAATTAGTACCAGCAGGTACAATTATTATAAAAAAATTAAATTTATATAATAAAAAAATATTTAAGCTATACTAAATACTAAATAAAGATATACCAAGAAAGAAGAAATATAAAAATATATTATGGAGAAAAATGAATACGTTTACTCTGCCGCTTGTATGGAGTATGTAAATCTCGACATATCGACCAACAGTATTTAGCGAGCATGCGACAAGTGCTCTTTCCTCTAAAGCGATTTTCAATAATTGCTAGGTCCTGGTGGAATCGTTCCCCATGTTCGTCACTAAAATGACCCAAATTATCGGGGAAAAAATCTAGGTGCCTATCTAAGAAGTGTATTTTCAGTGACATATTCACACCCATTTCACCGAAGTTGCGAACGAGATTGCGGACGATTTCTTTGTAGTTTTCAGATTTTCTATTACCTAAGAAATTTTCTATTATGGCATCTAAACTCCTCCAAACCTTCTATTCAATAGGTGATAGAAGGTTTGGAAATTCCTTGCAATTTAACAATTTTTTTAGTTGGGGTCCATTAAAAACACCTTAAAGTATAAAAGATTACTTAGGGTAATACAATAATATAAGTATTTAGCAATCGAACCTACCGGCGTCAATCTTTGCTTCGCTTAATTTGGGAAAATTTTTTTCAAGTGCACCATAGCTGCACTGTCAACGTCGAGTGCACGAACAAACTTTCTTATAAGTCCCAATTTAATGTGTAGCGGTGGAAGTATTATTTTTGATGACAGCACGAGCGGAATATTCTCAATGCTATCCTGTCCAAGCTGATGAACAATACGAGGCTGCCATTTGTGGTCGGTGTAATGAAGATCTTTGCGCCGACCTTCGCAAAGACACAAAAAACATTGGTGTTTAGCAAACCCTTTTTTTAAACCAATTAAAATTTTAACTATTTTCAGGCCAAAACAAATCATCCAACAATGTCGGTCATAATTTATTAATTTTAGAATAGCGCTTATATTTTCATAATTTTCTTTAACATCTGTACCTTAAATAATTGGCACTGATGGATACACATTACCTACGTGAAGCAACACACCTTTGAGGCTCTTCGTTGATCCATCTATAAAGAGGCGCCATTCATTTGGGTCATAGGAATGGCCAATAGTTTCGAAAAGTTTTTCAACATCATCTGCGTAAGTGATGCCAGTTTGGTCATCCACTTTGAAACATGCGTCAAATGATTGCTCGTTTGAACGCTTTCGGACAGATGTTACCCGAAAATCTTCAGAAACCACTGTTGTAATCGGGAACCTAATACTTCAGCACTTCTTTGCGAAATATTTGTGTCACGCTCCAGATCATCAAAATCCGCTTGGGTTATAAAATGCGGCGATGGATCGGCTAGCATATTTCCTATTGGTGAACATTCCGAATAAAGTTCTGATACTCAGTAATTCTAAATCATCACATGGAATTGTGCGAACCTCTTCCGATGGAGC
This sequence comes from Lucilia sericata, assembly GCF_015586225.1. Lineage (NCBI taxonomy): Eukaryota > Metazoa > Arthropoda > Insecta > Diptera > Calliphoridae > Lucilia > Lucilia sericata. Next base: position 123,278 of record NW_023994302.1, read on the forward strand.
CTTTGGATTTGATGTTGAACGTAGTACCGCGGGCTGCACTGAATAACATTTATGGTAAACGATTTTCTCCCTATTTTGATTCTTCAGCCAAATTACTGGGTACACATATTTTATTGGGAACTGCTTAGATCGTAGTAACCCCTTGTAACAATAATTACACACAACTTCTGGTATATACCATGCCTTCGGAACCATGTTTATTAAAAATATTGTTCATACTTATCCACAAAAGCCTTTGTTACATTTTTTCCTTTATTAAAAGGTACAAATATACCACAAACAACACAAAATTTGTTTTTATTAGGACATTCCATATTACTTTTTAAAAATGACCACTTATTAAAAATTATTTATAAGAATTTTGACGTGTCAATTCAAAACTACTATATGCTTGATGTTACATAAGATATTTAACTTTTTATATACAATGTATCCTGATAAATAATTAACTTTAATAGACTCAACCCTTTTTTAAAATTAGTAGGAAAATTATCTGGGACATGAAAGAAAAGATTTTTAAAGGATTTTCCTTGAAATTTGTTGTCCTGAAAAATTAAAAAAATATTGCTTCCATTTCTGGTGACCGTCTTCTTTTATTTGACAAACATTAATTAATAAAAGTATGTATATAAATATTAATAGAAATTTGTACATCTTTAAAATTTTGATTCCCTTTAAAAGGAGAAAAGATCAGAAAATTCAAAACTGAGAACGCAGATTTACTTTATACGATGTCCAGTTTCATGTGTATGTGGGCTTGTTCAAGTCCAAAAAGTACTATCTAATATTTTTGTAATCTTAATTGCTGTATCGATAAAAGTATTTTTTTAATGAACTTAATAATATGTTTTTTTTCTGTTTAGGCTTAACTTATAAAGCTATAAGAACGAAATTTAAGCATATGTTAAAGTATATGCATGGTTTCAACATATATTTTTTTTTAGAAAAATATATTGGAAATTCTCAAGGATATAAAAGGATACATTTTTCAAAGGACATTTTTTACAACTTTTCGTCTTGATAAGTAATAATAAAAAATTGTATCTATTTCTGGAATATGTTCTCTATCATTTTATATTCATATAAAGAAAAATTAATGAGCGGGAACTATTTTAATAATTTTTTTGAAATTTTAAATTTGTATATCCTTAAAAATTTGAAGTCCTTTAAAAGGGAGAAAAGATCACAAAATGAAAAACTGAAAACGCAGTTCTACTATATATGATCTCAGGTTTCATATGTGTATAGTGTAGTTCAAGTCCAACAAAAAAATATAAAACTGTATCACGGAGTTATAAATCTCTTTGTAAGTCTGTTCGTTTGTTTATTTGTTTGTTCGTCAATCACGCCTAAACGGCTGGACCTATTTTCTTAAAATTTGGAACATAGTTAGATCTATACTTGGAGAGTGTTATAGGCTATAGCTTTTTCGGAACTTGTACTAGGAGGGTGAAATGGGTAAAAAACGAGCAAAATGATTTCTTTTGATAGTAAATACTTTTGTCTATCCTTAAGCAAAGGCATTTCGATTAAACTACTTTATTTGTTAGAAATATATAATAGTGAAAATTGGACCGGAAGGGGACAAAAAATAGGCCAAATGGAAAAAATCTGACAATGTGATTTGCGTCTATAATAAAGTTCTTTATGTTAAATTAAATTAAATTTTGGTAAAGGGATTTAGGTCTACAATAAAGTTATTTGAGTAGAATATCGCTGTAATATTAGTGTTTATAAGTGAATTTGAACCATCAAGTCATTTTATGAAGGGGACTTTATATGAGGGATGTGATCAAATGAGAACCGATCATTACGAAAATCAGCAGTGTAATTAAAACTTATATAAAACTAAGTTTTGCCGATTTTTGGTGTGACACAATAATATTTAACATATTTATGAGCTCAAAAGCCATTTTCTGGGGTGAATTCGTCCTTGAAAGACGATTTTCTTTAAATTTGAAAAATAGTTAGGTATATATGTAGGTGTATGGTGTGATAGGCTATATTGTTTTCCAAAACTTGGGTAAAAAGGGACAAGAAGGGGTATGTGGATGAAAAAGGGACAAAATTCGTGCTTTTGGGAGTAAATACTAATTACTGTCTATTCAAGCCAAAACATTTTTGATTAGGCTTTTGAAGTGTCTGAAATATGTATTATGTAGCAAAGTTCCTTTTCGAAATAGGAGATAAGGCGAAAAAAAACAGGAAAAAATTGTACTTCTATGTTTTAAGTCTGATTTTTTTTCGTTCTAAAGTAAACATATTTTAGACGATGAGTTTTAAGTTTCAGAGATATGTGTATTCGAAAGTCCACCCCTTCAGGGATAAACAGGAAAAAAATTCAAACTAAACGGGCAAAAACGGCTAATTATGTGTTCCTTTGCTGCATTTTTTGTACTTTTATGAAATTTGAGAAATATATATTTTTTTATTAATATTTTTCCGTAATCGGTCAAAAAATGTGTTTTTCACAAATGGTTTTAGAAAACATCACTAAAGATGGAAAGGTTCCTCTCTGACGTGATTATCTTATTAATGTTCTACAACATCGATTTCTGAAATGATACAAAATATATTAAACAAAATACATAAATTGGAATAATTCAATGGAGAAAGAGGGTATGGGTAGTATTTTTGATACTGTGTTGGTACCTTTTATAAATATTGTTCAAATTCAATCAAATTTATTTTAAAGCTTTATAAGCTTACAAAGAAATTGTAAGGAGTTTCTTTATAAGGAGACCTTCAGCATTTTTCGAAACATGAAGAAGTTAGTGAAAAATTAGCACTTTATTCTTTATATCAAGAATTATTCTTTCTCTTAAGTTAAATATGTATACTATAGTTTTACCTAACTAGATAGTATTAGAATTATAATTTTGGAATCTTTTAGCTTTACAAATTGGCAAAAAAAAATGTGTGAAGTAATCTCTTACTGAGGGGTAAAATGAGTAATATTTTTTATTTCGGAAATACATACTATGTTATGTTATTTAAGTCAATGAAATTTTTATATTTCTGAATGTTGAAAAATTTCAGAAATTGATCTATGGACATAAAGCAAATCAGATATAGTTCTAGAGATGCTTTAGAGAACATATACACATTCTTAAGAACTAGATATTTTTCCAGCGATTTATAATTCAAATTGTTGAGATTGAGATAAATTTTTGGAAACCGTTAATTATAATAAAATTTTCTTACAATAAATTCAAAATATTTTTCTACTGGTTTGAAGTAGTTGTTTTTAACATTTCAATGCGTACTGTTGCCATTTGGCAACAAACCGTTTTTTTAATAAAAAAATATTTTTAGGGACAAAAACGCAATTTTGCACATTAGGGCCTATTGATTTAACACTGTTTTACAACATCTGGTTATCTGAACTTGAAGAAATTAAATAGAAATCGTTGTTTTGCACATTTTTGTCATTGGTAAAGTTGAACACCTGTTTTTCCAAAAAGTCCGATTTTTGGTTTGTATTTTTAAAACTTTCTAAGTGACATTTCAACAACTAAAATTAATTTTTGATTAAACTAATGTAAGTATTATTAATTTCAATAATAAAAAAAATTAAAGAAAATAGTTAAATGTGTAAAAAAATACAATTAGTGTATGTTGCCAATTGGCTACACCGCGTGTTTAGTGACAAAGTGTTGTACAATTTTCCGTTATATGTTTTGTGTTTCTTATTATGTTTTGTTATTGTTTTTTGCGTATTATTAAAATTTTTTAGATGAAGTCTAAAAAATTAGCTGATAATGAAATTGAAATTTTATTAAATAACTTCATTGGAACTGAAAGCGACGATGATACTGATTTTTCTGATGATGATAGCTTGGATGATTTTACTTTTCAGCGTAACATTGATGAAATAGTCTACGATGAGCAAGATGAAGAACATTTCATAAACCAGATACCACCATCTGCGCCTTCTTGTAAGCCCAGTATATCTTCATCAACAAAGTTTAAAAACATAAAATGGTAAAAGAAGTATTTGAATATCGACGCAGGACAATTACATTTCCACGGAGATTCTGAAATACATGGAGAATTGTCAACTTTATTAACTCCATATCAGTTCTTTTGTTATTTTTCTCACCATTTGATAGTAAAAATAGTCGAAGAAACAAATTTTTACCATACAAAAAAATAATCCAGAGCGATCAATAACGTTTACTGAATCAGACATAAGACAATATATTGGAATTGTTTTGTATATGTCACTAGTTCACATGCCCAACATTAGGTCTTATTGGAGTGAGAAGCTTGGATTCTCACCTATAAGCAGTACAATGTCTTCAAAAACTTTTGAAAAAATTCGTCAAAACATACATTTTAACAACAATGACACCTTTGAAGAACTTGGAAGAGACAGACTCCATAAAATAAGACCAATAATTGAACATTTGAAAGCAAAGTTTAATAATGTATCATTAGAGGAACATCTTTCTATTGATGAACAAATGTGTTCTACAAAAGTTAGGCACTACATGAAGCAATATATGCCAATGAAGCCGCATAAATGGGGATTTAAACTTTTTGTATTAGCCGGTGTTTCTGGATTTGCCTACAACTTTGAAATATATTCCGGACAAGAAAACGACGTAGATCGGCCTAATGGTGAACCTGATCTGGATCCAACATCAAATATTGTTCCTAGAAGCCAAAATTACAAGTTATACCATGACAATATTATACTGCCATACCGCTGATGGTTCATTTGGCAAAGGAGGGCATTTACTCCTTAGGCACTGTGCGAAGAAACCGGCTGCCTAACTGTAAGCTACCTTCAGAGGCATCTATGAAAAAAGAAGAACGTGGTAAAAGCATTGAATATGTTACAACTGTGGATAACGTGGATATATCTTCTCTCATTTGGAAGGATAATAAATATGTTACTCTAATATCATCGTTTTCTGGGACGCAGCCAGAAACTTCTTTGAAAAGGTATGACCGAAAACTGAATAAAACAATTGAAGTAAAATGTCCAAATGTAATCAAAGAATACAACCGTCATATGGGTGGCGTAGATCTGTTAGACAGCCTAATGTGACGTTATAAAATTAAAGTAAAAAGTAGAAAATGGTACATAAGAATATTTTACCATTTGCTAGATTTAACAATGGTAAATGCATGGTTGGCTTACAAAAGAGTACTTAAACAAAATGGTACTCAGGATTCCGATATTCTGAAACAAGCAGATTTCCGAGCTGAGGTGGCGGAGTGTCTGTGTAAAATAGAAACAAGTGCCCCTAAACGTGGCACTTGTTTCTATTTTAAATTTTAACGCTCATAAATTACTAAATTACAATACAGTATTTTTAAAAAATAGGGAAATTAAGTGCCAATTATTGAAAAAATCTTATTCTTAAAGGTGGAAGTACACAACACGCGATTTAAGCTTTTCAAACTTTTCGCGCTTTACAAGCTGCAAGTGACACACCACGCGTCACAGTGGGAGACAGTGTTGCCAATTTAGCACTTTCAGTGCCAGATTTACCACTTTTTTAACTCATTTAGCATCTAAAAATGTAATCTAGCACCTAGCACCTTTTTTAGCATTTTCAAATGTTTTTTTTAGCACATTTTAGGATTTTTTGTACATATTCTTGTATGCCAATTTTAATTGTTCTTCTATTAAAAATTTATTATTAATTAATTATGTACAACATAAAAATTAATGTTTACTGGTTATCTGTAGAAATATCGGTTCGTATTTGGTGAGCTTAAGTTCCATTTTTAAAGGGCCACTTCCTATGGAAAATGGCACAAAGCTAAACTAAAATCTTATGTTCAATATACATTTCCAAAAATTTTTTGAATTGTAATATTTTTTACAAAGGAAGTGTATTCCCTTTAGCCTTTTAATTAAAAATCCTAATATCCTAGTATATATTACACCGTGCGACAGCAATTATTGGACTTGAACGGAACCTTACACATATGAAACCTTATGTCATTTTGTGATCTTTTCTCCTTTTTAAAGGACTTCAAAGTTTAAGGGATATAGAAATTTCTTAAAATGTATTTAGATAGTTCTGCTCACTAGTTTTTCTTTATATGGATATCAAATGAAAGGGGACAATTTCTAGAAGTAGATAATTTTTTTATTTTTACTTTTCAGGACGAAAAGTTGTAAAAAATGTCTTTTGAAAAATGTATCCTTTTATATCCTTGAGAATTTCCAATATATTTTTCTAAAAAGAATATATGTTGAAACCATACATATACTTTAACACATGCTTAAATTTCGTTCTTATAGCTTTATAAGTTAAGCCTAAACAGAAAAAAACATATTATTAAGTTCATTAAAAAAATACTTTTATCGATACAGCATTTAAGATTACAAAAATATTAGATAGCACTTTTTGGTCTTGAACAAGTCCACATACACATGAAACTGGAGATCGTATATAGTAAATCTGCGTTCTCAGTTTTTAATTTTCAAGGATGTACAAATTTATAAAAAATTATTATTCTTTCATATTTTAGTATAATTCTAACAAATTCCCAATTAGTACCAGCAGGTACAATTATTATAAAAAAATTAAATTTATATAATAAAAAAATATTTAAGCTATACTAAATACTAAATAAAGATATACCAAGAAAGAAGAAATATAAAAATATATTATGGAGAAAAATGAATACGTTTACTCTGCCGCTTGTATGGAGTATGTAAATCTCGACATATCGACCAACAGTATTTAGCGAGCATGCGACAAGTGCTCTTTCCTCTAAAGCGATTTTCAATAATTGCTAGGTCCTGGTGGAATCGTTCCCCATGTTCGTCACTAAAATGACCCAAATTATCGGGGAAAAAATCTAGGTGCCTATCTAAGAAGTGTATTTTCAGTGACATATTCACACCCATTTCACCGAAGTTGCGAACGAGATTGCGGACGATTTCTTTGTAGTTTTCAGATTTTCTATTACCTAAGAAATTTTCTATTATGGCATCTAAACTCCTCCAAACCTTCTATTCAATAGGTGATAGAAGGTTTGGAAATTCCTTGCAATTTAACAATTTTTTTAGTTGGGGTCCATTAAAAACACCTTAAAGTATAAAAGATTACTTAGGGTAATACAATAATATAAGTATTTAGCAATCGAACCTACCGGCGTCAATCTTTGCTTCGCTTAATTTGGGAAAATTTTTTTTCAAGTGCACCATAGCTGCACTGTCAACGTCGAGTGCACGAACAAACTTTCTTATAAGTCCCAATTTAATGTGTAGCGGTGGAAGTATTATTTTTGATGACAGCACGAGCGGAATATTCTCAATGCTATCCTGTCCAAGCTGATGAACAATACGAGGCTGCCATTTGTGGTCGGTGTAATGAAGATCTTTGCGCCGACCTTCGCAAAGACACAAAAAACATTGGTGTTTAGCAAACCCTTTTTTTAAACCAATTAAAATTTTAACTATTTTCAGGCCAAAACAAATCATCCAACAATGTCGGTCATAATTTATTAATTTTAGAATAGCGCTTATATTTTCATAATTTTCTTTAACATCTGTACCTTAAATAATTGGCACTGATGGATACACATTACCTACGTGAAGCAACACACCTTTGAGGCTCTTCGTTGATCCATCTATAAAGAGGCGCCATTCATTTGGGTCATAGGAATGGCCAATAGTTTCGAAAAGTTTTTCAACATCATCTGCGTAAGTGATGCCAGTTTGGTCATCCACTTTGAAACATGCGTCAAATGATTGCTCGTTTGAACGCTTTCGGACAGATGTTACCCGAAAATCTTCAGAAACCACTGTTGTAATCGGGAACCTAATACTTCAGCACTTCTTTGCGAAATATTTGTGTCACGCTCCAGATCATCAAAATCCGCTTGGGTTATAAAATGCGGCGATGGATCGGCTAGCATATTTCCTATTGGTGAACATTCCGAATAAAGTTCTGATACTCAGTAATTCTAAATCATCACATGGAATTGTGCGAACCTCTTCCGATGGAGCCTTTGGATTTGATGTTGAACGTAGTACCGCGGGCTGCACTGAATAACATTTATGGTAAACGATTTTCTCCCTATTTTGATTCTTCAGCCAAATTACTGGGTACACATATTTTATTGGGAACTGCTTAGATCGTAGTAACCCCTTGTAACAATAATTACACACAACTTCTGGTATATACCATGCCTTCGGAACCATGTTTATTAAAAATATTGTTCATACTTATCCACAAAAGCCTTTGTTACATTTTTTCCTTTATTAAAAGGTACAAATATACCACAAACAACACAAAATTTGTTTTTATTAGGACATTCCATATTACTTTTTAAAAATGACCACTTATTAAAAATTATTTATAAGAATTTTGACGTGTCAATTCAAAACTACTATATGCTTGATGTTACATAAGATATTTAACTTTTTATATACAATGTATCCTGATAAATAATTAACTTTAATAGACTCAACCCTTTTTTAAAATTAGTAGGAAAATTATCTGGGACATGAAAGAAAAGATTTTTAAAGGATTTTCCTTGAAATTTGTTGTCCTGAAAAATTAAAAAAATATTGCTTCCATTTCTGGTGACCGTCTTCTTTTATTTGACAAACATTAATTAATAAAAGTATGTATATAAATATTAATAGAAATTTGTACATCTTTAAAATTTTGATTCCCTTTAAAAGGAGAAAAGATCAGAAAATTCAAAACTGAGAACGCAGATTTACTTTATACGATCTCCAGTTTCATGTGTATGTGGGCTTGTTCAAGTCCAAAAAGTACTATCTAATATTTTTGTAATCTTAATTGCTGTATCGATAAAAGTATTTTTTTAATGAACTTAATAATATGTTTTTTTTCTGTTTAGGCTTAACTTATAAAGCTATAAGAACGAAATTTAAGCATATGTTAAAGTATATGCATGGTTTCAACATATATTTTTTTTTAGAAAAATATATTGGAAATTCTCAAGGATATAAAAGGATACATTTTTCAAAGAACATTTTTTACAACTTTTCGTCTTGATAAGTAATAATAAAAAATTGTATCTATTTCTGGAATATGTTCTCTATCATTTTATATTCATATAAAGAAAAATTAATGAGCGGGAACTATTTTAATAATTTTTTTGAAATTTTAAATTTGTATATCCTTAAAAATTTGAAGTCCTTTAAAAGGGAGAAAAGATCACAAAATGAAAAACTGAAAACGCAGTTCTACTATATATGATCTCAGGTTTCATATGTGTATAGTGTAGTTCAAGTCCAACAAAAAAATATAAAACTGTATCACGGAGTTATAAATCTCTTTGTAAGTCTGTTCGTTTGTTTATTTGTTTGTTCGTCAATCACGCCTAAACGGCTGGACCTATTTTCTTAAAATTTGGAACATAGTTAGATCTATACTTGGAGAGTGTTATAGGCTATAGCTTTTTCGGAACTTGTACTAGGAGGGTGAAATGGGTAAAAAACGAGCAAAATGATTTCTTTTGATAGTAAATACTTTTGTCTATCCTTAAGCAAAGGCATTTCGATTAAACTACTTTATTTGTTAGAAATATATAATAGTGAAAATTGGACCGGAAGGGGACAAAAAATAGGCCAAATGGAAAAAATCTGACAATGTGATTTGCGTCTATAATAAAGTTCTTTATGTTAAATTAAATTAAATTTTGGTAAAGGGATTTAGGTCTACAATAAAGTTATTTGAGTAGAATATCGCTGTAATATTAGTGTTTATAAGTGAATTTGAACCATCAAGTCATTTTATGAAGGGGACTTTATATGAGGGATGTGATCAAATGAGAACCGATCATTACGAAAATCAGCAGTGTAATTAAAACTTATATAAAACTAAGTTTTGCCGATTTTTGGTGTGACACAAGAATATTTAACATATTTATGAGCTCAAAAGCCATTTTCTGGGGTGAATTCGTCCTTGAAAGACGATTTTCTTTAAATTTGAAAAATAGTTAGGTATATATGTAGGTGTATGGTGTGATAGGCTATATTGTTTTCCAAAACTTGGGTAAAAAGGGACAAGAAGGGGTATGTGGATGAAAAAGGGACAAAATTCGTGCTTTTGGGAGTAAATACTAATTACTGTCTATTCAAGCCAAAACATTTTTGATTAGGCTTTTGAAGTGTCTGAAATATGTATTATTTAGCAAAGTTCCTTTTCGAAATAGGAGATAAGGCGAAAAAAAACAGGAAAAAATTGTACTTCTATGTTTTAAGTCTGATTTTTTTTCGTTCTAAAGTAAACATATTTTAGACGATGAGTTTTAAGTTTCAGAGATATGTGTATTCGAAAGTCCACCCCTTCAGGGATAAACAGGAAAAAAATTCAAACTAAACGGGCAAAAACGGCTAATTATGTGTTCCTTTGCTGCATTTTTTGTACTTTTATGAAATTTGAGAAATATATATTTTTTTATTAATATTTTTCCGTAATCGGTCAAAAAATGTGTTTTTCACAAATGGTTTTAGAAAACATCACTAAAGATGGAAAGGTTCCTCTCTGACGTGATTATCTTATTAATGTTCTACAACATCGATTTCTGAAATGATACAAAATATATTAAACAAAATACATAAATTGGAATAATTCAATGGAGAAAGAGGGTATGGGTAGTATTTTTGATACTGTGTTGGTACCTTTTATAAATATTGTTCAAATTCAATCAAATTTATTTTAAAGCTTTATAAGCTTACAAAGAAATTGTAAGGAGTTTCTTTATAAGGAGACCTTCAGCATTTTTCGAAACATGAAGAAGTTAGTGAAAAATTAGCACTTTATTCTTTATATCAAGAATTATTCTTTCTCTTAAGTTAAATATGTATACTATAGTTTTACCTAACTAGATAGTATTAGAATTATAATTTTGGAATCTTTTAGCTTTACAAATTGGCAAAAAAAAATGTGTGAAGTAATCTCTTACTGAGGGGTAAAATGAGTAATATTTTTTATTTCGGAAATACATACTATGTTATGTTATTTAAGTCAATGAAATTTTTATATTTCTGAATGTTGAAAAATTTCAGAAATTGATCTATGGACATAAAGCAAATCAGATATAGTTCTAGAGATGCTTTAGAGAACATATACACATTCTTAAGAACTAGATATTTTTCCAGCGATTTATAATTCAAATTGTTGAGATTGAGATAAATTTTTGGAAACCGTTAATTATAATAAAATTTTCTTACAATAAATTCAAAATATTTTTCTACTGGTTTGAAGTAGTTGTTTTTAACCTTTAAATGCGTACTGTTGCCATTTGGCAACAAACCGTTTTTTTAATAAAAAAATATTTTTAGGGACAAAAACGCAATTTTGCACATTAGGGCCTATTGATTTAACACTGTTTTACAACATCTGGTTATCTGAACTTGAAGAAATTAAATAGAAATCGTTGTTTTGCACATTTTTGTCATTGGTAAAGTTGAACACCTGTTTTTCCAAAAAGTCCGATTTTTGGTTTGTATTTTTAAAACTTTCTAAGTGACATTTCAACAACTAAAATTAATTTTTGATTAAACTAATGTAAGTATTATTAATTTCAATAATAAAAAAAATTAAAGAAAATAGTTAAATGTGTAAAAAAATACAATTAGTGTATGTTGCCAATTGGCTACACCGCGTGTTTAGTGACAAAGTGTTGTACAATTTTCCGTTATATGTTTTGTGTTTCTTATTATGTTTTGTTATTGTTTTTTGCGTATTATTAAAATTTTTTAGATGAAGTCTAAAAAATTAGCTGATAATGAAATTGAAATTTTATTAAATAACTTCATTGGAACTGAAAGCGACGATGATACTGATTTTTCTGATGATGATAGCTTGGATGATTTTACTTTTCAGCGTAACATTGATGAAATAGTCTACGATGAGCAAGATGAAGAACATTTCATAAACCAGATACCACCATCTGCGCCTTCTTGTAAGCCCAGTATATCTTCATCAACAAAGTTTAAAAACATAAAATGGTAAAAGAAGTATTTGAATATCGACGCAGGACAATTACATTTCCACGGAGATTCTGAAATACATGGAGAATTGTCAACTTTATTAACTCCATATCAGTTCTTTTGTTATTTTTCTCACCATTTGATAGTAAAAATAGTCAAAGAAACAAATTTTTACCATACAAAAAAATAATCCAGAGCGATCAATAACGTTTACTGAATCAGACATAAGACAATATATTGGAATTGTTTTGTATATGTCACTAGTTCACATGCCCAACATTAGGTCTTATTGGAGTGAGAAGCTTGGATTCTCACCTATAAGCAGTACAATGTCTTCAAAAACTTTTGAAAAAATTCGTCAAAACATACATTTTAACAACAATGACACCTTTGAAGAACTTGGAAGAGACAGACTCCATAAAATAAGACCAATAATTGAACATTTGAAAGCAAAGTTTAATAATGTATCATTAGAGGAACATCTTTCTATTGATGAACAAATGTGTTCTACAAAAGTTAGGCACTACATGAAGCAATATATGCCAATGAAGCCGCATAAATGGGGATTTAAACTTTTTGTATTAGCCGGTGTTTCTGGATTTGCCTACAACTTTGAAATATATTCCGGACAAGAAAACGACGTAGATCGGCCTAATGGTGAACCTGATCTGGATCCAACATCAAATATTGTTCCTAGAAGCCAAAATTACAAGTTATACCATGACAATATTATACTGCCATACCGCTGATGGTTCATTTGGCAAAGGAGGGCATTTACTCCTTAGGCACTGTGCGAAGAAACCGGCTGCCTAACTGTAAGCTACCTTCAGAGGCATCTATGAAAAAAGAAGAACGTGGTAAAAGCATTGAATATGTTACAACTGTGGATAACGTGGATATATCTTCTCTCATTTGGAAGGATAATAAATATGTTACTCTAATATCATCGTTTTCTGGGACGCAGCCAGAAACTTCTTTGAAAAGGTATGACCGAAAACTGAATAAAACAATTGAAGTAAAATGTCCAAATGTAATCAAAGAATACAACCGTCATATGGGTGGCGTAGATCTGTTAGACAGCCTAATGTGACGTTATAAAATTAAAGTAAAAAGTAGAAAATGGTACATAAGAATATTTTACCATTTGCTAGATTTAACAATGGTAAATGCATGGTTGGCTTACAAAAGAGTACTTAAACAAAATGGTACTCAGGATTCCGATATTCTGAAACAAGCAGATTTCCGAGCTGAGGTGGCGGAGTGTCTGTGTAAAATAGAAACAAGTGCCCCTAAACGTGGAAGACCAAGCACTGTGGAACAGCAAATTACGGCTAAGAAGAAAAAAAAGGACCAGCTCAAACACTTCCACCTCAAGAAGTACGACAAGATAAGTATGGCCACTGGCCCGTCACTTTGGAGTCTAAAATGAGATGTAAATTTCCAAATTGCAAAGGTTTTACAAGACTTAAGTGTGACAAATGTGGCGTAGCTTTGTGTCTTAATAAAAGCAATAATTGTTTTAAGAATTTTCATATCAATTAGAAGTAACGCAATGTAGCCATTTGGCAACAAACCCTTTTTTTAATAAAACTAAATTTTTTTTAAAAATAAAATTTTTTTTAGTATTATTTTTATTGATAATTTTTATGAAAACTACAGTGATTTATATTTATGTACTTTTGGACATACACCCTACAGTTAGCATATTATTTATATATATTTGTTTGTAATGAGAAGTAAAATAAGATTAAAATAAATACTATAGTCATCATAAAATAGTTACAGTCTTATGCAAAAAAGAAAAAAACCTTATTATGACCTTAAAGTGTACATTAGTTAACAACGACTTTTAGCTTAATAATCCATTATTAAAAGAGTATATGCAAAAACAGTATGAGCACACAAGTAATATGATCTGTCAAAATTTAGTGTAGAAGAGAACGGATGGGATCGTCTAAATGCAATATGTAACGAAATCGTCACACATTCATTTTATGAAATGATTAAAAAAACAAGCAAGTAGCATTAGATCAGGGATGTATTTTTATGTAAACACATACAAAAAAAATGAAACAGCTAATTCATCTTACTTTGTTATTGCTTTATATTAATCGTGTAAACACAAAAAATATAAATACGACTTTTATTCTCTTTTTTGTCATACGGATGGAATTTCACTTTACTTTTTCATTAGACTTGTCGTACGTAAAGTGTGACAGTATGAAGGGCCCTTTAATGTTTTTTTTTAGATTTGATGCTGGCAAAACCATTATTTTATTCTGTCAATATTTTCATAATGTTGTATATGAACGATTATTAGTTCATTTGGTATTCGTGTCTAATATTATTTTTTTATGCTTTTATATAAAATAATTGTTTTTAATAACATAAAAATGGGGTTGTATTTGTTTATTTAATAAAAACAACGTATAAATCAAATAAAACCACTAATGTAATTGCAATATTATATTTTGATTAAAGAAAGTAATCGAGTAACGTTTTCTTTAAATTTGCATTGATATTTTACACATCACTAAACTATTTTATAAACTAAATTTATATTTTTGGCAAAAAGAAAAGAAAAAATATGGAGACAAATATTATAAATATTACATATAAAACTAATAATCCCTTTCGTTACCCTTTTAACTAATACATATTTTGTTTAAATTTTCTTTACAAAAATATTTCTTTAATAGATTACAAAAGATATTATATGACATAATACTTTCTTTATGATATACTGGCTTTACCCTACAGTCAGTCCAAAAGTTGTTATAATCCTAGGTATAAAAATTAAGATACAACATATAATTTTGGAGAGTTTAAATGAAATAAAATACATATGCTAAGGTTGGACTAATATAATGTTTAGTAGAGGATGATTTGTTCAGATTTAGTATATATTTATTTGTTATGATTTTTTAAGATGAATTGTCCATTTTTTTTTAATTTATTCTACTTCATAACTAAGTGACGCTTCTCAGTGAAGTATTACATTGAGAAGCAAAAACTTAATTTATTTGATTAAAAACCAGATATTATTAATATTAAAAAGTCGACATATTTTCAAAAAAAAAAAATAATAATAATAAAAAATTAGTTCGCACCTTTTCGCAGCTAAATTTTTCACAAGTTTTCCTATACAGTATGTACTAAAAGCACAAGTACATTCCTAAGCTGCATTTCACTGCACCGATGACAAATAGCTTTTTAAAGTAGAACTATATGAAAAAAATAATTACCAAATATTTTGCACGTCTGTACTGCTAAGAACAGCAAATACAACATTAAATTAATTAATTTGCCTAGAATAGTTCCCAAATTATATGAAAATAATAAATAATCCACTATATACTAAAAAATGACATAAATATTCAATGATATCAAAACTACTTCAAAATTGTTCATTGTTAGTGTTAACCCGTTATGGGAGATACTATTTAATTATGTTGTATATATTTGAGCTCATTGACAACCTGAGACCTAAACCGCATTATAATTTTTTAAAAATCTGAAAGTTTATTTTCTTATTTTTACGCCACTAAATTGTATATTTCTCCCACAGTGCATCATTTTGATCTTTCTTTTAATGTTTTTTAAGACTATTACTGTTTTAAAAATCTAAATTTTAAGTTTTTGTTTATTATTTAATATTTTTTTCATTGCTGGTGAAATTTATTTAATTTTAGTTTATTCTTATTCTACACAAAACAAAATACAACCCTGATGGATATCCCACTCGTATCCCATTATGGGACTATAAAGCCCTTAAAGGAATTTGTTTAAGCTTTTTTTATTTAAACTAATTGAGCCAATTTTTATAAAATTAAAAAAAAAAATTAATTTACTCACACAAAATAAGCTATTGGTATTATTTTGGAATTCAGGTACTAAGGCCTATATAGGACCAAATTCGGGTAAATTGTTTGGTACTTTTTGAAAGCACATTTTTTTGGATCAAATGAATGCAGATTTGAATCGTTTGAGTTTTATATCTGAGATATATAGATTTAAACACGGAATATTTTGTAAACTTAATTTTCGAAAAAGTCTATTCCTAGGCGAAATGAGGGAAAATGGTACTCTTTTTATGAGAACTTTCCACAGCGGAAGAATTTATTCCACTATTGGTACTTTTTGTTTCTTTAAATTATACTCTTTGTATGTTCTATAATACGAATCCAAAGCACATGATTATGGACGGTCCTTATTGAATAAGATTCTTTAGGATAGAATCAAGGCGAATTCAGATAAGGTGGTGGCAGTTCGACAACAACAATGTTTTCCATGTAATTTGTTTTTGCATTTGGTACGCACTGATGGCAAAAACAATAATTGCGGCGAATTCATTTAATGAAAATATTTTGTAAAATATTTATATTTTATAAAAAATACACATAAAAATATTAAAATTTATGTAGATAATATTCCCTGAGTGGAAGAATGTTTGTTCCAAATGAAAAATTCTACTCCGGCAGATTAATTTTGCAAAACTTAAGTTTGTGCCCAAAATTATGTAAAATTAATATTTTTGGGAAAAATAAACATAAAATGTAAAAATTTATGGAAAAATTGTATACCGAATGAAAGAATCTTTGTTGTAAATGGTGAATTATACTCCGGCGGAGAAATTTTTAAGATTTACACGTTAAAGTTAGCTACCGCCGGACGGGTAAATACCTCATATGGATTTTGTTATAAAAAGCATTCCGGAACAGAATTTTGTTAGTTAATCACATTATATACACAGTGTAAATATAAAACAATTTATAATTTTTTTTTTTTTTAGATCTGAAAATTTGTGGGTTCTTTATATAAAATGTTCCGGAACAGACTTTTTTTGGTTAATCGCGTTAACTACAAAGTGTAAATACAAAATATAAACCAATATTGTTTTTTAACGTTTAATAGAAAAAATATTATTGTTATATTAAGTTTGTACATGCGTACCAATTATTCATTACACTATGCAACAAATTTTGGGTCTTCGAATCTTTCCCGAACAAGACCAACGGGAAATGAAAGTAGGCAATTAGTACACCCAATTCCCCAAAGTTAGCTCGTGTTGTTAATTTATAGGCATTTTAGTTTTTTTCAGTAAAATTTTCTCATAAGTAATATCAAAAAATTTTGACAAAAAATTTGAATTCTCCGAAATTTCCAAATTCGTTACGATTTTAATTTATCGAGGTTCAAAGTTCATATTTCTATGTATATATTCTAATATATTTATCCGATTTTAATAATTTTAGACTGTAATTATGTATTGTAGTTTGACAATACTTTATTTGAAATATTATGATTTTAAAATAAGGATAATTACATCAAAAAATGTCCTTGAGTCAAGGATATCTTAAAAACGGTATCTCACATTTTCATTATTCCTTTACTAAAATTTGTTATAATATCTACAACAACATATTAAAAAATCAGAGTTTGTCCATGAAGGGATCCATAGAAAATCTAATTTTAGTAAACTAATCCATTGTACTTCCGTACAAATTTTAAAGTTTTTAATTTTATTTTTTGATAAATCAAATAAAATTTTAACATTTCTAGTTGTTTCGTTTGAGTTTTTTATTTATTTTTATTTATTTAGAACTTATTTAGTTTATTCAGTATAAAGTATTACGAAGCACTTTTTTATTAAGATCAGCTTGTTATTCATCAAGTAGCAAAAATAGGAATAATCTTTATGTTATAATGGTATAAAATAGACACAGAATTTCTGCATAGGTTTCAAGTATATAATTTAATACATATAAATACAAAAAGAAGTAAAATAAAAGCAAGATCAATGAGATAAATAACTGATTTATAAGAGAAAATATATTCACCACTATTTGGATATAAACTGGTTTTGAGCGAAATTGTGGGGAGATGCATGAGATATTAACAAATAAGTAAATGACAAATATGTAACACAAGAAATTTATAAAGAATAATTTACAGTAACAAACATTAAATTAAATGCACTTGAATTTTATTATAGAAAAAATACATAATTTTATAACAGCTAACATTCTCCCCCACTAAGGACAACAGTACTTAATCCATGGAGGTTTCACTTAATTTGTAGGATATATGCTTTCTTTACCATCAAAAGGACTATTAGTAGGTAAAAGGGCAATTTTTGAAATTGGTCGTTTATATGTTTTGCCATTTAAAAATAGCGTTACGACTCTTACAACTCCATCTTTACCGGGGTGGACGTCTTGAACACGAGCCAATGGCCATTCACCTGGAGAACATCTTTCATCTAAGATTACCACTAAATCTCCCTTTTCTGCATTTTTATTGAGTTTTAGCCACTTTGGTCGTGCTTGGATGCGTGATAACCATTCATCAGCCCATCGACGCCAAAAATGTTGTTTTAAGCTTTCAACAACTTTCCATCTGTTAAGTCGATCGATGTTAACATCAAGTAAATCTTGATCTGGAATGCACAGCGTGGGTTCGCCAATCAAAAAATGGGCAGGTGTTAGGGCGTTACAATCACTAGGCTCACTACTGAGTGGACAAAGAGGCCTTGAATTGAGACAACATTCGATTTCGGCCAGAAGTGTTGTTAACTCTTCAAAAGTAAGTATTCGATTGATCATAATTCTTTTCAAGTGGTATTTTGTAGATTTTACCCCAGCCTCCCATAAGCCACCAAAATTGGGCGAGGCTGGTGGTATAAAGTGCCACGTTGTTCCATTCAATGCTAGTTTCTCAAGCATGCCGTCCGGAATTGAAGTTTTGCTTCTATTGTATAATATTTTAAGCTCCTTACTTGCTCCAATAAAATTTGTTCCACAGTCCGAATACAAATCTGTACAGACACCACGACGTGAAACAAAGCGTCGGAAAGCGGCCAAAAAGGAATCTGTGGAAAGACTCGTAACTGCTCCCAAATGCAAAGCCTTCGTCACCATACAAATAAATAAGCATATATAACCTTTAGTAGTTATAGTGTTACGAGCTGTTGATTGCTTAATTGTAATTGGACCAGCATAGTCAACACTACAATGTTTGAAAGGCCGAGTAGGTTTTAAACGAACGCTTGGTAAATTCCCCATCATCTGTTGGGCAGCCTTTGCATTGTATTTGAAACAAATTATACACTTTCGTATTACGAGTTTAGCTAAATTTTTTCCATAGATTATCCAGTATTTTCGCGAAACGTAGGATTGCATTTGATTTAACCCACCATGAAGCGTCTTCATATGTGCATCTAAAAATAGAAGATATGACAACGGATTTTGTTTTCTTAATAAAATGGGATGTTTAGAGTTGAAACTAAGTTCAGAATTTTGTAATCTACCGCCAACTCTCAATATATTTGTCGAATCTATAAGTGGGCATAATTTTGCTATAGGACTTTTTGAAGATATGAAACCTTTCTTTTGAAGTTCAAGGAGCTCAGTAAAAAAATCAATTTGTTGTGATATTCGAATGAGGAATGAAGAAATCCCGTCATCTTGGTATAGCCTTTGTCTATTGATTTATTTTGATAATATTTGTAAATAAAATTATTTTTAAAGCGAATTATATAAGCAGTTACACGGATAAGTTTATTAAGTGTTGAAAATTTGGTTAAAAGCTCAGGGTACTCCGTGGGCTGCACTTCAACTGTATGCGCATTTATAACAGCTATATTCTTGACATCATCATAGCTAAGAGTTGGTTGTTTTGGCCAACTTGAAGGAGTTTCCTTAAGCCATTTTGGGCCCCTCCACCACAAATCATGTTCAATTCTTTAGAAGATATTCCTCTTGAAGCACAATCTGCAGGATTTTCACGTGTAGAAACATATTTCCATTGATCAATTGTAGACTTTCGTTGGATTTCTGCCACGCTATTTCCTACAAAAACTGGCCACCTTGACGATTGTCCTCGGATCCAAGAAAGGACAGTTGTACTATCGGTCCAGTAGAATACCTGAGATATTTCACATTCTATATACGACGTAATTTTATTAACCAAATTCACCAATAGGCTAGCGCCACACAACTCCATTCTAGGTATTGTTAATCGTTTTAATTTGCTAACTTTAGTTTTTGCTTGAATAATATTAATTTCAACACAGCCATCTTTAGATATAGTTTTTGCATAAACAACGGCGGCATAAGCAAGTTTAGAAGAGTCACAAAATCCATGTAGCTCAAGCTTCACGTCCCGATTTAAACCGATCCATCTATTAATTCTTATATTTTCAAGTTCCTTAAGATTTTTACGATATTGTAGCCACTTAATTTTTAATGTTTCAGGAAGACTGTCATTCCAATCTAGACCCAATAACCATAAGTTCTGAAATTCTATTTTAGCTAATATAGTGGTAGGGGCCAGCCACCCTAGAGGATCGTAAAGCTTTGCAGCATCCGACAAAAAACTTCTTTTTGTAACATTCGTACTACAATTTTTATACCCTACACCACTTTAGTGGGGAGGGTATATTGGATTTGTGCTGATGTTTGTAACATACAAAAATATTCGTCCTAGACCCACCTTAAAGTATACCAATCGGCTTAGAATCGTTTTCTGAGTCGATTAAGCTATGTCCGTCCGTCCGTCCGTCTGGCTGGCTGGCTGTCCATGTAAACCTTGTGCGCAAGCTACAGGTCGCAATTTTCAAGATAATTGGATGAAATTTGGCACGCCTATTGAAAATGGTTAAAATCGGTCCATTATTTCACCTAGCCCCCATAGAACAGAACCCCCCGAAAAGGGCTTCTGAGCTCATAATTATGTTAAATATACAGATATATCGATAAAATACGGCACAACTAAGTTTTATAGAAGTCTTGATGACCCTGCCAAATTTCGTAAAGATCGGGCCCCATTTGACCCTAGCTCCCATACAAAGTCCCCTTCAGAAAATTACTTGAATGTCCCAAATTAACTTATAAACACAAATATCGCGATGAAATTCAGCACAATAAAATATTATGTAAATATAAATATATTCACAAAATGTTATCGGGCTTGGTCCATATTTGCCCCTAGCCCCCATATAAAGCCTCTTTCAGAAAATTAGTTTTTCATCCATAAATTGCTTAAATGTATCGGAACAAGGGAATATTGAAGATAAATGCTTTATTATGAAAAATAAATCACATTTAATATTCATAACTGGTGTAGGGTATCATATGGTCGGCCACGCCCGACTATACTTTCTTACTTGTTAAAATTAATTTTAAAAGAAAAACAATCATCAACAGTATTCCATTCTAAACCAAGAGCTTTTACTGTATTTGTTGGATTAAGGCGATGAACATTCAAATTTTCTCGAAATTTCAGGGGTATAAAAGACAGGAGTTCTTGTGAGTTAGTGGTCCACTTCCTCAGATTAAATTTTCCGGCGTTTAACAATTTACATAATTGCGTATGAAGTTCTAGAGCCTCTTCAAAATTATTAGCTCCAGAGATAACATCGTCAACGTACGTATCAGTATTTAACACATTAGAAGCCAACGGATACTTCTTATTTTCGTATTGCTGAAGAACTCTTATTGAAAGAAAAGGTGCTGGTTTTGTGCCATATGTTACAGTAGTAAGTTTGTAAATTAATATCTCTTCTGAGTCCGGACTTCTCCACAAAATTTGCTGATATTTTTGCTGCTCATCTACAACTCTTATCTGCCTAAACATCTTTTCCAAATCCGCACAAAAGCCAATTTTAAAACGCCTCCACCGAGTAATTATAGTTGAAAGATCGTTTTGGAGTGTTGGGCCAGATGCTAGTTCGTCGTTTAATGATCTCTGATTCGTTCCTTTACAACTTCCATCAAAAACCACTCTTAATTTTGTTGTAGAGCTATTCTCTTTTAAAACTCCATGATGTGGTAAGAAAAATCCATTTGGTTCTAAATCATGAGGATAAACTCCCACTTTTTCCATATGACCCAACCGTTTATAATCTTCCATAAAATCATAGTAAAGTTTTCCAAAAGCAGGTTTGGAAGAACATTGAGCCTCAACACTTTTCAAACGAGATAAAGCAGTATAATCGGTATGGCTAAATTTAGGTAAATGTTTCTTTTTAAGCAAATCTTTAAAGGGAAGTGAAATAGTATAACGACCAGTGTGACCATTTTGGCATTTTTGCAGCTAGATTTAGCATTTTTTGTTTTGATTTAGCTGTAAAATTTTAATTTAGCATTTGGCATTTTATTTAGCATTTTTATAAAATATTTTTAGCATTTTTAGCTTTTTTTGCAATTTTAGTATATAAACAAAAAAAAAAGACAAATTTTTGCAAAAAAGATTTATATTGGAAATAGGTTTAACCGGAAAAAATCAGAATTAAATGTCTACCCAAACACAAGCAACAAGAAATATGAGAAATGTAATAATTTACACTGTAATTCAAAATAATGCAAAAAGATTCATGAAGATAAATAACTTAAAATTACGCCAACACAAGTGAATACTTTAAAATGTTGTATTCTAAAATATTTTTCTGGAACCCAATGCTTTTTTAAATTCGAGGTGATAGAAATAATAGAATAGATTTCATATTTACAAATACGTTCAGTACGCTATTTTACAAACTAATACTTTTTGTTTGCTTATGGAATGAAACATATAATTTTGGAAAAGGCTATGTATGACGGTTAATTAAAAAATTTTATTTTTTCCTATACGAAATAAAGAGGTTTTAATTTCTATCATCCTTCAGGAGTTCTTGTTAATTTATTGAAAATAAGTATTGAAAAAAATCAATAATAGGTATATAATTAAGACTTTCTCATCCTACTTTCTGTTCTTGTTAGTTTTATCAAATTTTTAGTAATTTTGTTGTCACGTTTTTTTTTTTAATTAAAAAAAATACATAAATTTCGAAAATATTATTGACAATTTATTCCAGAATTACAAACTTACGGATTTGAATATATCTCTCAATTCATTTCATATATTCTCATATATATTTTTCCGAAAAAATCTTGGAAGTATGAGTTATAAACCTGACATCTATTCACCGAGATTTAAAATTATTTCAACGGAATTTTCAATATTTTTGTGACATGAAAACCATTTTTAAACTGTTTTGAGGAAGACAAATAAAATTGTTTATAAAAAAAGTTAAACTAGAAATATTATACTTTTCCTTCAGAAAACACATATAGGTTTTATACCATGGGCAACTAGTGTAATTAATAGAGTTTTAATGTAATTTTTGCATTCAGAAATATTTTAAAGAAATAATAGCATTTCTGTTTATCTTAATACCACGGAACTTAATTTTTTACCCTACTCCACTATACTACGTTTGAGTATACTAATCGGTTAAGAATCATTTTCTGAATCGATTAAGCCATGTAAGTCTGACCGTCTGGTAGAGGTTGAAATTTTCAAAACAATAAGCACGTATGCTTTTTGATCCAATGACAAAACCTTTTAAAAATGGTTAAAGTCCGTCCTTTATTTTACCTAGCCCCCATACATAAACAAGTGTATAAAGCCTTTCTCAGAAAATTAGTTTAAATATATCGGAGCCAAGGTTCAATTCAACATAAATGCTTTATTACGAAAAATAAATCAAATTTTATACTCATATGGTCAACCTCGGCAGAATATACTTTCTTACTTGTTATAAATTACAATGAATGTTACAAATTAATATGAATTGTTCATAAAAACACTTACAAAATTTTAGCATTCTTTTTGGCATTTTAAAATCAATTTAGCATTTTTTCTAGCATTATTTTGGATGAGATTTAGCCGCAACATTTTTTGAGACCTGGTCACACTGATAACGACCGTCAGAATTACGAGCTGTTGTGTTTTGAAAATGTTTTTCGCACAAGTCTTCTTCTTCTGTTAAAGAACGCCTTTCCAAAATTTCTTCTTGTTCCCAGAACGCACGTAATTGCTGTTCCAATGAGCAAACATTAATAACAATATTATTCTGATAAGACAAAGGTCTTGTTGGACCAGAAACTATCCATCCAAAGTGTGAATATTGTATAAAAATACTGTCTTTAAACTGCTGTTGCTTTGGTAAAACAATATTACCGTAAACATCGCCACCAAGTAAAATATCAATTGGGCCATATTTTGAAAAATGTGGGTCAGCAAGCTGATAATTATTCAAGTTAGGTAAAGTACTCTCATCAATAGGTAATGGTTGATAACTTGTTATACCCTACACCACTTTAGTGGGGAGGGTATATTGGATTTGTGCTGATGTTTGTAATATACAAAAATATTCATCCTAGACCCACCTTAAAGTATACCAATCGACTTAGAATTTTTTCTGAGTCGATTAAGCTATGTCCGTCCGTCCGTCTGGCTGGCTGGCTGTCCATGTAAACCTTGTGCGCAAGGTACAGGTCGCAATTTTCAAGATAATTGGATGAAATTTGGCACGCACGTTTTATTTGACCTAAGGACGAAGCCTATTGAAAATGGTTAAAATCGGTCCATTATTTCACCTAGCCCCCATACAACAGAACCCCCCGAAAAGGGCTTCTGAGCTCATAATTATGTTAAATATACAGATATATCGATAAAATACGGCACGACTAAGTTTTATAGAAGTTGACCCTGCCAAATTTCATAAAGATCGGGCCACATTTGACCCTAGCTCCCATACAAAGTCCCCTTCAGAAAATTACTTGAATGACCCAAATTAGCTTATAAACACAAATATCGAGATGAAATTCAGCACAATAAAATATTATGTCAATATAAATATATTCACAAAATTTTATCGGGCTTGGTCCATATTTGCCCCTAGCCCCCATATAAAGCCTCTTTCAGAAAATTAGTTTTTCATCCATAAATTGCTTAAATGTATCGGAACAAGGGAATATTGAAGATAAATGCTTTATTATGAAAAATAAATCACATTTAATATTCATAACTGGTGTAGGGTATCGTATGGTCGGCCACGCCCGACTATAATTTCTTACTTGTTATTTTTTGTTATATTTGACACATATGCCTTACAATTAATTTGAAAGTTTGGTTCTAATCTTGAGAAAAGTGTAAATTCAACATACTTTTTTGATGTATATGGAGTGTTACCACCAAGACCACTTATTTGTGCGTAGGTTTTATGCATCGGAAGCTTCAATGTCTCTACTGCTTTGCGGGATATTAATGTTGCTTGAGCACACTGGTCCAGTAGAGCGCGAATATTAATAGTACCATTATGTGTTTTCAAAGCGACTTGGAGTGTTGCCAAAAGAACTTGAGCAATATTTGCTGTTTTTATTTTACCAAAGTTGCAAGCAACATTATAACTGTCTTCAGGATTTTCAGCTAAAGTTGAAGGATTCGAAATGTTCTGAAGTGGATTAGATGCATTAGCATTAGAAATATCAATATCAGTATTATCAGAAGATGGTAGGAAACTATTATGTAAAATTGTGTGATGATTTTGTTGACAAGTTTGACAGCGGGATACTGAACGACATTGATAACTGATGTGGCCTGTATTTAAACAATTACGGCAAATTCTCATCGAGTTTATGAATTCATTTTTAGCAACGGGTGTCATAGCAAGAAATTTGAAACATTTTACCAAAAAATGGCGTTTGTTACAACATGGGCAGTTAGAATCACTTAAATTAGTGTTTGAAGAAGTCATATGGATATTACGACGTGTTCTTGGTCTATTTTGATAATAATTAGGTTTTGAGGAAGTCATATCTGTCGACTCCGATTCATCAATAGATTCCAAGGTACGAAATGCAGTTTCCAAAAAAATAAATAAATCATCAATTGGAGGAATTTCAGTAGAGCCTTTCAAAGACTGTTCCCACTCTTTACGGCTTTGTCTGTCAAGTTTGTTAACTGTGAGGTAAATTAGAATAGAATCCCATTTTTCGGTAGAAATATCCAAAGCATTAAGTAGCGCAAGGCAATTACGAGTCGTGTCCAAAATATGCTGTATACTTAGAGCAGATCCATTAGAATTTGGTATTGAAAAAAGTTTTCCATATATGTGTTCAACAATTTTACGTTTATTGTCATACCTCCTATTAAGAGCATTCCAGGCTAGCTCATAATTTGCGTCTGATGCTGGATATTCGTTTACAATTATTAGGGGAGTATCTGAGCATGAAGATTTTAAAAAGTAGTACTTCTGAACGTTTGTTAATGCTTGATTATTATGCACAAGAGAAACAAACATATCTCTGTATGCAATCCACGAGAGATAATCTCTGGAAAAAATAGGAATATCGATTTTTGGTAAGCGAGCCTCTACAGGCAATGTTTCATTTCGAGAATGTGAGGGGGCAGAAAATGTCGAATGAAAACCTGGGGATTGTGTATGTGAGGATTGGTTAATAAATTCGAACAGTTCACCTCGAAAGGTAAATGATAAGTCTTGAAATTGGTAAAATATTTCATCGGTAAAATATGGAATATCATTAATATTGATCGTGCTATCCCGAACAATTCCTTGTAAAATATCGTGAGTATTTTAGAAATTTTCCGTAATTGATTCTATTTCTTTGAAAACCATTTGAGCATAACCGTGTGTTCTTCCTGCTTTTGCTTCATAACTCTTTTTAATTCGTTTTAAATTTGCTAAACTAGCTTTTTGTTCTTCTATACACAGAAAAAATTAAAAATGAATTTCAATTATGAAATTGCTCATATTAATTAAAAAAAGTTTTGATTTTGCTCTAATCATGAAAATGATACTATTGATTAACTGAAAATTAAAAATGTTAATTGGAAAAAAGTGGCAAAAATTACAATTAAAACAGTATTATTGTAATTAATTCGTTTAATTAGATTTGGTGGCATATTTCGAACAAGTTTTTAATGAGTTCGATTAAATTCCTAATTATTTTAATTTTAAATATCAATTCAAGATTTATCTGAATTGTTTTTATTTAATATACACAAAACTAATATATGTACATAAATAAAATTTACATGCAAACTTGTATGTATGTATGTATGTATGTATGTATGTATGTATGTATGTATGTATGTATGTATGTATGTATGTATGTATGTATGTATGTATGTATGTATGTATGTATGTATGTATGTATGTATGTATGTATGTATGTATGTATGTATGTATGTATGTATGTATGTATGTATGTATGTATGTATGTATGTATGTATGTATGTATGTATGTATGTATGTATGTATGTATGTATGTATGTATGTATGTATGTATGTATGTATGTATGTATGTATGTATGTATGTATGTATGTATATGTATGTATGCAAATGCCACGATATTCTCAGATTGTAATTCAGAGACTGCGAAATCAATCTTTATTCATGACAGCTCCTAGCATCCTTCAGTGACATGTTGCCAAGACATAATAATCTAAAAAGAAACAGCAAAAGAAAACTAAGATAAATGGATGAGAAATCTTGCGCTACACGTACCTTGTGTTAAGTTCACCGAGCTATTTGTAAGCACTTTGGATGCATTCCCGCAGTATATCTCCCGACAATCTCCCGCAGTATATCTAAATGACACAATACTAAATTAACTAATCATATTTTTAAATTGAAACATTTTTACTTACGGAGTAGGTCCACATAATAGAGATGAGTAAATTCCCGTCCATTTCGTTTTTATATTAAAAATAAAACATTTTTTTTTATAAAATAACAAGAAACTCTCATATAAAATAGTTTAAAATATTTTTTCTTTCTTATTTTATTATTTACAAATGTCATAATTTTATAAATTTCAAAAAGTATCATATTCAATTACAAGAATTAATTATACTAATTAAAATTTTTATTAAATTCAATTTTAATATAAATTAACGTCTTTATTGAAAAAAATTATTGAATATTTTTTTCTGTGTAATATTCGATAACTCTGCCATTTTATTAAACACAGATGAATTTCATTTAAGGTATTTTCAGACTACAATACTGAGTATTAACACACTTCAAATCAAAAATATTATGAAAATAATTCGCATTTTCAAAAAATCAATCTGAAATATACATTTTATGTTTACACTATAACATTTGTAATATTTTTTATCCAATTTTCAATTATTTATGCACTTTTCGTTCTTATTTTTAATGTATTTTACACTTTTTGTTTGTTTTTTATTGTATTTATAAAATATGTACATACCGAATACGTTTGAAAATAAAAAGGTTTTGAATTGTTTTAAAAAATTTATGAATACCGACCGTATGCCAAAAAAATCAGTAATATTTTTGAAAATCAAATTACAAATTATATTTAGACTAGTAAATTGTATTATGATACAAATATTTTTGACAAGTATTAATACTCAGTATTGTAGTCTGAAAATACCTTTAATACATACAGTTTCCGTTATGGGGTTTTATTTTTCCTTTTAAATCACGGAAGATATACAGTTACAGCAGCACAAGATTTGACAAGAAAACAAAAGTTGGTTTGTCTTAGAAACACATCCAAAAAACAGATCACATATGGCAAAACTCCGATTATAAAGATCCCAAAGCATTCGATAACTCATATAAGTAATCCAATTTAGTTAATATAATAACCAAATTCCCGGATTTCGGCACCAATGTTTCGTTTGAGTTTTTTATTTATTTTTATTTATTTTGAACTTATTTAGTTTATTCAGTATAAAGTATTACGAAGCACTTTTTTATTAAGATCAGCTTGTTATTCATCAAGTAGCAAAAATAGGAATAATCTTTATATTATAATGGTATAAAATAGACACAGAATTTCTGCATAGGTTTCAAGTATATAATTTAATACATATAAATACAAAAAGAAGTAAAATAAAAGCAAGATCAATGAGATAAATAACTGATTTATAAGAGAAAATATATTCACCACTATTTGGATATAAACTGGTTTTGAGCGAAATTGTGGGGAGATGCATGAGATATTAACAAATAAGTAAATGACAAATATGTAACACAAGAAATTTATAAAGAATAATTTACAGTAACAAACATTAAATTAAATGCACTTGAATTTTATTATAGAAAAAAATACATAATTTTATAACAGCTAACACTAGTAGAGTATTTACTAACAACTACTAAAATAGAAAGGAAATTAAAGCCCACAAGGAATAAACATTAATAAATTAAAATATCTAAGACCTTAAGTAATTGAGTAATATACATATGTATTGACTTATTTCATTTGATTACATACATATAGATATGTATATGGGACAATTTTTCAGAAAATTGCAAAACTTTAAATGCCTATAAATTAAAAACTCGAGCTAACTTTTTCAAACCCTTTGGGGATTTTAGTCTACTGATGGTCTACTTTCATTTCCCGTTGGTCTCATTCGGGAAAGATTTTCTTGTTGCACAGTGTTATTTATATAAGAAAAATATTTGTTACAAAATGCTTGGTATTTTTCAGATTTTTACATAAATTATTCAAAATACTAACGAAGTTTTTCTCTGTTTTAACGGAGATTTTTAAATATAAAAATGTAAACAATAACAAACTCTGACATCAGTGCGTACCAGTCAAGTGAAGAAAAAAATAATCAGCTGATTGAATAACACCACCTTATCTGAATTCGCCTTGGATAGAACTTTTTAGTACTCTTTATCTCTCAAATGGTACTTTGATAAATATGAACATACATGGTCCTGAATGAATAATAATCTTTAGTACTTTTCCATTCTTCAGATGGTACCTTTTGGTACCGGAACACATTATAACGGTCCTTATTAAATGAGAATTTATTGAGAGGGATTTTTGTACTTTTTCGTTTTTCAGGTGGTACTTTTTACGATATTGAACATCTGTATATGGGCAATTCCATACGATTGTATTTGACATTCGCACGCCTTCAGAGTGGTATAGATTTTGTAAAATTAGGAGTACTTGGAAAACAATTTTGTCATTCTGTTCCTATATTTGCAAAAGGAATCATCCCATTTGTTTTCCAAAATATGGAAATATGGCGATATCATACGTGACAAAAAACGGAAGTGTTTTTAAAGTACATGTAAATATTTACGAAAATCTGCGAATTCTGTAGGTGTATCTTTTTTGTTTTAATTTCTTACACTATGAGACATATTTTTCATTAGTAATTCATAATTTTTAAATAAAAAAAACTAATATAATTTTATAATAAACATTTTTAAATATCGTACCTGACACATCGTATGTGACAGATTTTTCGCCTGATTTTTTAAGGTTATAAAATATATATTTTGGAAATATGTGCACACACACTTCAACAAATCAAAATGAGTAGGAAAGTGCAGTCGCACATGGCCGACTTATATACATGTTTAAGCAATTTATAGATAAAAATAAAAAAACTGGAGTTAATGGCGACTTGGCCCAAATATGGACCGATCCTCATAAAATTTTAGGGTGTGATTTTAATTCATATAAAACTTATTTGTGCCAAATTTTATCATAATACTAGTGATTAGAGGTGAATTACGGACGTTTAAGTGCTTTTTTGAAATTAAACTTTGAATGGAACTAGGGTCAAATGAGGTCCAATCGTTATGAAATTCAACATCATACATAGGCACACTGCAGTATAATTTTACTGCATTATACATCTCAGTAATCAGTAAATTTTTACTGGTTACTGAAAAAATTTTCAGTATTCAGTATATCTTTACTGGTTACTGAAAAAATTTTCAGTATTCAGTAAATTTTTACTGATTACTGAAAAAAATTGCAGTACATATTTGATCTTGTACACATTTTTACTAAATTTTCTAATAGTTTTTTTATATAATTTGTATAAATTTTAATTGATAATTTTTATACCCACCATCAAAAAAGATGGGGGTATATTGATTTTGTCATTCCGTGTGTAACACATCGAAATATTCTTCATAGACCCCATAAAGTATATATATTCCGGGACCTCGTAAGATTCTAAGACGATCTAGCTATGTCCGTCCGTCTGTCTGTTGTTGGCACGATAGCGTCCACAAAAAAAGAGATACATATGTATGTATGTATGTATGTATGTATGTATGTATGTATGTATGTTAAGCCGATAACCTATGTTGCTAGTGCTTTAACTTTAAGAGTTATTATAATTTTAATTGTAATAATATCTAAATAAATAAATAAATAAAATAAATGTATGTATGTATGTACACACAGAAAAAAGATCGGTCGGAAATTGGTCACAATCACAATTATTTAGTTGATATAAAGGAATATTAGTTGTACTTATTAAAAAACTACACCATCAATATATTTTATATAATTGCAACTGAAAAGCCAAAACTGTAATCAATATAAGGTTTACATAACTATTAATTTAGTTTATGTAACCAACTTAAGCTTTATTAAAATAATTTTTAATAACTTTACTTAGTACAACCGAATTAAATTTTTAATTTTATGTTCCAATTGAAAATATCAGTAATTGTAATCAAAAATTTGTTTATATGAATATATTTAAGTCAAAAATAGGTTTTTAGTCGTGGTACCAAAATAATTTAATTAAAGGTATAAACATTTCGGTTATCTTAATAAATTAAAGCCTTATTCGGTATTTCCAACCGAAAAATTCGATATTTATTATAATAATGTTTAATTCGGTATTTACAACCGACATCAATATACAAATAGTTATGTTGACATGACATTTAAAAAAATATTTAGTTCTAAATTAAAAGGAAATAAAGAAAAAACATAAATAGAATTAAATAAAGCTTTCTTGCAGATTTTTCCGGTCAATTGTAAGTAAATAAATCAGCTTCCATGTACAATACATAGTAAAACCTTTATTTGTTCATTTTCAGAAGATTGTGTGTCAATGCCTATAATAATTACGCAGGTCGATGCAATTTGAACCAAGGGATTCTAAGGGAATGAACTAGGCTGAATCCGGATCTGCTATTGGTAACTTCATATACGAATTGTGAAATTCAAGTTCATCAATTTCTGGATATTACAGGCCAACAAACTATTAACACAAAATCCATAGTTTACTTTTCAAAGGACCCGAGTCCGATTCATAGGCTGAAGATTGAAGAACCCCGTATTTTGTCGTAGTCAAGGCACTATAATAGCGCGGAGTCACTTTTATTTATAAAGTCATCTGAAATTTTGGTACATTGGCTATAAAACCTCGATTATATCTTGTTTATTTATTAACATAACTTAAGCTTTTATTAAAAGAGACGCTGTACAGGGATTTTCAAACATTAGGCTAATATATAACGAAAACGTGATGTGATTTGTAAATTCTGAGGTCAAATTCGGATTAGAATCCGTCGAAAAAGTAAACTTTGGGTCACAAATTTGTTGGCCTGTGTTATCCAAAATTCTATGAACTTGATTTTTGCAATACGTAAAAGTTACATAGCACTTATAGAAGTTACCAATAGCAAAATCCCTTCAATCATTAGATGATTTGATTGATGTATATCGAGTTTTATAGTTTTAAGAATAATATACTGTAAATGTTAAACGTTCATAAATACATTTAGTTTTGTGATACAGTAAGACATTGATCTACAACAATTTGTAACACAAACAGCAAAAATGTTGTAACTTTTTTTTAAATGTTGCAGATTCGCGATGCTTATGGATTTATGAACGTAGGAATTCAAAATGTATAAATATGTATAAAAAATGAATTAAATTTGCTAATTAATAAAGTAATTGATGAAAAAAATAAAACAATGTATGTTTTTATTTTGGTTATTAATATTGATATTTTCGGTCCCTATAACCGAATTGTTTTTTAAAATAAGTAGTTACGATAAATAAAAGCTTACTGACTGCAATCGAAAATTCGGTAATAACAACTATCCTGTGTTCTAAAAGTATAGTGTTAGCAAATGAAATATTCGGTAATTGCAATCAATTCATATGATAGTACATGTAACCGACCAAATTCGATTGGAAACAAATTCGGTTGTGACAACGAATCTGTTTTCTCTGTGTATGTATCAGAGATGGGGGTAGTGCACTAAATTATTAGTTAAATCAATATTTAACTAGCACTAAATATTATTTCAAAAAATATATTTTTCACTAATTTTCTGCAGCTTAGTGGTAGTGAAGCTTATATTTTTAGCACTAATATTTTTTAGTGATAATTTTATTTTTTTAACTATAACTCAATTGAGTGATAGTGTAGAAAAAAGCACTACACTCAAATAGTTACAAATTTGAACAGTCACTAACAAAAGGCTTCAATAATTTTCTTTGCACTATTTTTTTTTTATGAAAATGAAAGAATTTGTAAGACAATAAATGATTCAATTTTTTAAAAGGCACATCTATTAAAATGGAAAATACAGATTTTGTTAGCGATGGCACTATGATAGACCCTACATATGCAGTTACCCCAACAACATCTCATGCTTTAAAAAGAAATGGTTGAAACACCTAAATTTAAAATTTTTGTATGTATGTATGTATGTATGTATGTATGTATGTATGTATGTATGTATGTATGTATGTATGTATGTATGATATGTATGTATGTATGTATGTATGTATGTATGTAGTATGTATGTTGTATGTATGTATGTATGTATGTATGTATTGTAGTATGTATGTATTATGTATGTATGTATGTATGTATGTATGTATGTGTATTCTGTATGTATGTATGTATGTATGTATGTATTTATGTATGTATGTATGTATGTATGTATGTATGTAATGTATGTATGTATGTATGTATGTATGTATGTATGTATGTATGTATGTATGTATGTTATGTATGTATGTATGTATGTATGTATGTATGTATGTATGTATGTATGTATGTATGTATGTATGTATGTATGTATGCATGCATGTATGTATGTATGTATGTATGTATGTATGTATGTATGTATGTAGTGTATGTATGTATGTATGTATGTATGTATGTATGTATGTATGTATGTATGTATGTATGTATGTATGTATGTATGTATGTATGTATGTATGTATGTATGATGTATGTATGTATGTATGTATGTATGTATGTTATGTATGTATGTATGTATGTATGTATGTATGTATGTATGTATGTATGTATGTATGTATGTATGCATGTATGTATGTATGTATGTATGTATGTATGTATGTATGTATGTATGTATGATGTATGTATGTATGTATGTATGTATGTATGTATGTATGTATGTATGTATGTATGTATGTATGTATGTATGTATGTATGTATGTATGTATGTATGTATGTATGTATGTATGTATGTATAGTATGTATGTATGTATGTTGTATGTATGTATGTATGTATGTATGTATGTATGTATGTATGTATGTATGTATGTATGTATGTATGTATGTATGTATGCATGTATGTATGTATGTATGTATGTATGTATGTATGTATGTATGTATGTATGTATGTATGTATGTATGTATGTATGTATGTATGTATGTATGTATGTATGTATGTATGCATGTATGCATGCATGTATGTATGTATGTATGTATGTATGTATGTATGTATGTATGTATGTATGTATGTATGTATGTATGTATGTATGTATGTATGTATGTATGTATGTATGTATGTATGTATGTATGTATGTATGTATGTATGTATGTATGTATGTATGTATGTATGTATGTATGTATGTATGTATGTATGTATGTATGTATGTATGTATGTATGTATGTATGTATGTATGTATGTATGTATGTATGTACAAAGTGTCTACTACTTTGCATCAAATAATGTACGTACATATGTATGTGCGTACATAATTTTAATGGGAAACTTATTTGGTTGTTTATTTATTTAAATATATATAAATTGATTATGTCTTATAAATTTAAATTTTTTTCATATATAAAATTATAAAACTCGCGATTAACTCGTTTTGACTCGAATTGCAAGCGAGTTCTATTTTACGCTCTTTAAATTTTCAACTCTTATCGCGAGGTTAAAAATTAAACTCGCGAGTTGAGTAGATTTATTCGCAGGAAAATGAATTATTTAAATCGCTCGAATTAAACTCGCTCGCGAGCGAATTGAATTCGATCGCTATCTGTACCCTCCCAGTAAGTAATCCCTTTATTACTCTGACATCGATTTTATTGAGCGCAAGTAGCTTTTGGGATTCATATTTAGCTTTGGCGTATCCTCAGGGAATGCCAAAGAAGGGCTCAGGGGCAATTAGTTGGCGACTAGCGCCCCTATTTTCTAGGCAGTCTGCCCTTTTATTACCAGAGTGACCCTCATGGCCAGGTACCCAACACAAGGTCAGTTTGTTGTGTTTACCTAACCCATTAAGTGAACAACACCCGACCTAACCTCGTATGACAATATGGCTTTGAGTCATGCTTGGCTATCCGACATTATAAAAATTCTTAATCCCTTAGTTCTTCTCCTAACGCACTCCCTAGCACAAATAAAGATGGCATATACATATTTCAGCTTAAAAGATTGGAGAATAGTGTCCAAGGCGGATGGCCTTTTGGAAATTGGGTTCTAATAGCACCAGTTATGGAGACACAGTTGAGATGATAAATCTTGTCCAAAGAAGCCCGAGTTGTGACCTGTTCGACGTTTTGCCACCAAACTAAAGAAGCGTAGGTCAATATGGGCTTTATTATAGTATCATTAATCATTTTCGGTTTAAGACCCCATGTACTACCAAACAGCATTTGACAGGCATATAATGCTCTGATCCTTGAACCGTTTAGTGTTGGCTCAATGAGTTTCAGATATCTGCGTCTTGCAAATGGTACCAGGATAGTTTTTTGAGGGGTTTATAGCAGAGACGAAATATAATTGTTATTGGTACATTTTTTACTAAGAAATCAGCATAAAATATATATATTAGCAATGTTTTAAGTACACCAATCTATCTTTTTTGTTCAATAATTTTTTTGTTGATTTTTATATTAAAAATCGAAAATAACAATTAGTTTTAATTTTTATTATTTATTACTCAATTTTTATTATTTATTACTCAAATGAAAAAAATTAAACCCATATAGTAGGGATATAGGCGAAACTGAAGGGGTTGTCAAACAAAATTTGTTATTCTCTTCACACAGACGAGTTCTGAGAGAATAAAACACACTTGAGAGAACTAAACGTACTCACAAAACTTCAAATTTTCTTCGCGAAATTGCGAGGATATTAGCACTTAATAGTTTTACTTATCACTTAAACTTAATAATTATTATTTTTTGCCACACTATTAATGTATTTAAAAATCCGAAAATTATTTATATTTTACAAACGAAAAATAAATATTTTTTATTCTTTGACATTTCATTTTATTTAAAACTGAAAAAAGAAAAGTTGTAAATTTTCGTATTGAAAATTAAAAAAAGTATTTCGCATACTTTTTTTCTTTTTCCATTAGTGCAGAAAAAAATAACAAATAGACCTGTTTATAATATGTTTTAAGATGAAATATCTTCTGAAAAAATTAATTAACTAATATTTTCATTCACTAGTATATGAACTCCCAGTAATAACATACAAAAAATAACGTATCAAATATACATTTATTATTTAGTACCTTTCGAACAACTGTGTTTATTTTCGTGCTTGTACTAATACATTCTCACCAGTTAGGTTTTTGACAGGGGACTTTTGATAATCCCTTTCGCCTATATGCTACTATATGATTAAACCCATTAAAGCACATGTAATGGACATATGTATGATGTAAATAAATATTTAAATATTATTTATTTGCTATTTAGTTTTAGTAACAATAATTTTTGCAAAGAATCTACAGATAAATTAGACCTAAAGTCCGTTAACACCAATTTCAGTGCGGAAAAAGATCTTTCCACACTTACTTGGGTAGCGGGTACGCTATTAACAACGTTGGCAAGTTTATATAAATACGGATGGGAATATTTCTTTTCGTAATTCATCCTCTCCTTCATCTGACTCTTCATCGTTTGAACCAACCTCAATTGAATTTTCCTAACAGCGAAAAATTGCTTTCACTTTCATTAACTTCATAATTGGTAATTAAATCAATTTGATTTTTTAAAACATTGGAAGACTCGTCGTTACTTTCCTATTATGAAAAGTATATTAATATATGTGAATATGAATTTAACACTAAAAATTACGTACTTTTTTGGAAATGTTGAAAAATTTTCTAATTAGTCTTGGATCTAAATATAAGGCTGACAAAACGATATCATTGTCCAATAAATGTACCTCTATTTTCTCCAAACAATCCACTAAAATGATACTATAACTAGAATTCATTGCTTTTACCCTTAACTTCATTTCCATCCATAATTTATAAAAGTCACTAATATATAACTGTTCTTCTTGTAACTTTAGCGTAGTTATATATACAGGTTCTAAAAGATGTATTAAAGATTTTAACCCATCCCATTCAATAGATGTAAGGTTTTTTGATTCTAAATGTGTCTCGCAAAAATTTTGAAAATTTAAAAGTTTTTTCGTCATTTTGAACGTTGAATTCCATCGAGTTGCTACGTCTACTTCGGGCTGCGGTAGCTTTAGATTTGAAATTAAATACCTAGTTATACAAAACTTCTTAAAAACATTGTTATATATAAATATAAATTATTAACTACTATACCTATTAGATGGACATCTAAGAGTTTTTGCTAATTCACGTGCTTTTGTTACAAGTGGTTTTGAATTTAATTCCTTGAAAAAATCTTTTACGCCTAGTTGTAACGTGTGGGCAGCACATCTAATTGATGTGATAGCATGAATTGAAATGTCTTCTACCACATTACAGAAATCACATTCTTCTGCCTCAGTCAAGTTAACATCATTTAAATTTTCTACGGTTTTCAACATATTACGCTCGTTGTCTGATGTTACACAGTAAATTTGATGTTTAGAAATATCAAAATTATTTAAAATTTCTTTCACTTCTTGCGGTAAATTCGCCGCAGTATGTTTTCTCTGCAACTCTATCATTGCTAGAGTATAAATAATAATTTTATTTTTGTTGCAAAACTGTGCATTGACACCCAATATACTGCCGTTGAGGCGCGTTGCAGTATCAATTTTTAAACAAATTATACGGTGTTTTAGGACAGTGCGAATTGCTTCTTTCATTGTTGCATATTCATCCGAGACCAGGGACATGACATAATGTTTTTAGAGGTAATTGGATTCATATCAAGGCCAGTGAAAATTTGTTAAAAATTTAAAGGATTTTGAGTCCAAAATTGCAAAGGGTAATTTTTCATTTGTAACTTATTGTTCGCATGCCTCCTCCACATCCTTTTCAAGCATAAATACCGTAATTTTTTTTCTTTTTTACTTCTGGTCCTTCACTATTCTTATTTTGTTCCAAAATTTCAAAATTTTCAATATGTTTGACTTTTAAATGTCTCTGTTGATTTGTCAAATAATTTCCTTGCAGAACGGTTCCGCAAACGTTACACCGCGTATTATTTTCTGCAGTGTTCAATATTATAATGGCATTAATATCGGAAAATAATAATGAAATTAAAAGTGAAATAAAATTGTTGTTAAAAGATAAGTTATTATGACTGAAAATGGATACCGCAACCAGACATAATCGTGGAGTTTTAGGTGTAAATGTACAATTATATAATGAAAATAAAATCTTAGTTAAAACCCTTGGGTTAATTGAACTCAATAAAAGACACACTGCAGAGAACCTATGTATGGAAATAGAAGATATTTTAAAAGAATTTGGTATAGAAAAAAAACAAATTTATTGTGTTACTACTGATAATGGACGAAACGACGATAACTTAAATGGAAGTGAGGCAGATCTCGATGATGAGCAGATGTTAAATGGGCTTTGTGTCAATTCCATTACCTCAATTAAATGTGCCGCTCACACATTGCAGCTCGCTGTTAAAGATATTTTACAATAGATAAATGATTCAAATGAAACTATTAACAAGGCTCGAAAACTAGCAAAAATGTTGAGAACTCCTTCTTACAGGTACGTAGACCTTTTACTGTAATTATTCCTAATCTATATATATAAAATTCTAACGTTACTGACTGACTGACTGACTGATTCATCATCGCACAGCCTAAACGGTTGAAGCTAAAGAGCTGAAATTTGGACAGAAGGTTGGTCTCCCGCCAAATAGATCCACTAAGACGGGATTTTTGGAAATTCGAATGTTTAAGGGGTAAAAAAGGGTAAAAACGGGTAAATTCGGTAACCTTATATCTCCTAAACTAGAAAAGATACAAAAACAGTTTAAAGCTTATCGCCGTTCATTTAAAAAATAAACGGACAGGTGTCTGGTACTTTTTTAAAATCCGGCCCCTTTAGGGAATAAACGGGTAAAAACTGTGTTTTGGTACTTTTTTCGCGCCCCATGTATCTTTTAAACCAGTGCACATTCAAAAAATATTTTTGACTCCTTCATAACTTAACGAAAAAATAAAAATATGAATTTAGTACTTTTTGGATATTCGGACGTTTAAGGGGTTAAAATTGTACCTATTTTTGGTACTTTTTTCATAAAACATTGTTTTTGGTTTATTAACTTATACATATGAATACATAATAACGGGCTCCCACTACGATGTTGCAACTTTTTGGAATAGAATTTTTATTTCGTTAATGGGGAGGAAAAAAGTACCAAAAGGGGTAAAAATGGGAAATTTGATTTTATTCAACCACAATGATCGAATTTAGATAAAATTTTTAAATTTAAAAACACTAAATATCCTAATGGGGTGTTATTTGGAACCCCGGTACCAAGTGATATTTTTTGGTACTTTTCATTCTCCAACTGGTCCTTTTTGAGTTTTCTATGATATTGAAATAGAAACATGAAATTAATAATAAAAGGACTTTTCGCTACTTTTTCGTTCTACACAGGTACTTATTTGAGTTTTCTTTAAAATTCAACCTAGAAACATGAAATTAAGCATGTAGAGCTCGGAGTAAATGAGAATCTATAAAATGGGACTTTTTGGTACTTTTTCGTTCTTCAAAAGGTACTTTTTGAATTTTCTATAATATTGAACCTAGAAACATGAAATTAAACATGTAGAGACCGGAGTAAATGAGAATCTATAAAAGGGGACTTTTTGGTACTTTTTCGTCCTTCGACTGGTACTTTTTGAGTTTTCTATAAAATTTAACCTAGAAACATGAAATTAAGCATGTAGAGCCCGGAGTAAATGAGAATCTATAAAAGGGGACTTTTTGGTACTTTTTCGTCTTTCGACTGGTACTTTTTGAGTTTTCTATAAAATTTAACCTAGAAACATGAATTTAAGCATGTAGAGCCCAGAGTAAATGAAAATCTATAATAGGGGACTTTTTGGTACTTTTTCGTCCTTCGACTGGTACTTTTTGAGTTTTCTATAAAATTTAACCTAGAAACATGAAATTAAGCATGTAGAGCCCTTAGTAAATGAGAATCTATAAAAGGGGACTTTTTGGTACTTTTTCGTCTTTCGACTGGTACTTTTTGAGTTTTCTATAAAATTTAACCTAGAAACATAAAATTAAGCATGTAGAGCCCTTAGTAAATGAGAATCTATAAAAGGGGACTTTTTGGTACTTTTTCGTCTTTCGACTGATACTTTTTGAGTTTTCTATAAAATTTAACCTAGAAACATGAAATTAAACATGTAGAGACCGGAGTAAATGAGAATCTATAAAAGGGGACTTTTTGGTACTTTTTCGTCCTTCGACTGGTACTTTTTGAGTTTTCTATAAAATTTAACCTAGAAACATGAATTTAAGCATGTAGAGACCGGAGTAAATGAGAATCTATAAAAGGGGACTTTTTGGTACTTTTTCGTCCTTCGACTGGTACTTTTTGAGTTTTCTATAAAATTTAACCTAGAAACATGAATTTAAGCATGTAGAGCCCAGAGTAAATGAAAATCTATAATAGGGGACTTTTTGGTACTTTTTCGTCCTTCGACTGGTACTTTTTGAGTTTTCTATAAAATTTAACCTAGAAACATGAAATTAAGCATGTAAAGCCCTTAGTAAATGAGAATCTATAAAAGGGGACTTTTTGGTACTTTTTCGTCTTTCGACTGGTACTTTTTGAGTTTTCTATAAAATTTAACCTAGAAACATAAAATTAAGCATGTAGAGCCCTTAGTAAATGAGAATCTATAAAAGGGGACTTTTTGGTACTTTTTCGTCTTTCGACTGATACTTTTTGAGTTTTCTATAAAATTTAACCTAGAAACATGAAATTAAGCATGTAGAGCCCGGAGTAAATGAGAATCTATAAGAGGGGACTTTTTGGAACTTTTTCGTCTTTCGACTGGTACTTTTTGAGTTGTCTATAAAATTTAACCTAGAAACATGAATTTAAGCATGTAGAGCCCAGAGTAAATGAGAATCTATAATAGGGGACTTTTTGGTACTTTTTCGTCCTTCGACTGGTACTTTTTGAGTTTTCTATAAAATTTAACCTAGAAACATGAAATTAAGCATGCGGAGGCCTTAGTTAGTTAGTTAGTTAGTTTGAAAGGAGGATGTATATACATCAAATCCGAAGAAATACACCTAGGCCTCTATCGGGCCTGTTGTGCGCTCCTTAACCAGTGTCTCAGGTGGGAATCGAACCCACCACCTCCGGTCTACCAGACTTGAACACTAACCACTAACCTACCGGAGGCCACATGCGGAGGCCTTAGTTAATGAGAATCTATAAAAGGAGACTTTTTGGTACTTTTTCGTCTTTCGACTGGTACTTTTTGTGTTTTCTATAAAATTTAACCTAGAAACATAAAATGTAGAGCCCTTATTAAATGAGAATCTATAAAGGGGGACTATTTGGTACTTTTTCGTCTTTCGACTGGTACTTTTTGAGTTTTCTATAAAAAAAATTTAACATAGAAACATGAAATTAAGCATGTAGAGCCCTTAGTAAATGAGAATCTATAAAAGGGGACTTTTTGGTACTTTTTCGTCTTTCGACTGGTACTTTTTGAGTTTTCTATAAAATTTAACCTAGAAACATGA
This sequence comes from Lucilia sericata, assembly GCF_015586225.1. Lineage (NCBI taxonomy): Eukaryota > Metazoa > Arthropoda > Insecta > Diptera > Calliphoridae > Lucilia > Lucilia sericata. The sequence continues at coordinate 165,057 of NW_023994302.1, forward strand.
AATTAAGCATGTAGAGCCCAGAGTAAATGAGAATCTATAATAGGGGACTTTTTGGTACTTTTTCGTCCTTCGACTGGTACTTTTTGAGTTTTCTATAAAATTTAACCTAGAAACATGAAATTAAGCATGTAGAGCCCTTAGTAAATGAGAATCTATAACAGGGGACTTTTTGGTACTTTTTCGTCCTTCGACTGGTACTTTTTGAGTTTTCTATAAAATTTAACCTAGAAACATGAAATTAAGCATGTAGAGCCCTTAGTAAATGAGAATCTATAAAAGGGGACTTTTTGGTACTTTTTCGTCCTTCGACTGGTACTTTTTGAGTTTTCTATAAAATTTAACCTAGAAACGTGATGTTGATGAGGTTGGCATCTCACCAATGTGTTAGCACCCTAAAGAACTTGGTGGAAAGTATCCCTCCTCCCTGGGACGGCGCTAGGCTGGGACTGGCAAAGAAGAGCGAGCTTCCGGTGCTCCTAAAGTCCACTGTCTACATAAAAGGATGGGGCAGTAAACTGGCTAATGAACGTATACTGGAAATTCTTGGAGGTCAAAATGCTGAGCTGGCCGTGGAAAAATGGGATGTCTTTTACAGGAAAGAAGAACCTGAGGGAACTTTATTTGTAATAGGTATCGACCAGAAATCCATGGCTAGTCTTGCCAAGAATAAAGGTAGGGCTTACTTCGCCTCTAAATCTGTCATATTCAAAATTGGGAAGGTGCCGATTGGAAGGGCTGTTACAACAAGCCTCGAAAAGGACACTAAAAAACCTAAGACCACAGTATCCACTACTGATAACGTTGAGGAGTCAAATCCTAAAATCGAGGAATTTACCATTAACTCGCCAGAAGAAAGTGTAGTTGCCCTTTCCAAAATTGGGAAGGCGCCGATTGAAAGGGCTGTCAAAACCGGCCCCGACAAGGACACTAAAACACCTAAGACAGTACCCAAAGCATCATTAGCAAGTACTAGCAATGTTGAGGAGTCAAATCCTAAAAGCGAGGAGGAAATCACTCACCCGCCAGAAGACAGAACAGCAATGCTCTCCAGAATTGGGAATGTGTCTATTAAAAATACTGCTATTCCTATGCCTGATAAGGACACCGCAGTGCCATCAACAGTACTCACTGCATTAATAGCCACTTCAGGCTATCCGGAGGAGTCAAATCCAAAGAGCGAGGAGGTGACCACCAACTCGCTGGAAGACAGTTTAATGGATGACCATGATTGAGGTTATCCAAATAAACCTCCATCGGAGCGAGACAGCTACCAACGCTCTGATGGCTAAAATCAACACAGGTAAAATACATATAGCTTTAATCCAGGAACCTTGGACGATTCGCAACAAGGTTTCTGGATTAAATCACGTAAATTTCCAACTTTTCTACGCTGATACAGGATCTCGCCCGAGAACATGTATCTTATGTCACAAGAACTTATGTTTTCTCCTCTCAACAGGATTATCAACATCGGATGCAACGGTGCTGAAGCAAGGTCGAGGCAACATATTCCTTGCATCTATTTACCTGCCTTTCGATTCTCCGACCCTACCACCAACGTCGGATCTGATGAAACTGGTTGAAGAGGCACAAAGGAAAAATAAGAAAATTGTAATAGGTTGTGATGCCAACTCGCATCATGTAGCTTGGGGTAGTACAAACACCAATCGCAGGGGACAAGCCCTCATGGATTTCTTTAATACTAAAGACTTGATAACATTGAACTTAGGTAATAAAGCTACCTTCGTCAATAGAATCAGAGAAGAAGTATTAGATATAACTATATGTTCAGAAGAGCTTATAAACGAAATTCAGGATTGGAGAGTTTCGGACGAGCACTCCTTTTCTGATCATCGGTACATAAGATTCAAAATACTAAGGCCACCACCAAAGCCGATAAAGTTTCGGAATAAGTCTAAAACTAATTGGACAATGTTCGGGGCCTTACTAAAGAACCGTTTAGGTCAGGACACTTTTCAATGTCGAAATAAAGAGGATATAGATGCCAAAGTGGAAACGTTCACAAGTGCCCTGGTTGAATCGTTCGAGGACAGCTGCCCTCTGCGAGAGCGGAGATCTGCCCAGGAAAAACCCTGGGTAACTGGGGAGATCCGGAACCTTGGGAAGACTCTTCGCAAACTATTTAACCGGGCACGGCGTAAAAAGACCGCAGTATACTGGGATGAGTATCGTAATAAACTTGGTGAATATAAGAAAATCGTTCGAAGAGCCAAACGAGACTCCTGGAAACTTTTCTGTGAACAGGTAGATAGCGTAAATGAGGTATCGAAGATAAAAAAATTCCTATCCAAAACTCATGTCCAACCGGAATCTATGATCGATGACACGGGCAGGAGGCTTGAGGATATGGAGGAGACAATGAAACTCCTAATGGATTCTCATTTCCCACCCGGTATATCGAATAACATAGATGAACCGATATTGGAGGAAGGGGAGGGTAACACGGAAATAGTTATTACAACTGACATGGTTAAAGGGGCAATCAAGAGCTTTGCTCCCTATAAAGCTGCAGGGCCGGATGGAATTTTCCCGGCACTTTTGCAGATGGAGGCGGGACTGGTTTCCGTACATCTGTCACAGATATTCACTGCATGCTTAAAATTGGCATATACCCCAGTTAAATGGCAGGATGCAAGGGTAATATTTATACCCAAACCAGGGAAACCTAGCTATGCGACACCTAAGTCCTATCGACCGATAAGTCTTACGTCCTTCCTACTTAAAACCTTGGAACGGATAGTCGATAGCATGGTTAAAAGCAGCATACCATACAATGACCTTAAATATAAGCAGCATGCTTATGTAAAGGGACGATCGGTGGAGACCGCTTTAAATGAAGTTGTCCACTACATAAGTGAATCTTTCGATAGCAAACTGTATACACTGGCAGTATGCATTGACATCGAAGGCGCTTTCAATAACGTGCACACTGATACCCTTATCCAATCCCTAGACCAGTTTTATGTTGACCGGGTGCTCCGTAACTGGATCAACTACATGCTAAGGAACAGATGGATAAGCTGCGAGATGTACGATATAACTATCAGGAAAAAGGTATTTCGCGGTATACCACAGGGTGGCATTTTGTCACCTTTACTCTGGGTCACCACGATTAATAGCCTCCTAAGGACCCTAACCGAGAAAGGACTTAGACCTGTCTGCTATGCAGACGATGTCGTAATACTTTTAAAGGGAAAGGATCCAAATTACTTGTGTAGAAGAGCTGAGGAGGCTCTGAATACGGCCTTGAGCTGGGCTCAACCGAGAGGCCTCAATGTTAACCCGGCGAAGACGGAAATCTGTCTTTTCACAAGAAAGACAAAAATTTCTACATATACTGAACCTTGCTTCTTGGGCAAGAAGATACCGGTGACAGACAAAGTTAAGTACTTAGGTGTAATACTTGACCGGAAATTAAAATGGAGACACCACATAGAGGATAGGATCAACAAGGCACATCGGTGCTGGGCGATATGTAGGAGAACCATAGGCATGAAATGGGGTCTTAGTCCTACTATGACAAATTGGCTTTATAAAAGTGTAATTAGACCAATTCTAGCTTATGCTTCAATAATCTGGTGGACTGCTTTGGACAAAAAGTGTAATATCAAACTACTACAGGGAGTTCAGCGTACATGCTGCTTGGGTATAAGTGGTGCCATGTGTACTACTTCAACCAAGGCTCTGGAAACGTTGCTAGATATTCCACCCATTGAAACATATATAAGATATGAGGCGGCGCTTACAGCCGAACGGCTCTTTACTTTAGGCGAACTGGCCAAAAACGGTTATAGGACACGTCATCAATGTATACTGGACACATTGGAAGGTTATACACATTCATCGGACGTGCCTGATCGCATACCAGACACTGAATATGTCGGAAACTTTGAAACGCTAATCCCAGATAGAATGTCTTGGTCAAGCGGAACATTAGAGCAAATACCAGTAGGAATCCGTTGCTACACGGATGGCTCTAAATTAGGGGACAAAGTGGGTCTGGGGTTCTATATTGAAGACCCAGAAACAGAAATATACCACCGTTTACCTAATCATAACACAAGCTTCCAGGCAGAAGTACGAGCAATAACGGAATGTGTAAATTGGATTAGAATAAATATGGCGCCCACAGGGCTTAATATATTTACCGACAGCCAGAAGGCAATTTGTGCGATATCAGGTGATAGAATTAAATCTAAGACCGTATTGGATTGTAAGAAAGCTTTAACTGAATACTCTCCCAGAGGTAAGGTTCACATCATATGGGTACCAGGCCACTCGGGAGTAGCCGGCAACGAAAGGGCGAATGTAATAGCTTTAAAGGGAAGGGAGCTCGATGTAGTTAACCTGACAAACGCAAAACCATTCGACGCAACAAAAGCTGAATTAAAAATATGGATGAGAGAATCCCATAAGGCCTCTTGGAATAATGAAACGGTGGGTAGAACCACAAAGATTCTATGGGGTGACCCTGATGAGAGCAAGACGAGAAATCTTCTCAAAATGAGCAAGTCTGAGGTTAGTATGATGGTACGTATTCTCAGTGGACACACAGGATTACGAGCACATCTATACAAAATTGGACGTGCGAATTCAGACGAATGTAGAGCATGTGGAGAGGACAGTGAAACTCTGGAGCACTTTCTTTGCCATTGTCAGGCATTCGTCGAAGTTAGATCCAAGTATCTTGGAAGTGATGTTATTCCAGAAATAACATTCTTAACCAACACCGATTGGAAGATTCTTAGGAACTACGTCCAGGAAACTGAGTTTCTGAACATGGAAAAATAATACATTCAGTGAACAATTTTTTTTTTTTTTTTTTTTTTTTTTTTTTTCTTGAATTGGAGCGCACAACAGGCCCGATAGTGGCCTAGGTGTATTTCTTCGGATTTGATGTAGTATACATCCTCCTATCAACCTACCTACCTACCTAACCTAGAAACATGAAATTAAGCATGTAGAGCCCTTAGTAAATGAGAATCTATAAAAGGGGACTTTTTGGTACTTTTTCGTCTTTCGACTGGTACTTTTTGAGTTTTCTATAAAATTTAACCTGGAAACATGAAATTAAGCATGTAGAGCCCGGAGTAAATGAGAATCTATAAAAGGGCACTTTTTGGAACTTTTTCGTCTTTCGACTGGTACTTTTTGAGTTTTCTATAAAATTTAACCTAGAAACATGAATTTAAGCATGTAGAGCCCAGAGTGAATGAGAATCTATAATAGGGGACTTTTTGGTACTTTTTCGTCCTTCGACTGGTACTTTTTGAGTTTTCTATCAAATTAAACCTAGAAACATGAAATTAAGCATGCAGAGCCCTTAGTTAATGAGAATATATAAGGGGACTTTTTGGTACTTTTTCGTTCTTCGACTGGTACTTTTTGATTTTTCTATAAAATTGAACCTAAAAACATGAAATTAAGCATATAGAGCCCGGAGTAAATTGGAAACTATAAAAGAGGACCTTTTTGGTACTTTTTTGTTCTTCGATTGGTACTTTTTGATTATTCTATAAAATTGAACATAGAAACATGAAATTAAGCATGTAGAGCCCGGAGTAAATAAGAATCTATAAAAGGAGACTTTTTTGTACTTTTTCATTCTTCGACTGGTACTTTTTTCAGTTTTTTATAAATTTTAACCTAGAAACATAAAATTAAGCATGTAGAGCCTGGAGTAAATTAGAATCTATAAAAGGGGACTTTTTGGTACTTTATCGTACTTCGACTGGTACTTTTTGAGTTTTCCATAAAATTAAACCTAGAAACATGAAATTAAGCATGCAGAGGCCTTAGTTAATGAGAATCTATAAAAGTGAACTTTTTGGCACTTTTTCGTCCTTCGATTGGTACTTTTTGAGTTTTCTATAAAATTCAACCTAAAAACATGAAATTAAGCATATAGAGCCCGGAGTAAATGAGAATCTATAAAAGTGGACTTTTAAGTACTTAAAATTGAGTACACATATACAATCATCATTTCTTCAAATTAGGGAATTACCAATATTTAAAAATTTGTAATTTTTGTAAAACATATTATTTTTTCCTTGCTAAATGAAGAGCCAACATATTTCTCATTCTATAAAAACCCTCGCTAACAAAGTAGCGGGTAATAAGCTAGTATATACATAAATTTGTACATATGCAGATACATAATAATTGCACAAGGTTTAAATCAGCCAGAAATCGACGTGCCAACTAGGTGGAACTCCACATACTGTATGATGAAAAAACTATTACAATTTGAAGGGTTTTGTGAGGAACGTGAAGATTTGGGGGTAAAACTAAATATTTCTGATTGGAATACCATAAAAAGTCTGGTTAATATTTTAGAACCAATTTATAAAGCTACACTGAAACTACATATCGAGCAGCTGTACCTTGGAGATTTTTACAAATTATGGCTGGAGCTGATTCTTTCAGTAAAAGGGAAAAATTAATACAGCTCAATTTTAGAAAATTGTCTCCAAAAAAGAGAAGAGGTGTTAATGGAAAATAAAATTGTAATTGCGGCTGTTTATTTGGACCCAAGAATTAGACGTATATTGCTACAGAAACCGACATATCTCATAATTGCCAGGAATCATCAAAAAAAAACTAATAATACAGATATACAATGTTCGGCACAATGATATTATTATATAATAAATTTATTTTTATTATATAATAAATTTATTATATAATAAATTATATTATATAATAAATTAATAAATTATAGTAGATTGAAACTTTATATATTTACTACATTTTTCTTTGAGAATAAGAGTCCATCCCCAACTCGGCAAAATAATTTGGAAGAATTTTCAGAGTATGATGGCACAAAAAAAAAATTCGCTCCTTAATGAATTCCTTAACTCTATTGAAGTAAATTCAAGCGACGAAGAAGACGATCTAAATGATGATATTAACAAGGCTATTTCAGAAATAGATCATTATAATCCAAATCTATAAGTTTAGATAAGGATGTAATGATGTATTGGGAGGACAAGAAATTCGTTTACCCACATTTGTACGAGTTGGCAAGAATAATTCATAGTGTGCCTGCAACTCAGGTTAGCGTAGAGCGCTCGTTTTCGGCATTAAAATTGGTCTTAACCAATTTAAGATGCAATTTGTCTACAGAATCCCTGAAAAAACTACTATTTGTTAAATTAAATAAATTATTACTTTGGTATATATTTTTGTTATTATTTTCGCTTATTATTTTTTGTTGTGGTCTTTAAATAAATTTATGTATTGATTTATGTTATGAAACATAAATATTTAAGACGAATTTTAGCTTTTCGGTCTAGAAGGGTTGGTATGCTATTAATAGTAAAACATATTTAAATTTCCTAGAATTTTATTCGTATTCGTTGGCATTTATTCCTATATTGTTCGAAAAATACCTTTCGGATTGCATTATCACTTTAAAATTTAAAGTTTAAATAAAATGTATAATTAAACATACATATGTACTTGTACAAATAAATATTAAGTTTTATTTTTGAGTAAAATTAAATAAAAATTAAGAATAATTTTTATTTTTTCAAGTAAAAAAATAAAACTTAAAAATGATTTTTATTTTTCAATGAAAAAAATAAAACTCAAAAGTAATCATTATTTTTTGAACAGAATATAAAACTCAAGAAATAAGTTTTATTTTTTGAACAAAATAATAAAACTTAACATTAAGTTTTATTTTTGAGGAAAAAAATTTAGATTGAAAAATAATTATTAAATTTTAAGTTTTATAATAAAACTTATAGCAGTTACTGTCTCTGATTTTTAGTTTTGATTTTTATTGAAAAAGTTTTCATTAACTCTTATTTTTAATATAAATAATAAAAATCAAAAATACTTTTTTTTAATATCAAATATGAAAAAAAAATTAAATAATTTCTTTTTTCACAAAATATAATAAAAGAAAATTTATAATATGAAAAACTAATTTTATTTTTTTATTATTATAACAATTACTGTCTCTGGTTTATAGTCAGCCCTCCCTCGTGGCACCACTTGGATGTTAGATTGATCGCTTCTTGCATCCGCTCCGATATCGTTACGTAGTCAAATCCTGTCAGGGATATGACAAGATCGTCTGCGTAACCATATGTACGGAAATATAAGTCACTGAGTTTTTCAAGTACACTATCGACTATCGTAAAAACAAAAATTTACCAATACTTTTATTACCATGCAAAGAGAGATTTGGTAAATGTTTGTTTTTTGGAAAAAAATTCAATTTTTGTCAGTTTTTATCTGATTTCAACGTTCCATGTCTTATTTAATTCATAAAAGTACATATGTGCTAAAATAAAAAAAAATATTTAAAAAATATGTTTTCAAATAAAGTGTGGGTCAAAAATTATCTTGAATTGTAAAAAAATATACAAATTTGTATTTAGATCTAAACCTTTTGAAAAGTACAAGGGAAACTCTTTTCAAAACAGTTGAAAAATATTAAATCGGTTAAGAAAATTTTGAGATATAATTTTTTTAGTCTGTCCAGTCAAAAAAAAGCTAGAAAGAAGATTTCGGTTAATATAAAACTTGTTTATGTTAAATTTGTTTATCTCAAATGTCATCAATGTTATGGTATTTTTGTGCCATCTCTAAGCTTTAAAGTAATTTTCTGAAGGGGCCTTTTATGGGAGGTAGGGTCAATTATAGACCGACCCTCATAAAACTTGGTTGAGAGATTTTGACACCCACAAAACGCATGTATTGTGAATTTCATTGCTAAAGTAGTATTTTCGAGCCCGCAATGAACGTTGGAGACATGAACCGATCTTCATAATATTTTGTACTTATTAAATTTGCTTATGGCAAATTTTATCACTGAACTGTTTTTTTTAAATTGTATACCGGGTTTACATTTGTATGGGGACCAAACAACTTGCATCAATAAAAAGTATCTGTGGAAAATGTCAGCCCTCTAGCTTTTTCCGTTCGGACTCTATCGTGTTTTCAACAGACGGACGGACATGGCTAGATCGTCTTAAAATCTAATGAGGACCAAGAATATACAGTCACTTACAGCCTATTTGATCCAGTCATAGAATTTAAGAAAAATCTGAAATATTTCGAATATTACTGCGAATAGCAAAAAAAGAAATAAAGTTTATTAAAACCAAAATAACAAAAAAAAAAAAAAAAATAATAATTATTCTTGAAAAAAATATAATAAAATCAAAAAATTCTTCTACACTTTAGAACTCACAGCTTAAATGATGTACTCAATTTTCAGTCTTCATAAAAAATAAAAAGTAATTTTTTTGCACTTAAAATTAGAACTAATATTTAGTGGGATATCCATTTTGAAGTAGAACTGCTTTTAAGCGAGATTTCATAGATTCGACCATTAATTTTGTATAATTTGGGCTAATTTTGCCCCATTCCTCAAGCAACGCACGTTTTAGATCGGAAACATTTGAAATATTGTGATTTCGAATATTTCAAGCACTGACCACAGGTTCTCTATAACAATAAGATCTGAGCTCTGTGCAGGCGTCTGCACAACATGGGGGCAGTTCCAGATAAGCCAACTCTTCGCAATACCAGATGTATGCTTGGGATCGATATCTTGGTAATATCTAAACGAATCCCTAATTTCAAGTTTCTCCGCACTTTGTAGAAGATTATCCTTAAGTAGATCCAGATACATATTTTTGTCCATGTTTCCTTAAATAAAAGTAAAATTTTCCACTCCTGAATATGACATGCAGCCCCATACCATTACGCTGCCGCATCCGTGTTTAACAGTGCTGCGCAAATTGCGTGGATTTAGGGCGGTATTTGGTTTTCTCCACACGTATGACTTACCATCTGATCTGAAGAGATTAAACTTGCTTTCATCAGCAAAAATTTGTGGCATTTATCAATGGCTTGTTTCGGGCAGTTCGATCATGGAAATCTACTTCTCGTAAAATTCTCCGAAAAGTTTCTGGACTGCATGACTTATCCAAGTACTTTTCAGCTTCAACTGCCAACTTTGGAGCAATAAGATCTAGTTTTTCCTTTCCTTGTCTTAGGAGTATATACTTTTCTGGGTCTTAGACCAATATTTCAATGTGTTACAAACGAAATGACAAAAACAATATAACCCCATCTTTTTCGATGGTGGGTATAAAAACACACCTAATTTTTAAACCATAAATAATAAAAATAAATTAAACCTAAATAAAAATCGGCCAATAATTTTTATTTTTTGAAATTAATTATAAAACTCATTACGAGATATTTACGTTTAAAACACATTAAAAATTATCTTTTTTGAACAGAGAATAACAGGAAAGTGGTAAAATTTCATTACTACTGATATCATCAACCGAATTTGCTGAAATGGTGCAGAAATTAGATTCGAAAATTCAAAATTATGTTCGAAAAATTTGTAAACTCTTAAAAAAATCCCTAAATCATAAAAATTAAATAAAATTATCTAATAGCCCAATTATACATACACGAAATCTAGTACGTATGAGAATTCGAGCCAAATCTAGTTGATTTTAACTAGATTTCCCATACAAAACAAAATCTACTTCGTAACTAGATTTCGTTAAAATCTACTCAAAATCTAGTTGTTTTTAGTGATGCAACTCTGTGTTTTCCTAAATAATACTAAAAAATACGACATTGCACAAAAAAAGAGAACAACAAAACAAACAAAAAATTAAATGTCAACAAAATTTAATAAATTGAAAAACGCATGTATAAATAAAAAACCCACTTAACGATTTTTAAGATTCTAATTACAATAGTTTTCCAGATTTATAATATGTTACATATGAGAGATGTCAAGCAAATAATTGCAAGTTCGCCAGTTTCTATATATCGCCAATTTCTATCTATCTATGAAAAATTTGAATAATATAAGAGTTTCCAAGATACACGAACATTTTTATTTAATTTATATATGTTGTTCCAAGCCACTCATTGAAAGTCCGTCCGTTATGCTCTAAATGTTCACATGAATGTCAAAGTTCTTCATGTAAAATTTGAAGATATACGATATACGAATTTTTCTATTTGATTCCTGTGGAGGCTTCAAGCTCCCCAGATGAAAGTGCGTACTCTTTCCTCCAAAATGTTCAAATGAATATTAAAGTAATTTGTGCAAAATTTTAAGAATCAAGTTCTATTAGTTTCCCAGATAAACGAAATTTTATATTTAATTCATATGGGAGGTGCCAAGTTCCCCATTAAAAGTCCGCCCGTTATACTCTAAAAGTTCATATGAATGTCAAGATTCTTCAAGTAAAATTTGAAGATTATAGCTCTAATAGTTTCTCAGATATACGAATTTTTCTATTTAACTCATATGGGGGCTTTTAGCCCCCCCAGATGAAAGTCCGATAAACTAATTTTAGTATTTAATTTATATGGGAGGTGCCACGCCCTCTAATGATATTCCGCCTACTTTTTGTCCTACATAATCATATTGACACTAAAGTTGCTCCGACAAAATTTGAGGACTCTAACTGTTATATGTTCTCAAATATTCGGATTTAAAATTTTCTTAATATGGGCGTGGCTCCTCGCCCACATGGAATTTTAAAATAATAAGTAGCCTATTACCTATTCCAGACATACAGCAAAACGCTGTGAAAATTTGAAAATGTAAAAGTTATTCGTGCAAAATTTGAAGATTCTAACTGTAATAGTTTCCAAGATAAACGAATTTTTGTATTTAGTTTATATGGGAGGTGCCACGCCCCCTAATACCGCCGTCTACTTTTTGTCCTACATAATCATATTGACACTAAAGTTGCTCCGACAATATTTTAGGACCCTAACTGTTATATGATCTCAAATATATTGACACTAAAGTTGCTCCGACAAAATTTGAGGACTCTAACTGTTATATGATCTCAAATTTACGGATTTAATAGATTCTTAATATGGGTGTGGTTCCTATTAGACTAGTAGCCTATTACCTATTCTAGATATACAGGAATACGCTGTGAAAATTTATATATATAGAAGATAGAGTATAAAATTTTAATAAATATCCCATTCTCCTTCTTATTTTTCATATTAAACACAATTTCAAGAAATATTAGCAAAAATGAAATCTTCCTAAATATCAAAAATAGTAAGTGTAAACGGTCTAGATTTTTAATGAAATCTACTAGATTTCGTGTATGAGTAAATGTGGTATAAGTTCGAAAAAAATTTAAACGTAGCCCGAATTTGTTGAACTTTTTCAGTATTGTGTGCACTTGATGACAATAAAATATTATGTCCAATTATTAGAAATTAAATTCGAAAATCCGTAGTTATGTTTTTATGCTCTTAAAATAACATCTGAATCATAAAAACCAAAAATAAAGTTTTCGAAAATTCGAACTTAAGTTCGAAAAATATTTTTAAAGTTTATAAAAATAGTAAACTTGTTGTATACTAATTTTGGACTATTGGATGCAGTTGATAACAATATAATATTATGTATGTAATACATAATATAACATTATGTATGTATGTATGTATGTATGTATGTATGTATGTATGTATGTATGTATGTATGTATGTATGTATGTATGTATGTATGTATGTATGTATGTATGATGTATTCCAAATATTCGAAATTAAGTTCGAAGTTGTAAAAATATTACTACAATCATGGGGATCCACAGAAATATAATTAAAATTCTATTTGTGGACAATTTATTAATTTCAAACAATTTTTATAGATGGGATTCTACCAGGTATTTTCCAAATTTATGGATAAATACAGGGTAAATTCCTTTTTATACCCTTCACCTTCGTGAGAAGGGTATATATAAGTTTGTCATTCCGTTTGTAATTTCTACAATATAATTTTCCGACCCTCAAAAGTATATATATTCCGAGTCCTTATAGATAGCGGAGTCGATTAAGCTATGTCCGTCTGTCTGTCTGTGTGTTTGTTAAAATCAATTTTCTGAAGACCCTAGATATCTTCGGGATCCAAATCTTCAATAATTCTGTTGGACATACTTTCGAGAAGTTTCCTATTGAAAATCAGCAAAATCGGTCCATAAATAACGGAGATATGAGCAAAAATCCGAGACAACCTCTGAAAATTTCATCAAAAAAGCAACAACAACACTGCTTATTGTATAAAAGGTTGGTTTCATTGCGATGTGTGTTTTGTTTTTGTTTTTTTGTGTATGTATTTCGTTTCATATGTTTGGATGGCTGTGGCTTCATCGCCTTGTGTATTTTGTTTTTGTTTTTTGTGCATATTGTTTCTAATGTTTGGATGGCTGTGGTTTCATTACGTTGTGTATTTTGTTTTTTCTGTTTTTTATTTCGTTTAGCATTGTTGTTGTTTCTCTTGTTTTGCTTAAGTTATGACAGGGTCGGGAAGCAGAGATACAAGCCGAGACGGCTCAAATCGGCGGCAGCTGGCCGCCGGTAATATTTTGCAAGCCGCGCCGCCGCCGAATTCTTTCGGCTCAAAAGCTAAGCCGGCTTAAACGTAGCCGCTGATAAAGATTGGAATTGCACATGTATTTCAGAAAATAATTTCACCAATTCGAACGGAGTTGCCACCATTTTAAATTCTTATGTAAATTTGAAAGAGTTGCCACACAACGTTGTGCTAATATTAAAAAAGTGGAAACTACTATAATAATGTCCATTTTCTGCAGAAAAAACTTATATAGAGACAGGTTTCTATATAACAGACTATTTTACAAAGATTTTTCAATTTCTAAAGAAAAAGTTAAATTGAGCCGACAATTTAGCCGCCGCCGATATTTTCCATAAAAAGCCGCCGCCGCCGACCTAAAATGGTTGCGCCGCCGCCGCCGATCATTTAGCATCGGCTTGTATCTCTGTCGGGAAGATGAAATAAATTGACATTTTATAAAATTAATATTTTTTAAACACATTATGGTGAAGGCTATATAAGATTCGGCAAAGGCGAATATAGACTTCTTACTTGTTTTTAATATTTTTGACTATTTAGAAAATGATTTTAATATATCATTTTTCAAAAATTTATTACTTCATAAATTAATTAAAAAAAGATATTTGTTTTCATAGGCATAAAAAAGTAAAGAACTCTGAATAAAATTGCTAATATCTCGTGTAAGTCCATTAAATTCAATTCAAATTGTGGAGAAAGTATGTATTAGTGCTGCTAGTTGTGAAGAAACACAATAATACATTTTATAAGTTTTAGGTTTAAACATGGGAAGACCAAGACACGAAAAAATATGAAAGCATTTTTCAACAAGTGCAAGTAACACCAGATCCGTCTTTTGTAAATATTGCGACACTATTTATAAATGGCCAAATGTAAACAAAATGACGAAACATTTAATGAGGCAACTTATCCAATTTTGGTTAAAAGGGACATTTTTAAAACAAATGAAACGGTTTCAACTGAAGATTCAATTGAGTCTAGTGACAGCTTAAGCTCTTTAAACTCTCCAAAAACTTTAGCCTAAAATGCCCTAAAATGTCGGAAAACCTTGATGAGAAATTAGCCAAGGCTATTATTTTTTCAGGTACTCCATTTTCAATTGTGGAACACCCACTTTGGGTTGAATTTTTTCAGGATTTGCAACCTTTATATAAATTACCAAGCAGAAAAGCAATTTCAAATAAATATTTAAATAATCTTTATACCGAAATGCAAACTGATATTTAAGTGAAGATTTCTTGACAATGCTTAAGTATTTAAAATTATTCGAACCGATGGCACACTGGATTAATATTTTTGAATCGAGGACGTTCAAAATAAGCTGCAAGATGCATTTATAACAGACCTGGGCGATTTCCATTAATTTTGCATTAACATTTGTTCAATTCACAATCGATGTTGTAGCGTTGTATGCGTTGTATGTCAGCAGCTGCTACAATAGTCATAACAATGTTGTTGGTATTTTCTATGCAAAGCTCTATACAACTCCTACGACAATTTTTCATATGTTTTTCGAATGTTGTAAGAAAGTTTAGTGTTGCCAGTTGTTTATTTCAACATATAAACAAAAAATTCAAACGATTTTAGCACAAAAAACAATAAAGTGGTAACACTGAAATCAAAAACAAACAGCTGTTTACCAAAACAAAAAAACTAAAATTTTATTAAAAACAGTTTATTTATTAGTTTAAAATGTGGAATAAAGAAAATAAAAGAATTGAAAATTCAAAGAAATTAATTTGGTTTATTTCGCATGTTTAATTAATTTAATATTTTTTGATTTTTTTATCTTTTGACATTGTTATCTATATTTGTTTTGATTGTTTTTTTTTTATTGAGAACACAAACTGATGACTTGCTGCAAAGATCTGTTCACAATCACTGTTACTACACTTTAGTAGGTACAATATACAACTTGATTGTGAATTGAACAATTAAATTAAAAAAAAATGAATTTAATGTAAAAAATATTGCATTAAAATTAAATTTGTAAAATTTAATGCATTAAATTTCCATTAACATTAAATATTTTTGAATTTAATGCATTAATTTTACATTAACATTAAATATTTTTGAAATTAATGCATTAATTTTGCATTAACATTAAATATATCTGAATTTAGTGCATTAATTTTACATTAACATTAAATAAGCAATAAAATGAATGCATTAATATTCCATTAACATTAATATATATAAAAATTGATGAACATAAATAAAAATACAGCACAAAAGACCTCGATCTAACTAAATACAAGTAAAATTAAATAGGTTAAAGTCCTTTCTAATAACTCCTATATTCCATTCAAACTTGTGTGTTTTAAATATGATATTTATATAAGATTCCACAGACAAAATAAACTAAAAAAGGAATATCTGGGAAGTGATACTATTCTTCTAATATGTATTATCGAGTATAGGACTTATTAGAAAGGACTTTAACAAAATAAACTAAAAATGGAATATCTGGGAAGTGATACTATTCCTCTAATATGTATTATCGAGTATAGGACTTATTAGAAAGGACTTTAACACATTCAATTTTACTTGAATTTAGTTAGTAATATCGCTGTATTCTTATTTTTATAAATTATTTTATACATTAATGTTAATGGAAAATTAATACAATAATTTTATTATTTATTATTTAATGTTAATGGAAAATTAATGCATTAAATTCAAAAATATTTAATGTTAATGCAAAATTAATGCATTAATTTCACAAATATTTAATGTTAATGTAAAATTAATGCATTAAATTTAAAAATATTTAATGTTAATGCAAATTTAATGCATTAAATGTACCCATGTTAATGTTAATGCAATAAACTTGCATTAACATTAATTTTTTTTAATGTAGAAAAAATTGTTAATGCATTAACTCATTTAATGCATTTATCCCAGGTCTGATTTATAACAATAGCTGAAATCGATGAAAATGAAAAACAACATTTAATGTCTTCTTTTAGTGAAAAAATGGAAATGACTGTTAAACCCATACACCTAGCAGCCAGTTTCCTTGACCCCAATAGTCAAGGACATAATTTAAGTTCTTCGGAATATTTAATTGCAATGCAATTTATATATGACTTTGAGTAAATATTTAAATATAGATGTAATGGTGAATCTGGCGAAAATTTGTGGGCAAGGAATTTTGTAAAAAAAAGAATAGAAGAACATAGAAGAAATATCTCCATCAACCTGGTGGAAGAGTATCTGCGCGTCCACAGAATTAAGCAGGGTAGTTGTACGTATATTTACTGCTCTGTGTACTTCAGCTGCAACAGAACGTTCATTTAGCACTCGAAGTTTTATTCACTCGAAAAAACGCAATAGGTTAACTGCCGATAATGCTGGTAAAGTTTGCATTATAGCCCATAATTGGAATATTTTTAATAAAGATAGAAAACAGAAAAATACTTTTTTAAAATGATTCCAAGATGAGGACGATGCACAGTGGTATAGAAAAAAAAGAGGGAAATAATTCGGTAACTTCTAAACGGTTAATCCGATTTTAATGAAATTTGGTATGCACAAAGAGGAGGTGTTGTCGAGTTTTTGAATTTGGACCTTATAGACCAACCAGGGGCCCGGCGGGGGGTCCTCAAATTAGGACACCTCGGCTATGTTAAATTTTTAAAACGATCCTATTTCTTCATTTGAGTTCCGATTTATATATAGAATCTCCTCATCGAGCACTATAAAAATGTCGTCGTAGCAGTAAATTATCTCTTATAGTTTAGGAGATATTCGCATTTGAAAATTAAAATTTTAAAATTTTTACCGTCCTTACTTTAGTTTTTTGATAATAGCGGGTCCAAATATTCCCGACTTTCGCCATTTGTTTTATTCGCTTAACAACAAGTTTATATATCAAGCAGTGAAAGAATTATGTAAAAATCATGATGAGTCCAAATTTTTTAATTTAAAAAATTAAAAAAAAGGCGATTTTTTGCCATTTTTTTGGGAAAAAAGTATCTTTTTCTTTTTAAGTTATCTAAAAAGTTTCTAAGAAGATGTATATAGAATTTATACTTTTTGGAAAGCTGACGATACGATAAATGAAACAAAACCTAAAAATTTTTGATACCGAGGGGACCAGGTCCATCCAAAAAACCCTATTTTTTATGGAAAATTCAATTTTGAGCAAAAATTCTCAAATCGCATAGTCGATATCAAATTATAGTGACCTGTTTTATATGACCCAATATGTTCTTAATCATTTTGTAACGGGTTTCGATAACCCCGCCCCTGGTATGGATATAATAGCAAAAAACCAAAAAATCCCATTTTTGTGATTTTTTAAAACTTTTTTTGGGAATTCCGGGATTTCTAATAACAAAATTCGAAAAAAAATATTCATAAATAAAATTTTTATTGCAATTTGAAAAATTTGTATCTTCGCAAAAACTGAATAAAAAACATTTTTTAATTTTTTTTTAAAGTATTCCGCGAATTATTTAGTTTTCAAAAATTATATACAGTTTTGAAAAATAGACAAAATTACCTTTCCATTGATATATAACATGCCTACCTAATGTTTTTTAAGTGACAAATTAATTAGGGAAAACTCAACAACTTTTAGAAAATTTACCTAGCACTATTATTTTCATCCATAAGGTTAACTCTTAAATTTGTTACATATATTAAAAAATGTTCTGGTATTATTTTTTAAACTGTAATGATTTTTACCCCTATAGGTCACTTTAATAGGTAGCTTATTAAAGTGACCTATTGAGGAAAAATTCATTACATAAGGATACGTTAGACATATTAGGTAGAATATCATAACCCTTTAAAAAATAATTTAATTTAAGTACCTGTAATTAATATATAAGACAGGTTTATATCTGTTTGTAATTATTTGTAATTTTCTAACCATGGCGATCGTACTAAAAAAAAATGATTTGTGCTCCATTTTATTTGAACACTCTTTAGCTCCTTTTCAAGATAAAGTGAACTTCTTATTGAAATATATTGAAACTGCACATAAAAATAAAGTGGATAAAACTGATATATGTAAAATTGAAAATTTTATAAAATCAGTTGATATAAAACTGAAGAGTGTTCGGTATTCCATTGCTAAATTTCGATCGAAATTTTCTGATTGGCTGGATGAATGTGTAGAAGTTGCTATTTGCGTATCAACTGTTGGTGCTCCCTGTAAGAAGTATGAGGATTTGAGCTCAAACTCAAAGAGGAAAAGGTTATCAACTTCACTAGAAACCTTATCTAACGAAGAAGTTTCGGACACTTTTAAAGCAATGTTAAGAAAAGAAAAACAGCCTTTGGATGCCATAAAAATTGCAAATATTCTTCCAACCGCATCACCAAGACGACTGAAAAGAATTGTAAAGAGTATACCCACACCATCATCGGATACAACGTTCACTGAGGAAGAAGCTATTGCGCTTATGTTGCAGCTGGGATTAAGTCGTGATAACTACATAACGTTAAGAAAGGCGCTATCTGAAAAAGGAGTGGATGTTTTACCATCATATGACAAAATAAATGAAAAGAAGAAAAGCATTATACCACCTCCTATTGAAATAATTGATCGGAAGGCTGTTATTGGACTCGGCGCTTTACTCGAAAATACTGCTTTAAGGATTGCTTCTGACTTTTCTTCAGACCAATTAAAAAAAATAAATTCTTGTGATCTTCAACTCATTTGTAAGTGGGGATGTGATGGATTATCAGCACTCTCGGAATATAAACAAATCAACACAAGTGAATCATCTTCCGAGTATAAAAGTGTATTTATGGCATCGCTAGTTCCATTAAGAATTCGAAAGTATGCTGACAGCGATTCTCCATCAACCAGTTTCGATGATATTTGGAAGAATTCGACTCCAGGATCCAAAGCTTTTTGTAGGCCAATAAGCTTTGAGTATATAAAGGAATCCAAAACAACAACGCAAGATTTGATAAATCGTATTGAAGCAGAAATTAAAAACTTGGAACCTATAACAATCGAAATAGAAAATTATTCGTTTAACATGTCCTATGATTTAAAACTTACAATGATTGATGGGAAAGTTGGAAATGCCATTACAGGAACATCATCTACTTGGTACTGCTACATATGTGGTGATAAAAAATCAGAATTTTCGAATATTTCCAAGCAAAGGTCAATAAATGAGGAAACATTACAATTTGGAATATCCCCCCTACATGCTCGCATACGATTTCTGGAACATTTTCTACATTTAGCATATGATTTAAAGTACAGAAGCATACCGGAAAATGCAAACAAAAGTGCAAATAACAATAAGGAGTTAATGGAAATGAGAGCCAGTGAGAAAAGAAGAATTCAAGAGGAATTTAAAAAGCGGATGGGATTAAATATTGATAAACCACTCACAGGATATGGAAGCACAAACGATGGTAATACCGCTAGACGTTTTTTCAAACATTTTGAAACTACTTCCGAAATAACCGGAATTAATATGGATTTACTGCAAAAGGTCAATATTATTCTAATGGCTATAAATAGCAAGCATAAAGTGAATGCAACAAAATTTGGAGAGTATTCTACAAAAGTTTCTAAATTACTTTTGGAATTATATCCCTGGAAAGAAATGACACCTACAGTTCACAAGATATTATGTCATGGAAAAGTCATCATAGAACATAATATTCTGCCTTTAGGAGAGCTTACAGAAGAACCCCAAGAATCGAGGAATAGAGACTTTAAGCATATTCATCAGTTTAGCTCAAGGAAGTGTTCTAGGCAATCTCAAAATGAAGATATTTTTAATAATCTGATTCTATCTTCTGATCCTGTTTTATCTACTATTAAAATATTCATGAATTTAAAGATTTACTTTATCTTTTAGATATGGACTACTGTGATACCGATTATTTTACAAAATTATATTAATTTATAAAAAAAACAAATAAAGACTATTTTTATATAAAATAAATACTTGTTAATTTTTTTTAGGGATAAAGAATAAAAGATTAATCGTAAAAAGTGGCTGTAAAAATTCATAAAAATTTAGGTAGTAAAACATGCCTAACAAATGTATGGATGAAAATAATAGTACTCTAAAAGATGTTGAGTTTTCCCTAATTAATTTGTCACTTAAAAAACATTAGGTAGGCATGTTATATATCAATGGAAAGGTAATTTTGTCTATTTTTCAAAACTGTATATAATTTTTGAAAATTAAAAAATTCGCGGAATACTTTAAAAAAAAATAAAAAATGTTTTTTATTCAGTTTTTGCGAAGATACAAATTTTTCAAATTGCAATAAAAATTTTATTTATGAATATTTTTTTTTTTCGAATTTTCTTATTAGAAATCCTGGAATTCCCAAAAAAAGTTTTAAAAAATCACAAAAATGGGATTTTTTGGTTTTTTGCTATTATATCCATACCAGGGGCGGGGTTATCGAAACCCGTTACAAAATGATTAAGAACATATTGGGTCATATAAAACAGGTCACTATAATTTGATATCGACTATGCGATTTGAGAATTTTTGCTCAAAATTGAATTTTCCATAAAAAATAGGGTTTTTTTGGATGGACCTGGTCCCCTCGGTATCAAAAATTTTTAGGTTTTGTTTCATTTATCGTATTTTATGTAAAGTCAGCTTTCCAAAAAGTATAAATTCTATATACATCTTCTTAGAAACTTTTTAGATAACTTAAAAAGAAAAAGATACTTTTTTCCCAAAAAAAAAAACGGCAAAAAATCGCCTTTTTTTAATTTTTTAAATTAAAATGCCTATAACTTTGGACTCAGTCATGATCTTTACATAATTCTTTCACTGCTTGATATATAAACTTGTTGTTAAGCGAATAAAAAAAATGGCGAAAATCGGGAATATATGGACCCGCTATTATCAAAAAACTAAAGTAAGGACGGTAAACATTTTAAAATTTTAATTCTCAAATGCGAATATCTCCTAAACTATAAGAGATAATTTACTGCTACGACGACATTTTTTATAGTGCTCTATGAGGAGATTCTATATACAAAATTTAAATCGGAACTCAAATGAAGAAATAGGATCGATTTAAAAATATAACATAGCCGAGGTGTCCTAATTTGAGGACCCCCCGCCGGGCCCCTGGTTGGCCTATAAGGTCCAAATTCAAAACCTAAACTCGACAACACCTCCTCTTTGTGCATACCAAATTTCATTAAAATCGGATTAACCGTTTAGAAGTTACCGAATTATTTCCCTCTTTTTTTGTCTATACCACTGTGCGATGTCATCAGTTCTTCTGACTCACTTGAGAATTTACCGTCCACTTCTACTGGCATAATCCATTCTACACCAACACCTCAAACTACTTTCAATTATTGTTATACTTTATATTTATGCAACTCAAATTCATACATAATCGTTTTAGTACATAATTTAATTCATATTTCTTTACTCTTTATATACTATCATTCTCATTCATTATTTCTTTATTTTGTAAAAAATAGTACCGTTACTTTTAGTAATATTCTTTTTACGTTGTCAATTGTTTACTATTGATCTTTATGAGTTAGTTGAAATAAAGCATTATAATTGAAAGGTCGTGTTTTATTTACTGCGCTGTTTATTCGCTAACAAAGGTTATGGGCCCAGGTGCCAAGCGTGTCAATTTAAAAGTAAAGTGTAAAATATTAATTGTCGTCTTCTTATTTGTTAATCATTGTGTCGTTTAAATAACTTAAATATGTCGAGTCAGTTAATGCAAATTGAGAAATTGAGTTGTGAAAATTACTCATCTTGGTCGGTCCAGATGAAGAGTCTACTCATTTCGTTGGATTATTGGAATGTTATAGAATGTAATCAACCTATTAGTTCTAAAGTGGATGAATACGCGGCTTGGAAAGCTATTGATAATAAGGCGCTGGCGGCGATATTGTTAAGCGTAAAGTCAACAGAGCTTCAATACATAAAAGAGTGTAGGTCAGCCAAAGAAGCGTGGTTCAAACTAATTAACACATACCAGGCAAAAGGGCCAGCTAGAAAAGTGAACTTGTTTAAGAAACTAGTACGATTCCAGTTTAACACATCCGAAAAGTTTGCTGTCCAGATTAATAATTTTTGTGCTATTGCTAGTGATTTAAAGGAAATTGATATTAGTATGCCAGAAGACTTGTTAAGCATACTATTGTTATGTAGCCTTCCACCAGATTTAGAAAACTTTGTGGTTGCGATCGAAAGTCGGGATTCCTTGCCTCCTTTAGAAAAACTTAAAATAAAAATTCTAGAAGAAGAACAAAGAAGAGGAGATAGATCGAGCGTCGAAAACCAGGAACATGTGCTTGCTTTAAAAAACGGCGTGGAAAAGTATCCCAGGAGGAAAAATTACAATTCAAGATATAACGGGAGCAACGAATATAATAAAAAGCGAAATACGAAATGCTATGGTTGCGGAAAACGTGGTCATATAAAATCAGAGTGCCGAAGTCTAGATAATAAAAGTTCTCCCGTTGTGTTATGTGCAAATGAGGGATTAACGCCGAACGACGACAATTGGATATTGGATAGCGGTGCCTCTTCTCACATTTGTATCAATAAAAACTTGTTTACATCATTGAAAGAGCATCGACAACAAATATTCCTAGCTTCTGGAGAGTGCGTAGTAACAAAAGGTATAGGTAATGTGAATTTAAAATCAGCACTTGCTGACATTACACTATCCGATGTATTTTTTGTGCCGAAATTAAAATCAAATTTTTTGTCGGTTAGCAAAATAATTATGAATGGTAATTTCGTTAAATTCACAAAAGATAAAGCGTTTGTAACTAAACCAAATAATACATTAATATTTAGCGCTCAATTAATCGGTGGAATATTTAAAGCCAATCTAAAATGTAAAAATGAATATGTGATGTCAAACGATGACGGTTCGGAAAATGAATTATGGCATAAACGATTTGGACACCTTAATTTTCGGGATATGAACAAATTAATAAAAGAACAAATGGTGCGCGGTTTAAATAAAAACATTATAAACGATTACCCGTGTATGACATGTGCAACGTGCAAAATAACAACAAAACCATTTTCTTCTTATAATCAAACATTTTCAACACAGCCATTAGAATTAGTTCATTCAGACGTGTGTTGACCTTTTCGTGTACCTTCCCAGAGTGGATCGCTATATTTCATAACATTCGTTGACGATTTCTCGCGTTTTATAACGGTTTATTTTCTAAATCAAAAATCAGACACGTTTAATGCTATCAAAGACTTTATAAATACATATGAGTGAAAATCAAACCGGCTTAAAACTGAAAAAATTGAGAAGCGATAACGGTACCGAATACCTAACACGTGAATTTGAGATGTTTGTACGCGAACGAGGTATTTTACATCAAACAACCAACATTTACACACCGCAACAAAACGGCATAGCCGAAAGAGCAAACCGTACTCTAGTGGAAATGGCGCGTTGTTTGTTGCAAGACTCGAAGTTACCAAAAAGTCTATGGACGGAAGCCATCAATACCTCCGTTTACATCCGAAATCGTTCACCGTCTAAAGTTTTAAAAAATAATACTCCGTATTTCATGTGGTTTGGTAGGACACCATCAGTTTCACATCTTAAAACGTTTGGATGCGATGCAATAGTTCTTAACAAGAAACCTGGAAGAAATAAGTTGCTACCAAAAGGAGATATATTAACATTTGTTGGATACTCGTCAACTACAAAAGGTTATAGACTTTATGATAAAGTTCATAAAACAATTGTTACATCTAGGGACGTTTTGTTTTTCGAGAATTCGTTTAATTGTACTCGTGATGAAAAATGTGGAGATGATTGGTTCATGGTTAATCACAGCGAAAACAGTATCATTAAAGATCCTTGTAGCTCGTCACAAGCACATTCACCTAATATTAATTTGGAGCCAGTTGTGGAAGAATCTGAAGTCATTCAGTTAGAACAAAGTGAAATATCGGAATCTGAAAACTACGGTGCAAAGAGGAAAAGAGGCAGACCACCAGGAAAATCTAAAGAAAAAACTACAGAAAGACCGCACAAATATTTTTTGAGAGATTCGACGCCTGAAGTATTAAACAAACTAGAAGAATTAAATACAGATCCGAGAACGATTAAAGAAGCGATGGAGAGTAAAGATGCCGAAAAATGGATGTCATCAATGAAGGCCGAATACGACAACTTGATAAAAAATAAAACTTGGGATCTAGTTGATCGTCCTGTTAATAAAAACATCATTGGCCGAAAATGGATATTTACTACAAAACGCAATTCGGACGGATCAATTGAAAAATATAAAGCACGCCTCGTAGCCCAAGGGTGTTTTCAAAAGCCCAATGTTGATTATGCAGAAACGTATACGCCAGTTGTTCGTCACTGTACCATTCGTCTAATTCTATCATTGTCCACACGTTATAAGTTATTAGTTAACCACGTTGATATAGTCTCAGCCTACTTAAACGGTGAATTAAAAGAAGAGTTGTATATGTATCAACCTGAAATGTTTGTAGACCAAAACAACAACAAAGTATGTAAGTTAAACAAATCTTTATATGGTCTCAAACAGGCTGGGAAAGACTGGAATGACAAAATAAACAAAATATTGCTAAGTTTTGGATGTTACCGTTGCCAAAGTGATAGTTGTGTGTATGTGATGAGAATAAATGATGGAATCAACATAATCGCTCTCTACGTTGATGACATGCTCATCGCATGTAGTAATAAGAAAACTATGGAAGAAATAATTCAAAAACTCAACCAGCACATAAATGCTATTGATCGTGGTCCAATCAGTTATTACTTAGGTTTAGAAATTGAACGGTGTGATGAAAGAGGCGAGTTAAAAATACATCAAAACAGATACACGGCGGAATTGTTAAAAGAGTGGAACATGTCCAATTGTAAACCAGCATCAACTCCGTTGCCGACAGGAACAGTGCTAAATAAGTGTGAAAATGAAAATTGTCGGGGGGAAAATTTGAAAGAATACCAATCACTTATGGGTAGTTTAATGTACCTAGCAACAATATCACGGCCGGATATAGCCCACACTGTATCAATTTTAAGTCAATTCAACTCACACCCACATAAAATACATTTTACTACTGCCAAACATGTGCTCCGTTACTTGAGGAAAACAGCGGACGTTTCTATAACTTATGGCAACGATGATCAAATTATGTGCTACACCGATGCCGACTGGGGGTCGAATCAAATCGATCGTAAATCATTTAGTGGTTTTATTATTTTCTTTACAGGTGCTCCTATTAGTTGGGAATCGAAGAAACAAAATGTGATTGCCCTTAGCTCGATGGAAGCTGAATACATCGCCATGTGTCAAGGCGCCAAAGAAATTGCATTTCATCGTAGCTTACTGCAAGAGATGGGATTCAACTCTGAAGTCAGTCGACCAACAAAAATCCTATGTGACAACCAAGGTGCACAGTTTTTAGCCAAAAACCAGATGACTTTAAAGCGAAGCAAACATATTGATATAAGATATCATTATATAAAACATAAAACATTGTCTAACGAAATTTGTATTAATTATATATCTACTGATCAAAATGTTGCAGATTTGTTAACAAAATTATTGTCTAAAGTCAAACATGAATATTTTTGTAAATTATTATATTTAAATTACTTGTAAATTTAGTTGTTAGTTTTGTCTATATGTATGAATATTTGTTGTGGTAGCGTATGTTATACTTTATATTTATGCAACTCAAATTCATACATAATCGTTTTAGTACATAATTTAATTCATATTTCTTTACTCTTTATATACTATCATTCTCATTCATTATTTCTTTATTTTGTAAAAAATAGTACCGTTACTTTTAGTAATATTCTTTTTACGTTGTCAATTGTTTACTATTGATCTTTATGAGTTAGTTGAAATAAAGCATTATAATTGAAAGGTCGTGTTTTATTTACTGCGCTGTTTATTCGCTAACAATTATTTTAAAAGCGAAACTAATAATGAAATTTTCAGCGACAGTGATTGATCGCCTTATACACATATTTATTTTACAACTGCAATGTACAAATTTTACTTTTTTATAGTATTTAATAAAAAAATTCTTTAATTTTTAGTGTACAATGTGTTTCTTCACTACAATCTCTACAACATAGTTTTTACCCACCTTTTTGGTAAACACCTGGGTATTTACCCATTTTACAAGGTATTTACCAATTGGGTTTTTAGCCTTTTCCCATCTCTAACAATTTTTGAGAAAAAAATAATCTTTATTTTTTATTACAAAAATTAAAAGTCTTTAGGTGATTTTTATTCTTTGTACTGAAAAGTAAAAATCATTGATTAATTTCTATTTTTTATTTAAATAAATATATGTAAACTACTAAATGAATATTATTAAAAAAACATAAATGATTTTTTATTGAAACGAATAGAATAAAATTCAAAAATAGTTTTTATTTTAAGTTTTTATTATAAAAATCAAGAAAAAAAGTTTATTGAAGAAATCCCGGCCAAAGGCCTGCTATCCAGGACAGTTTTCAAAAGGAATCCAAAGTGCAACATACACCAAATTTAGGAGCAATTCTTTTCGGGATAAGTGTGTCCCTTTCTTAAATTCTAAACAAATTTTCCAATACATTTCTGTTTTAAAAGTGTCACAATGTCCAAGGACATTATGACGTTTTCAAAAGTGACATAATGTCCATCTACATTATGCCGTCTATGGACATTATGACACGCCACCAAGCACGATAGGGTTCGAACGGAAAGAGCTATAGACTTATAATTTTCCACAAATATTCCCTATAGGTAAGGTTTGTTTGGTATTGCAAATGGGCAATATCGGTCCACGATTTGTTTTATTGTTGTATTCCATAATAAAACAAACTCGTTATAAAACCAGATAAAACTTTTTATAAAAATCGAAATTTAATTTAAACAAGCGATTGTTAGGAAAAAAATTTTACCTTTTTTTTCAGTGGAGAAAAAGGCTGAAAGAATTGTACATTTTTCTTTACATGTTTATAAAAGTTTGTCCAAATCGGTGACTATGGGAAAAACCTTTTAAATTTAGAATGGGATTCCTCATTCACGAAATATTAATATTTAAGATTAGATTTGAATTAATTTAAACATAACAAGTACAGTTTCAAGTGAATAACATTTTTTATGATTTACTTTAAAATACATACATACATACATGCATGCATGCATGCATGCATGCATACATACATACATACATACATACATACATACATACATACATACATACATACATACATACATACATACATACATACATACATACATACATACATACATACATACATACATACATACATACATACATACATACATACATACATACATACATACATACATACATACATACATACATACATACATACATACATACATACATACATACATACATACATACATACATACATACATACATACATACATACATACATACATACATATTAATTATCAAGTAACAATTTTGTTGCGAATAAATATTGTTAAAATTTTTTTTTGTTTTTTATTTTTTAATACAGACCTACATACATACATATTTATAATGAAACTTACTAGGATTTTGTTGTAATGTTATAGTACTTTTACCAAGCTATAAATATTTCTCGCCATATCTATATTCAATGTTTGCTAGTATGTTTGGATGTACGTCATGATGTTATTCATAACTTTTTTTCAACTCAAAAAATGGATGCCCTTATAAAGCTTAATCGTTTTTGAGTCAATTGACTCAATTGACTAGTTTTTATATGCACCACACAAACCATAAAAAATGCATTTTCATCAATCAACTGCGGACGGATAGTAGCCATTTCGTACACGCATAAAGAGTAAATATTAGAGTGATCCAAGATATTACAACTGTTAAGAAAACATTATGTTTCATATAGAAAGTGGTGATTAATTGGAATATTAACATTATTTATGGAACATTTCTTTTACAACTATGTATGTTAATTTTTATACCCACCATCAAAAAAGATGGGGGTATATTGATTTTGTCATTCCGTTTGTAACATATCGAAATAATGGTCATAGACCCATAAAAGTTTACATATTCTGGGTCCTTATTAAATCTAAGACGATCTAGCCAGGTCCGTCCGTCTGTCTGTTGAAAGCACGATAGAGTCCGAACGGAATGAGCTAGAGGGTTGAAATTTTCCACAAATATTCTCTATGTTTGGTATTTAAAATGGGCAATATCGGTCCACGTTTTCGGATAGCCCCCATACAAGTGGACCTCCAAAAAACAATTTAATGCTCATTACTGGCTTAAAAATGCGAGTATAGCGATGAAATTCGACACACATAAGTTCCATATGAGCCAAAATCTATATATCAAATTTCATGTGCATCGGTCGATAATTGACCTTACCCCCCATATAAGGTCTCCTTCAAAAAATGGCTAACGCTCATTACTGGCTGAAAAATACGAACATAGCAATGAAATTCGACACACATAAGTTTCATGTGAGTCAAAAACTCTCTATCAAATTTTATGTGGATCGGTAAATAATTGACCCTACCCCCATATGAGATCCCCTTCAGAAAATTAATTTAACGCTAATTACGGTCTTAAAAATACGAGTATAGCGATGAAATTCGACACACATAAGTTCCATGCGGTCCAAAATCTATCTATAAAATTTTATGTGGGTCGGTCCATGATTGACCCTACCCCCATATAAGGTCCCCTTCAAAAAACGACCTTAACGCTCATTACTTTCTTAAAAATACAAGTAAAGCAATGAAATTTGACATAAGTAAGTCTCTTACGAGTAAAATCCTCTCTAGAAAATTTTATGCGGATCGGTCCATAATTGAACTTACCACCTTATAAGGTCCCCTCCAGATAAATACTTTAACGCTCATTATTTGCTTACATATATAATTGCAATTTCGTGTCAAGTGACCCAACTTAAAAAATCGATTTGGATGAAATTTGCACCAAGGCACGGTGGTCAATTCCGGCCAAAAATGATTTCTTTCAATTATTTAATTCTGATAAATTTTTGATGGTAGATTATAGCTAATACTTCAAATCATGCAATTTAAATGATATTTTGATTATTGCTTAACCTTGTGACTGTTTATAAATATGCAAAGTTGAATTAGCATTAAAGAAATTGTTTTTGCTTTTGTTAGTACGGAACTTTTTTGCCAAAAAAGATGTCATGGTCAAAAATGAAAATTTTAAAATATAAACTTAAATATTCTTGTTTGTATGAGAATAAAATTTTTATAATCAGCATAATTTTACTTTACTAAGTCATATACAATAAAAAAAAATTATTTCATCTAAATCGGCGCATATTTGTTAATGTTACAAGGTCCACAAATATTTCACATTCAAAATTATGAATAAAGACACATGACTCTGCATTTGAAACTGAATTTGTTTATTAGTTCAATTTTTTTCATAAGATACAAGAATATATATAATTCTAACAAAAAAACATAAAATTTATAATGAAAGATAATTTTTGTCTGATAATTGACATATAATTTTTATACATACCGGGGTATGTTGGGTATTGACACACGAGGTAAGAATAGAAAATCGGTCATGAATCGGTTTAAAATATATATATCTAAGATCACTTCAAAAATGAAAAACATACCCGGGTATGTGGGTATTGACATAACGGTTAAATACTTTTTCTTAAGGATCCTTGTATATTATATTTTCATGAACTTTGATACACATATTTATGTTCATATAAAACATGTTTGTGTCGAATTCCATTGCTAGACAGATATTTTAGAGTCAGTAATGAGTGTTAAAGTAATTTTTTGAAAGGAACCTAATATGGGAGGTAGGGTCAATTATGGACCAATTCTCATAAAATTTTATAGTGAAATTTAGGCTCCCATAAAACTTGTTTGTGTCGAATTTCATTGCCATACAGATATTTTTAAACCAGTAATGAACGTTAAAGTAATTATCTGAAGGGGACCTTATATGGTAGGTAGGGTCAATTATGGACCGATTACCAGAAAATTTGGTCGAGAGGTTTAGGTTCTTATAAAAATATTTTATGTCAACTTTCGTTGCTTTACTAGTATTTTTAACCCAATTATCAGCATTTAAGAACCTTATACGGGTACTAGGGTCAAATATGACCCGATGTCCGCCATACTATATCGTAAAATTGATGGGTGCATAAAACTGATTTGTGCTAAATTTCATGAAATTTGCTTCATATTTAACGTTTTTATGAGTACTTAAGGAGTTTTCTGGGGGTCACATGTATGGGGGCTGGGCGAAATCTTCAACCGATATTGCCCTTAGTCAGTACCAAACAAACCTTACCTATAAGAAACATTTGTGGAAAATTTCAGCTATTTATTTAAGAAATAAAGAAGTTATATATTTTTGGCCGGAATTTATCACCGTGCAAGGTGATTACTATTGGATAGTAGGCCAGACACAAATTTCCAGCTCTATTCGTCAAGATCTGTTGGACTTAGAGGGGGTCAAAGTTGGACATTTTAGTCATACAGTTTATCCAAATGAGTATAACTTTTCTAGCCCTAGCAAAAATTGTCCAAAGAAGTTCAGATAGCTATTTCTTCATTGTTTCTAAAAGAATATATTTTTTTAATATATATTTTTTTTCAAAAACTCCTTTTTTTGATCAGACGAAAGCAATTTCCTTTAAGGGCTTTAAAAAAATATATTTTAAGTCAAGAATAAGATTTTTTCAATATTTGGCACTTCATTTTCCCTTATTATTTTTTTAATGGACGTTTTTATACCCACCATCAAAAAAGATTTATTTCGTCACTCCGTTTGTAACACATCGAAATATTGGTCGTAGACCCACAAAAGTATATTTATTCTGGATCCTTACTAAATTATAAGACTATCTAGACATGTCCGTCCGTCCGTCTGTCTGTTGAAAGCACGATAGGGTTCGAACGGAAAGAGCCAGAGAGTTAAAATTTTTCACAAAAAAAAAAATATATTTTTTTTAATATTTTTTTTTCAAAAACTCTTTTTTTTAATCAGATAAAAGCAATTTTCTTTAAGGGCTTTATAGTTCCATAATGGGATGCGAGTGGGATATCTTTAAAAAAATATTTTTAAAGTCAAGAATAAGATTTTTTCAATATTTGGCACTTCATTTTTCCTTATTATTTTTTTTAATGGACGTTTTTATACCCACCATCAAAAAAGATTGATTTCGTCACTCCGTTTGTAACACATCGAAATATTGGTCGTAGACCCACAAAAGTATATATATTCTGAATCCTTATTAAATTCTAAGACTATCTAGACATGTCCGTCTGGCTTAAAAATCGATAAATTTTGACATAAACAAGTTTTGTATTAATGAAAATCCCATTACAAAATTTTATGAGGATCGGTCCACAATTGAACCTACCCCTCATGAGAAAATTACGAGTACTTCATCGTTGTACTCGCCATAAAAAGTTTTTTATTACAATTCTTCATTCCGAATTTTATGAGAATTGGTTTATACCATAGCCAATAAAAACTATGTACAAAATTTTATTCATAATTATACCCTCCTCATAAAAGGTCCTCTTTAGATAATTACTTTTACGCTTATGAATCAATTAAAAAAACGAGAACAGCAATGACATTCGAAACGAATAAGTGTTATACGACTCGAAATCTTTCTACCAAATTCTACTACAAACAGTCCATAATTGACCATACCTCCCATATATGTTCATAGTTAAAAAAATGGACAAAAAATATTTTGTTTTTAAAAATTAATATTTTGTTAATTCGAAGATCACGTACATATTTGACTTAAGCCTGATCTCCCTGATGTTTACTGTAGAACATTCCTTTTACGGCATACGATTTGATGGTGGGTATATAAGATTCGGCATAGCCCAATATAACACTCTTACTTGTTCTAAATGATTTGTTACTTCGAAATTATGAAACAGGCAGAAAAATTTTTTACTTTTTTACGAAATTTTTTGATGGTGGGCATAAAAATTCATTTTTATTAAAGAAATAAATATTATTTTTATAAATTCATTACATTAAAGAAATATTGTTTATATTATTTAAAAAAAATCATTAATTTTAGTCTGTTTTAGGTTGAGGATGTTGGTTACAGTTTTATATTCTATTTTTTTTTAATAAAAAATCTACTGCATTTAAAATTTCTTGAATCGAAAATCGTATTTCTTCAACAAAAACTTCTTCATTTGGATAGTTAGTTACTAGTTAATTTACCAAAATTAAAAAAAATCGTGTGTGACAATATCGTGAAGATTTTTCATATAACATGACTTTTAATAGCCACGGATAGATGGCATATATGTGAAAAGTGCTTATATCAAAAAATGGAATATAAAGTAATCTTTTTATATGAAATCGATCGACAGAGACAATTAAATGTTATAAAATTGACAATGTCACTAACAGTGATAACTATAAACGAAAACTACTGTACATACTTTGCCCAGAAGTTCGACGGGACAGTCTCGAACTAATCAATTGACATACCACTTATGGTGGCCCCTAGCTACCCGACTACCCAGGTAACCAACCATTTTAACATGTGCTTGTCCTACGGGGAAGTCAATCGTCACTCTACAGTCTGCAATGAAACTGTCAAGGGGTAGTTAAAAGTAGTCAATGGATGGTAATCTCCAAATGGGTTCTTGGGAGTCAGTCACATTAGTTATATATATTAACTAGATGTTGAAATAAATATTTTTAATATTGTTGCTGATTTGTATCTTCAGTAAAATCGGACTTTTAAACTTTGGAATTCATTAACACACATAAATGACTCTGGAAGAATAGAATTTGTTATATTAATGAAAGATTATTTTTTTCGTAATCTTTGCTAAAGTTTTTTGTTTTAACTCATCTTAAATGAATTCACTCTTCCAAATTGTAAATATTTCTTATTAAAATTTAAATTTTACTATTTTTTTATCAAATTAAAAAACATTATTTTATTTTTAAACAACTTCTTAAAGTCAACTAACATAAAAATCAAATAACTTAAAAAGTGATGAAATAGTATAACTGTTCATTGTTATTTTTCTCTTCACCTTCAATTCTTAAGTTTTTTCAACTGTCCCCTCTCTCGTTAACTGCCATTCTCTTGCTTACTTGGTGTACAGTAAAGTGGCGACTGTCTTCGCTCTCGATTGCAAAGAGTACATTAGTGATGAATGACCAAAAACATTCAAATAGGCTACAACCAGCTGGTTAGACTTTAGTAGAATATAACAATTGTGTCTCCAATAGATGAGTGAAATATCTACATTCTGAAGTACAATGGCAAAAACAATTTTTAAGTGTCTTTCACTCGTTTACCTAGGGTACCTAAAGTGATGACTGTCCTCCCTCTGGTTTACGAAGAGTACGTTGGTGACGAATAATGAAATATATAGAAATTAGTCAACCATGTGGTTACACATCAGTGTAAATGACTCTCTTTTACGTATGCATTGACTCTTTGTCGAACTGCTGGGTGATGTTGAGTTGAATATTGTTCTCTTATGCTTTACCGATACAAACGAATGTATTTCCATCACTGGCTTGAAGTGATTTTCGGTAGAAATCCGAATGTGGGGACTCTGATGTTATGACATAAGAAGAATAATTAACTAAGAACAAAATATACTTTTCTTAATATTTGAGCTGCGACGAATACGAAAACAAAATGGAGCGCATTTTTTTTGCATTCATACCTCAAATAACAGCTAAAAAGATTTTAACTTTATGTTTACGTACTTTAAAAAGATATTCCCGGAGAACATAATGTTTGCCCTTAGACCAAAATAGGAAAAACTTTCAAAAACAAAATTTTAATGAATTCCATAGGATAATTAGCCTTTAAGCATATTTTTCGAAAATCCCTAACTTGAATCACTCTAATAAACTTTCAAGTGTTTTCAATGTGGAAACATGCAGCCATGTGCATACAATTTTTAAGAGTATTTGTTACCGTTGTTATAAAAAACTATTTTTTTGGTTCTACGCGAAAATTAGTTGGCGTCATACGATATCTACAACATCTGTCCAAAACTGTTTGTCCATTGAATTTCACCAAATCAATGCAGTGTTTTTCAGAATTCTCCTTTGTTTATTTGTTTTGCTTTATGCATGCATTTGGCTGCTTTTTATTGCATGTGATGTGGCAGGCAAAGTTAATACAGCAACAGCAACAATGAGTTGCAAAAAAACATCGAACTCGAAGAAAAAATTCGAAGTTTTTATGTTTTTGTGAACAAACATACACGTATTAAGTTAAAAAAAGAGTTTTAGTGAGTTGAGCAATGACATGTGGCATGTAAGTAAAGAATGGAGATTTAAAACGGCCACAAAAATGTAGACAAGTTGTTTCGTAATGGCCCGTTGATAGGTTAAGCAATGAGTAAATGTGGCCAAAATATGGAGGCATGATGAAAAAATGTCAATAGAAAGGTCATTTAACAGCTTTCTTATAGTTTGGTAAAAACCACAAAAAATATGCCGATACTAATTGTTCGCATATTATGTGTACACAGAAAAAATATGCACAATTGTTTCTTAACAATTATTTGCTTAAATTTAATTTAACGGAATGTGTAAATTGGATTAGAATAAATATGGCGCCCACAGGGCTTAATATATTTACCGACAGCCAGAAGGCAATTTGTGCGATATCAGGTGATAGAATTAAATCTAAGACCGTATTGGATTGTAAGAAAGCTTTAACTGAATACTCTCCCAGAGGTAAGGTTCACATCATATGGGTACCAGGCCACTCGGGAGTAATCGGCAACGAAAGGGCGAATGCAATAGCTTTAAAGGGAAGGGAGCTCGATGTAGTTAACCTGACAAACGCAAAACCATTCGACGCAACAAAAGCTGAATTAAAAATATGGATGAGAGAATCCCATAAGGCCTCTTGGAATAATGAAACGGTGGGTAGAACCACAAAGATTCTATGGGGTGACCCTGATGAGAGCAAGACGAGAAATCTTCTCAAAATGAGCAAGTCTGAGGTTAGTATGATGGTACGTATTCTCAGTGGACACACAGGATTACGAGCACATCTATACAAAATTGGACGTGCGAATTCAGACGAATGTAGAGCATGTGGAGAGGACAGTGAAACTCTGGAGCACTTTCTTTGCCATTGTCAGGCATTCGTCGAAGTTAGATCCAAGTATCTTGGAAGTGATGTTATTCCGGAAATAACATTCTTAACCAACACCGATTGGAAGATTCTTAGGAATTACGTCCAGGAAACTGAGTTTCTGAACATTCAGTAAACAATTTTTTTTTTTTTTTTTTTTTTTTTTTTTTTTTTTTTCTTGAATTGGAGCGCACAACAGGCCCGATAGTGGCCTAGGTGTATTTCTTCGGATTTGATGTAGTATACATCCTCCTATCAACCTAACCTAACCTAACCCTAATTTAGATTTTTATAAATATTTTATTTGGTTTTATAACGAATTTATTTGACTTTCACACAGAAGGAAAATATTTTCTAACAAACACTTTATTGAAATATGTAAATTTAATTTTCAGTAAGTATTTTTACTAATTCAATTATGTTTTTGTTTGAGTTTTATTTACATGTCAGCATAACAACAATAAAACAAGTTTTGGAATGTACTAAATCGTACTTTTTTACAACGGCTTATCGATTTTGGTATAAGCATTATTGTCAGCTACCGATTAATGTTAAGTGTTACCAATTTTAATTAGCGGTTTAGGTGGGCTTCTCCGAATTATCTTGTAACCCAAGAAACACAGCGTTTCCGCGAAAGAGAAATTTTGATGAAATTTCTTTTGCAGTTAACATATCCCAGCTTATCTACAATTAACTGCTTTTATCATTTTTAAATTTAAATGAATTATTAACGCAAAAAACCGTTAAAATGAAAATCTGTTCGGTTAATTTAAAATTTGTAAAGAATTTATATATTTACATGAATGAACTTTTTTACACTTTTTTAATGCAAAAACGCAGTTTTTTTCGAACGGCTTATCGATTTGCGTATTAGCATCATTGTCAGCTACCAGTTGATGTATAATGTCCCCAATTTAAATTAGCGGCTTAGGTGTGCTTCATATAATGCGGAAATTCGCTAAAGTAAAAAATGAAAAATTTGCTTAAAAAATTAACTTAATTTTTGTAAAATAGTATAAATTTGGTTTCAAAACATTGCGACCACGTAATTCTTTACTTATAAATGGCACAACAATCAAATATGGACTATAGTCATTCAAGAAATGTATACAGCTTACATTAGCAAAATTGACTTTCTAAGTTGTAAGCCGCCCTCATAATATCAAAAAGTTGTAAAAAAACTACTTGGTTTCAATCACTTTTTTGAGAAATTTTAACTCTGACCACACAATTTTATGGACGTATTCTTTCAAGTCTTGTGAATAAAAACTCGTCATCACTTAATTTTCAAAATATTAAACGAAAGAAATATTTAATGCATAAAGTTGATTTCTTAAAATCTAAAACAAAAAAAGAATTTCCCATATAAGTACTTCTTTCTAAAAATTTTATTTTATAGAATTAGTAAAATTTTTGTTAAAATTCAATATACATATATTTTTTAACAAAATTTGTATAGATTCAATAAGGAATTTTGTGTATTATTATTGCCAAAATACAATAAATAATTTATCTTTATCAAAAAAGAATTTACGATTTTAAGTACTTGATTTTACGAATTTCGTGATAGGTCCTATTTTAGTAAAAAAAATACTTGGCTTTATGAATTTTTTGTTTGATTTTGAATTTAATTTTTTTCTGTGTATGGTTGTGTTATTATACATATGTACATCTTACTAAATGCTAAAAGCGTTAAAAACGAAATTTGCACCTATAATCGTAAATGTGTTCGAATGTCCATGAATCTTGTAGATTCAGTATTTAAATTTAATGTAAGAAAATTTGTATGTACAATGCCGGCAAAAAAATAGAAACAAGAAAAATTTTCAGTGGAAAATCTAGTTTTCTGCCAAACTATTTATATGGTAGTATTTGATGATCAATATCTCAAATGAAAGCTATTTATGTATACTTTCTTGTGATAATTAGGTATTATAGTTTTTTAGACTCGGGAAATTTTTATTTAAATGTAACTGAAATAGGTGTTAGAAAAAATGATAGAAACAAGTTTTAATGCATACCCAATGCAACAAAATATTTAACAAACAAGTAAGAAATTATAGTCGGGCGAGGCCGATTTAGTTTTCATAATAAAGCATTTAAGTTGAATTGCACCTTGTCTCAGATATACTTAAGCCATTTATTGTTGAATAAAATTGTGGACATTTAAGTCAAATTTTGAAGGGGGCTTTGTATAGGGGCTATGGTAATATGAGACCCTATAATTATAAAATTCATGAGAGTCATAAAGGCTAGTATAGAACTTGGTTTTGCAGCTTTTTGTCGAGATACGATTATATTAAACATAATTATGAACTTGAAAGCCCTATTCGTTGGGTTCAGTTGTGTGGGGGCTAGGTGAAATCATGGACCGATGTTAACCATTTTCAATAGGCTTCGTCTCCGGTACCATAGAATATCATGTGTCAAATTTCATTGAATTATCTTCAAAATTGCGACCTGTAGTTTGATTACAAGGTTTACAAGCCCTATTTAGGGGTTCAGTTGTATGGGGGCTAGGAAATAATGGACAGATCTTAACCATTTTCAATAGGCTTCGTCCCTGGGACAATAGAAGATCATGTACCAAATTTCATTGAATTATTTTCATATCTAAATCGACTCAGAAAATGATTCTAAGCCGATTGATATACTTTAAGGTGGGTATAGGACCAATGTGCGTTACCAACATCAGCACAAACCCAATATACCCTCCCCACTAAAGTGGTGTAGGGTATAAATATTATTAATTAATGCGAATTCTTAAGTTTATTCTTTGAGTAAATTTAATTTTTAATGTGCTAAATATTCCCAAGCCTTTAATTTAATTAAAATAAAATCTATATATATAAAAATGAATGTGTGTTTGTTTGTATGTTTGTATATTTGTATGTTTGAACGTTATAGACTACTAAACGGCTGAACCGATTTTCTTGAAATTTTCACAGCGTATTCCTGCATGTCTGGAATAGGTAATAGGCTATTTTTTTCGAAATTTCAAGTGGGCGATGAGCCACGCCCACATTAAGAAAATATAAAATCCGTATATTTGAGATAATATAACAGTTAGAGTTCTCAAATTTTGTCGGAGCCACTTTAGTGTCAATATGATCATTTAGGACAAAAAGTAGGCGGACTAGCATTAGGGGGCGTGGTACCTCCCATATAAATTAAATACAAAAATTCGTTTATCTGGGAAACTAATAGAACTAAATTCTTAAAATTTAGCACGAAGAACTTTAACATCTATGTAAACATTTTGGGTAATAAATTGACGGACTACCCATTAGGGGAGCGGCACCTCCCATATTAATTAAATACAAAAATTCGTTTATCTGGGAAACTAATAGAACTAAATTCTTAAAATTTTGCACGAAGAATTTTAACATCCATGTAAACATTTTGGGTAATAAATTGGCGGACTACCCATGAGGGGAGTGGCACCTCCCATATTAATTAAAAACAAAAATTCGTTTACCTGGGAAACTAATAGAACAAAATTCTTAAAATTTTGCACGAAGAACTTTAATATTCATCTGAACATTTTTAAGGAAAAAAGAGCGGACTTTCATCTGGGGGGGGGGGGTCTTGGAGCCCCCATATGAATAAAATAGAAAAATTCGTATATCTGAGAAACTATTAGAGCTAGAATCTTTAAATTTTACTTGAAGAACTTTGACATTCATCTGAACATTTAGAGTATAACGGGCAGACTTCCAATGGGGTACTTGGGACCTCCCATATGAATTAAATACAAAATTTCGTTTAACTGGGAAACTAATAGAACTAGATTCTTCAAATTTTGCACAAATTACTTTAATATTCATCTAAACATTTTGGAGAAAAAAGGACGGGCTTTTATCTTGGGGGCTTGAAACCCCCACATGAATTTAATAGAAAAATATATATCTGAGAAACTATTAGATGTAGAATCTTTAAATATTACATGAAGTACTTTGACATTAATGTGAACATTTAGGGAATAATTGGCGGACTTTAAATGGGGGACTTGGCACTTCCCATATTAATTAAATACAAAAATTCATTTATCTGGGAAACTAATAGAACTAGATTCTTCAAATGGCTTGGCACTACATAAATGAATTAAATACAAAATTTCGTATATCTTGGAAACTATTATATTATTCAAATTTTTCATAGATAGATATAAATTGGCGAACTTTCAGTAATTTGCTTGGCATCTCTAATATGTAACATATTGTAAATCTAGAGAACTATTGCAGTTAGAATCTTCAAAATCGTTAAGTGGGTTTTTTATTTATACTGCTTTTTGGGTAGCAAAGCACACTGGGTAAAGCTGGTTTTTAATAAAATTAAATGTATTATTGGGGTTAAGCTAGTTCCTATGCGCATTTCGCCGGTTGCTTAAGCTAGCACATCAGGAAACCTTTCCCAAATTTTTAGAAACATAAAAATGTTTATAGTATGTATATTATTTTTATAAACTCAATGAGCATTAAAAGAATTTACTACGAAAATATTTGTTTTTTTTTTTTCTTCTGAACAATTGTAAATAGAAATGTATTTCTAGTAATTAAATAGACTTTTTGCTTAGAACCTGACAGCTGAATCGGAGGTCTCACTTTCAAAATATCTTACATTTCATGAACATAAATAAAATAAATTGGTTAAAGTTTTAAAATCACCTATAAAACTATTTTTATACCCACCATCATTCCGTTTGTAACACATCGAAATATTGATAATAGACCCACAAAAGGGTTCTTATGAAATTCTAAGACGATCTAGCCATGTCTGTCCGTTCGTCTGTCTGTTGAAAGCAAGATAGGGTCCGAACGAAAAGAGCTAGAGAGTTGAAATTTTCCACAAATATTTCTTATAGGTAAGGTTTGTTTGGTATTGAAAATGTTTTAAAAATGCGAGTATAGCGATGAAATTCGTTTTAAATAAGTTTTATATGAGCCAAATTCTCTCTACCAAATTTTATGAGGATCGGTTCATAAATGACCCTACCCACCATATATGGTTCCATCCAAAAAATGGATTTAACGCCCACTACTGGCTTAAAAAATCTATTTACCGATTTATATGAGGATCGGTCCATAATTTACCCTACCGCCCATATAAGGTCCCCTTCAGAAAATTACGTTAACGCTTATTACTGCCTTAATAGTAAGATTATAGCGATGAAATTCGACATAAGCAAGTTTCTTATGAGTTAAAATCTCTCTACCAAATTTTATGAGGATCGATCCAGAATTGACTCTACATGATTGACCCTACCCCCCATATAAGACCCCCTTTTTAAGCACATTACTGACTTAAAAATGCGAGTATAGCTTTGAAATTCGATATACAGAAGAAATTGCACGAAATATTTTAATAAAATGCAAAATAATTTTATATGCATTTTTTAATAAAAATTTCCCGAGTCCAAAAAACTATAATAACCGAATAACAGAAGAAAGAACACATAAATAGCTTTCATTTGAGATATTGATCATCTACCAAACAATTTGGCAAAAAATAGATCTTCTACTAGAAAATTGTTTCTATTGTTTTTTGTATGTTGACTGCAGCTACATTTCACCCTTAGACGATTTCTTAATTAGACGTGACATTCTATGCCCGACTTCTGATATCTCGGATCCTTCCCTAAAATCTGAAACTGTGGCCGTACAAGAATAAAGAGCAGTTAATTATATGAAATATAGGGTGTTGAAATGCTTACTTTTATGCATAAACAGCCATTTTTTAGATATTTAAAAATGTTCAAATATTTATGATCAACCGTTCTCATAAAAAACAATTATTTTGCCAGGAAAAAAAGTCGAAAACATTTTTTTTAATGAATTATAAAACTGTTATTTTTTTTAGTTACAAACCCTTTCAGATCCTACTTACTATCAAAAAAGAGGAAAGTTAATTATATCCTACAGCACTATAGTGGTTTAGCTATGTCTATTCTTTTTTTTACTAGTTTTATCTATTCCAAGAACTTCTTTAAGAATATGTTTAAACAATTTAAAGTTAATTTATCATAAAATAAATTTATCACATTTTTTAAAAATTAGTACAAACAATTCTCAAAATTTTAAAAAACCTAAAAAACATTTTTATAAAACTTTAATTTTTCTACAGGTTCATCCGCAACGTAACTTCAACGTTACGGCAAAACTAACCACTTACACAGGTTTTCGTAAGCCAAAAACGAGCTGATTCATCACGGAACGGAACGTAGAGACTAACTGAGCCTTTATAAGTATTGTTAAAACCAGGGTACACTAAACAGGTATATGCATCACTACAACAATACAAAAACAACATGTATTCTGTTTTTGTACTTGTATGAGCTCAATGTCAAAATAAATAAAAATATATTTTGATGTTTGTCTTTTAAAAAAAATCTTAATTTTATTTCAAAAAATATGCAGTGATTTTAAATGGAATATATATATATATATATATATATATATATATATATATATATATATATATATATATATATATATATATATATATATATATATATATATATATATATGGATCCTATAGCTGTATACAGCTCAATATAAGTACATAAACATGCATATTCCTTATATATCTATCGTTTATGAAAAATGACGAAAAGTCGACTTTGTTAATAAAAGTCGGAAAGTCGAAAAAAGTCGATAAGTCAAAAAAAAGTCGAAAAGTCGAATAAAGTCGAAATAAGTCGAAAAGTCGTAAAAAGTCGAAAAAAGTCGGAAAAAGTCGAAAATTCCAGAAAAAAGTCAAAAATAGTCGGAAATTTTAAAAAAGTGGAAAAAAAGTCAAAAACTTTAAAATAGTCGGAAAAACTCGAAAAAGTCGAAAAAAATTTGAAAGAAGTCGAAAATAGTCAAAAAATCGAGAAGTCGGAAAAAGTGGAAAAAAGTTG
The DNA here is from genome assembly GCF_015586225.1 of Lucilia sericata. Lineage (NCBI taxonomy): Eukaryota > Metazoa > Arthropoda > Insecta > Diptera > Calliphoridae > Lucilia > Lucilia sericata. The sequence goes on from NW_023994302.1 coordinate 207,479, forward strand.
AAAAGTCGAAAAAAGTCGAAAAGTCGACTATTTATAAAATACTTATAGTCGAAAAGTCGACTTTTAATTAAATGAAAAAAGTCGAAAAATCGACTTTTCATAAAATGCAAAAAGTCGACTTTGAACTAAATGAAAAAGTCGAAAAGTCGACTTTTTATTTCAACTATAGAACCCTAGTACATACCTGTTTAGTGTACACTGTTGTATTGACACAAAGAACATACCTTAACCTGTTTTACTTTATAACGGTACTTAAATTCTTTTCTTAAAATATTTTGTAACAACTAGTTATGAAGCTAATGTAAATTGGTTATTATTAATTAAAGCACTTGGGAATAATACACAGCATATTTGGCGACGCAGTGTCGAACCCACTCACTTATATAAAAAATAAGCAAGTGTTTAAGATCACATTGTGAATAGGGTTCTATAGTTGAACCCTATTCATTTTATGAAAAGTCGATTTTTCGACTTTTTTCATTTAATTAAAAGTCGACTTTTAGACTTTTCGACTATAAGTATTTTATAAATAGTCGACTTTTTCCGACTTTTCGACTTTTTCCGACTTTCAGATTTTTTTCGACTTTTTGACTATTTTCGACTTCTTTTTGACTTTTTTCGAGTTTTCCGACTATTTTAGTGTTTTTGACTTTTTTTCCCACTTTTTTAAAATTTTCTACTATTTTTTACTTTTTTCTACAATTTTCGAGTTTTCGACTTTTTCCGACTTTTTCCGACTTTTTTCGACTTTTTCCGACTTTTCGACTTTTTCCGACTTTTTACGACTTTTCGACTTTATTCGACTTTTATTAACAAACGATAGTCGAGTTATCGACTTTTTTGGAACAAAATAGTCGACTTCGACTTTTTTCGACAAAAAATCGATTGTTCGATTATTCGAAAGTCGATTTATAGAACCCTAATTGTGAATACAAAAATGTTCCTCAATGGTTCTATTGAAGAATTTTCATTCGGAGAAGATTTTGCTGAATGCAGTGGTTTCCCGGTTTAACGAAAGATATAATGTCAGGCCCATTCGTAAAAACGAAAAATTCGTTAAACCGAATAACAACTTTTCTATGATTTAATGGTAATAATAGGGTAATGGAAGGTAGGAAGTCAATTTTTTTAATTTTTTGAATGCACACATAAAGTTTTTGACAATTTCCTTGCATTTTTATAAATTTAGATTCAAAACAATATTAAAGATTTTATGAAAAATTTGATTAAAATTATGTAAAAAAATATATTTTTTGTTTAATGAAGGTAAAGTTGTTTCATTTCGAAAATGAATGAATGAGTGTGTCGAGCAATGTATTTAGAGCGTGTCGAGCAATTGTTCCTTATAGACGAAAAAAATAAAGTGGCTTTATTTTTAACAGGGTAGGTAAAAATATAGTTCGCGATCGCTATTTTATTTATATCGCTCGTTTTAAAATTCAAAATCGCGAGTTTTACACACGAGCACAATTTTAATTAGAGTTTTATGTGTTTTGCATTGGCTTCGTAAGCGATATTTTCAACTCGCTTACGAGCGTGTTGAAAACGAGTTGAATTCGAGTTAAATTCGAGCAGAAAATCAGATAAATGTGTGTACAAGAAAAAGTTGCTGTTGCGTTCAGTGTTGCCAGAAAATGAATTTCAAAATATGCTAAAACTTAAAATACTAAGTGCAAAAATGTTCTACAGAAGAAAAAAAGTGCTAAAAAATTTTAATATAACAAAACAATATAAATGATTTTTTTCTAGTTTTTATTAAAATACTGATTATGTAGTGCATGACTCCAATATTTCTGGTACTATATCTTCATCGTTATCTTCATTTTGATATTTTTCATTTTTGCATTTGCAATATAATTATTTATATATTCATAAACAACATTTTATTTTGTAAAAGATTTTTAATATTAAATTTCCATACAAAATTTTATTTATAAAACTTGTATAAAATTAAAATTTCTTTATGATTAAGGCCACATAACAGCATGCATTTCGAATTTCAGTTTAAATACGATTTCGAATTTTATTTTAATTAGTTTTTGAAATAAAAACCTTTCAACTTCGGCATTAGAAAAAAATGACAATAAAAAAATAAACAATTCATTAAATGCATTTCTGTGAAAATTTTCAAAATTATATACTTGAATTTAAAAACACATTGTATAGGTTTTTTACACCAAAATGTTGTTTTGTAATATCTAACCACTGATTTTCAATAATATTTTTATCATTTAAACTATACTTAATTTTTAATAGAAAACAGAAATATTTTTTAATTTTTTTATCAAGCAAATCAAAGCAAAAAAACTTCAATGCATTTTCACGATGCAAAATGCTAAATGTAGCACTAAAATGGCAACACTGGTTGTGTTAGTATAAAAGAGCGAAGAATATGGGAAATAATATGTATGTGTGATTGTGATGACGGTCAGACAAAGCAAAAGTAGGAAAGTATAAGAAATATATTGTCCACCTTTTTATTTAAATGTGTATGTTTTTTATATGTAGTTATGTATGTACATATATACCCACTTGACCACGGCTATCGATAATGAAATCACCATCGAAGTTTTCTCAACAATTTCTCGGGTAAAACATTCGAAAACGACTATCGAAAGCGACAAGAGAATGTGCTCATAGAGCTCACCTGTCGCTCAGTTTGTGGCAGCAAAACTTTCGATCTCGAAGTTTCGCTTACGATATCAATGGCGAGTATTTAGCAATACTAATTATGAATATAAAAAAACATCTTTTAAGTTGCAATCTCGATATTGAGAAACGTTAATAAAATGTTTTTTATTGGTATTGCAATCGTGTTCGTAAATGATACATTTAACGATATTGAGAAACATTCGCCAGAGATATTGTTAACAGTTTACATTCGATATTGCTAAAGATTCGTTGGTAATGCGATAGCAATACTTCGAGAATGAATATTTTGTTTCCATTCCATTTCATTCCCATAAAAAAGGCTATTTCTTGTATTACTTTAAAAAACTAAAAAATGTATTTCATATTTATAAATTGCATGTAAAAATATTTTATATAAAAATACATGAATTCATGCATATATAAATTTATAGTAATGTATATTAAATATTTTAATAATATTATATATTTTTGTTTTTTGGAAGCGTATGTTTGTCAGTCTATCAAGGCCGTACTGGAAATGCTTTTGTGTGATTTTCAGGGCAGATTTGCTCATACAGTGATCTAAATGAAATTAAATTATTCGTATAAATATTTATATACATATAAATCAATTTAAAAAAAGACTTACCAGGCTACCACAAATGCATTGCTCTGCAAAGTTGTCGGAATACATCTTCTATCAGGAACTACAAATGCAGTTTTCAAAGGATATTTCGGATGAAAGGACAGCTGTTTAACCTTAATAAAAAATATTGTCGATGAAAATAAAAACATAATTAAATTTTTTAAGTGTTTACTTACAAATTGTTTAAAAGTTTCTGGGAATTCCCACTTACTGGTAAAATGGTGTGGAACAGATTCATAACAGGACACATCCCTGTATGTTTTTGTTCTTATTGTTGAAACCTCACTTCTTATGGAAAAATTTTAACGGTCAGGTGGCCAGCAGTGACATGCTCTTGTAGTTTACATAAAAGAAAAATATAAATATTTATAAAAATTGTATAAACTATAAAAATTATATGGTACGTACCTGTTAATTGGAAACTATTGATGTTGGTCTTTGTAAGATACTTGGCTGCTGTAGATGTTGGACATAAATTTATATTATATTTTATATGGAAATATAATTTCACATTAAATTTATTTATATTTATTAACTTTTTTAAGCTTTCAGTTTTAACACCGTTCACGTTGAATTCTTACTCACAACTGACATGTTATGTTTTGTTCTTTTGATTGCAAAAATAAAAATGTCGTTACTTTATAGTTTTTCTTTTGCCAGACAAACATTTGCGATATATTTTTCGGGCCTTTTCAAAGACAAAAAATTTTTTTTTAGTCTCTAAAAATGCATTGCTAAAAACGAGATCACAGTATCATTAACAAATAATTAGCGTCAATTTAGCGAAGTTTTTTTTGTAAAACGAACCTTCGAGAAATTTTGAAGCATAGATAATTTCTCGAACATTTTTGTTTCGAGATTTTATAGAAAAAAACGAGGATTCAAAATATTTTAAATTATCGTTGTTTTCTCGAAAAAATTTATTTCGAAATTTCTTCGTTTTAGTGAATAATCTTTATTTTCGAAGCTAAGGTCGGTTGGGTAGACATGCAAGTGATCTTTAAAAAATTGTTGATTATTGATTGTGAGTCAAATGGTTTGGAAAATTTTATTATGGAAAATTTTGTTATGAATTCCATGAAAAGGTAAACCACGACTGAAAAAATAAAACCCCTATAACCTATGCATTTTTTAAGATAATTCAACAAAAATTGGTATATGATCTTTTGTAGCACCAAAGACGAAGACTGTTTAACATTTTTGAAATAGGTCTATTTTTACCAGTGTTGCCATAACGGCATTTAAAGTGCAATTCTAGCACTTTTTTTTCGTCGGCTGCACTTATTTTTTAGAAAAAAGTGCTAGATGCTTTTTAGCACTTTTTCGCCTTTTGCTACAAATTTTTAGCATTAAAAGTGCATTTTTGGCATTTTTTCTTCTATTTTGCACTTTTTTATAATTAAAGAACTTTAAAGTTTAATTTCTCTAGAGAACTGCAAATATTTAGTTTTGAGATGTGAAATTTTAAGAAATTCTCACGAGAACTTTTTGTATATGTTTATTGTAAATTATAATTTACACTATAAATTAAACTAAGAAGTGAATTGTTTTAAATATTATTATGCAATAATCGTAACAAATATTTGAAAAAATAAGCTAAAAGAGCTTTGTTTTGTTAACAATGTAGTGACTACATGCTAAAACGGCTAATATCTTCCAAAAACATTTTTTTTGAAAAAAAAAAAAAATCATTAAAATTTAAAATATACAATAAAATAAAAATGTATGAACATATAAAAACAGGTAAAAGTTCAGGAATGCCGAATATTACATACGCACCAACACAAGACGTTTTACCAAGATTTGCTCATTTATTAGATTTATGCTCAAATTTTATATCGTATATCGATTTTATTTTCGGAATAGGATCTTAATGGTTTGGATCAAGGACCGAGCTCTAAGAAGGATGTTTTGAAACAAATCATTTTTTCAAATGTATCATAATACTAAAATGTTTTAATAATTTATTGAGAATAAATTTATTTTCTGAAAGAAGATTTATATAGAGGAGAAATTACAAACTTGCGTATTTGAATATAACCCTTATAATTCATTTGTCACATTAACATTTATATTGTTTCCTAAAAGCTCTTAGAAGTATAAGTAATAAACCTGACATCTATTCACCGAGATTTAAGATTATTTCAACTGAATTTTCAATAATTTGCAATAAGAATACCTTTGCTAAAGTGTTGTGAATATGACCCATAAAATTGTTTATATAAAAAATAACTAAAACTATAAATATAAAATTTTTTCTTCCGAATTTAACCCTTTTTTAGCATTTTTTTAATGAATAATTAAAAGATTTGACGTCCTAGATTTTTTAAATACATACCTTTTCTGGTCTTAGACGTCCTAAACAAAGAAAACCATATAGGTTTTATATCCTAAACAAAATCGCTGTTACCTAGTGTTATTAGTTAATTAATATACATATATATGTATATACTTATTCTTAGGGGCATTAAACAAATTTTCGAACAGGTTTTGTACCTTACCCTTTCCGATTTTGATAAAACTTGGTACACACATTCTTTGTATCAATACGAAGTTTAAAGTTCTCCAAAATTCATTACGGTTTAGATTTTATCAAGGTTCAAAGTTCAAATTTTTTAAAATTTTTTTCAAGAAGCATTAAATTTGATAAAATATTTATCGTTTTAGTTTCTAATTTGTTGACTCAAACGGTAAGTTTTTTAATTGTGTGAAAAAACTCTCATGTATATATGTGGTGTTAGTTTTTTTTAACTAACACAATCAAAAATTTACAGTTTGAGTCAACAAATTTGATGTGTGGCCATGTCGCTTAAGGATGATGACATCAAACAACGTCCTTTAATCAATGATATCTCTATATTCCTTTACATAAGATTGCTTATAGTGTTTTCAATAAAAATTTTAGAATGGGACAATTAGGGGATCTCAAGTAAATCAACTTTTAGTAAAATAATCCACATCATTTCCATACATATTTAAAAAATTTTAATTTTTTGTTCATAAACAATTTAATTTTTGTTTCAAATTCTTAAACTTTTTTGTGTTCATCATCAAATAAAACATTAAATTTTTAAATATCTTGAATATTTTCAAGCTACAAGACATCGGCTTTCATTGGGAACTAAAACGATTAAAATCGGATAAACAGTTCAGAAAATATATGATGTAAAATGCTTGTTGAAAAAAATAAAAAAAAAAAAAAATGAAATTTAAACATCGATAAAATCTGGACCGTAACGAATTTGAAAATTTTGGAGAACTTTAAATTCCTTATTTACATGAAGAATGTGTGTACCGAATTTCATCGAAATCGGGGAGGGTCATGTTCAAAATTCTACTTTTTTGTTTGAATTTTTTTTTCAATTACCCCTCATCGATTTTGTAAAGGGATATTTATATAGGCAAGGTCAAATCATGGCAATTTTTCACATTGAATTATGTGAAAAATTGCGACCTGTACATTATACCTGGACAGCCAGCCGCACAGACGGGAAAACATGGATTAATGGACTTTTAAAAACTTGATTTGAATTTAGCACTTTTTTCAACGAATTTGCACTTTTTTGACCGTCATTTTGCACTTTATTCTGAGGGAGTTCTGGCAACACTGGTTCGTTGATAGAGAATTTTTTGATTTTACTGGATATTTTTTCCCCAGTAAAAAATATCCAACTTATATTCACAACATATGTTTGATTTATGAATATGTAAACAAACCAAAGAAATCAAAAATTTGGTAAATTTTAAATTTTTTGAAAGAAATATATAAATTAATAACACACGAATAATTAAAAATTATTTGTAATTAGATTTATTTTAATTTTATTTATCATAAATTAGTTTTTAAAAGAGTTTATTTGTCATGAAAAATCATAACAAATATTGTCAATCTAGCGTTTTTAAAACAATTTAGTTTGTCTTTCTCTTAGCGATTTTGTGTAAATTTTTATTTTAATAATACGTTTGTATCATGAAGTTTTAAAACAATAATATATTTTTAATGATACTACATGTTTTGTTAACTTTAAATATCCATTATTAGTTTTTTAGTGTTTTGTTAGCGATTGAGATTTCAGCAAAAGGGCATTACCAATCTTTGTTTATAAACAAAAAATTGGATTTCGCGTATTTTTTTGGATATTTTTTTGATTGAGAGTAAATTAAAAATTACTCTCTATCATAAAGTTACTGTATATTTCTTACAGGAAAGTACGCGAAAAGACCTATTATTGTGAGCGATAGTCAATTTCTTTACGTACAGCTTACGTACTTATGATTTTTAAAATTTAAAACTTCAAAAATGGAGCTTTTTCACATTTTTTGCTCTAAAAAACTAAGTTAACGAAGTGATCGGGGAAAACTAAAAATATATTCGTACGCTGTGGACTATAACAAAACGGAATTGGTATATGAGAACCCCTGCATTTTTTTGGTGTATCACTGTGAAATTATTTACACAAAACCAAAATTAGCATTTTCTCAGTATTTTTTTATGTCCAGCTTTTTAAAGCCCAGTGTCCAGCTTTTTGCGAATCGGAATCTGGCAACCCTAGTGTGTGTACTTGCTTGTGCGAAGAAATGTTTTTGACTTTATATCAGTCACGAGCAAAACTGAAATTCTAATGCACGCGTGCATAGGCCAAGAAATTCTGCTGACGCTTTGTTGACACACCTACACTATAAGCGTATTAAGGAATATAAAGGAAACATTGATTTGGATAGATTAGTTGAACTTTAAATTAAGTTCAGTTAATATCTCGTTAATATCCCTTAAAAGTTCGAAATCGAATAGAAAGTCGTGATTTTCTTAATGATATTTCAGTAGTTTTATTTAATACTACTTTTTAAAAATACTACTACTTTTCTTAAATGAGAAACTCTTTCCCTTTATTCCATTTTTGTTTAAAATGCCCAAAAGTTCATGAGTTTTTCTCGTCGTAAAAAGTATTTGCAATAGAAAACAAATTTCAAAACTTTTCTCAGTGTACCACCATTTTGTTATAACGTGCAGTCATCTCTCTGCTGCTTAACGCACACAAATATACACATGGTGGTATGTGTTTGCCCATGACTGCTTTATATCAATGTTGCCCAAAATCGCGATTCCCTATCACGCGAGATAGGGCAAGAAATTTCTGCTGACGTTGCGTTGACTCACCTACACTATAAGCTTACTTGTGTATTTTCTTATTTGAGCATGTGTTAGTTGATTATCTCTCAACTTGCTAAACAAAATCAACTCAGTTGCTGATCAGCATTTGTCGAAGTGAGATCTGTACGCAACTTTTTTAAAATCCACACAGAAATACAACAACAAAATTTTGAGAAAGCCGAATTTATGTAGATGAATGAGAGAGCACAGCTAATAGTTTTTTATATATGAACTTTAATGTACGCTGTCTGTCAAAATCCATAATATCAATTTGACAGTTAGAATATACTTTTTAGTTTGCAGTCATTTTATTAGTATAGTTTTATTTTGGGTTACATTTTGTTCTCTGCTGCTTTACCAATACAAATTGATGTGTAACAGTATGTGTATGGGCAGCACTGCTTTATATATATAATATTCCGTATTTTTCGAATTTTACATAAATATGTATTAATATTATAATTTTTTAATATATTTCATCTTAAAATATTACAATATTTTTAATTTTTTATAAAAATTTTAAGCTTTTCATATTCTCCGATTTTTTTTGACGATTTCTTAAAACCAAAATGACGATTATTTAAAAATTTATCGGGAAATTGATGATTTTTTCAAAAATTCATCTGGCAGCCCTGTTCACAATAAGTAAATAATAAACATCTGCATGGGTATACTTGTTCTTAAATTCACAGTACTGCATAGTATCAAAATACACGTACACTATTGTGAAAATATTAAACAAGCATGTGCAGGATGTGTAGGTTCGAACAAATGAGTTATAATCACACACAACTTGCTTAATATAGAAACGGAATATTAGGCGCAATTTACATGAAGACTTTTCAGACGTCTGTTTTTTCCAATTCTCTTTTGAGAATCTTCTAAAAAATCATGAACATTTATACGGTGATTTTTTACATGCAACTATGCATGTCTTTTTTTGATGTTTAATTGTATAATCCTTTTTAATTACTTATTCGCAATAAAAATAAAATGAAATTTTTAACATAAAAACCATTAATTTGATTTAAAAAAAAATTAATAACACGCTATAGTATTTTTTTAATGCAAATTTTAATGTTTTCATGTAAAAAAAATACATAATTATTTTTTTACATGAGCATAATATCAACAGTACGAATGAGTTTAAAGAGGAATGTCAAAAACAATCATGAAAATCCCAAATCATGTTTGTTTTCTTACCCCCCATTCTTCTCTACCCCGCTCACCACCAATCATCGACAAACATGAAAACAGACGTCTGGGCAAACATGAAAAAAAATCATAGTGTAAATTGGGTGTTACTCGTCTCGCTCGTTGAGAGTTGTGTAGTGTTTGATATAGTTAGGCAAAAACATCTTTATGATAGCAAAAACATCTCGAAACCTACGAGTGATCAGTGTGATCAGTTCGAACTTTTACGTACAAACAGCTTTCATGCTTTGTAACCATAGTACTGCGCTAGTATTGTTTTGAATGCGAAGATTTTCGGCAATTTACATGTGCACAACACGATCGTAAACGAACCTCTTAACAAGGGCGTAAAAAATACAACAATTTTATTTAGTTGTTTCAAAGCATTCAACAAAGCATGTTGATGTCGCTTTGTTTCAGAAATTACAATTTATTACAAATTATGGAATGCATATGAGTGAAAAAATTTAAAAAATATTTTACACCCATTGATTATTTGCATTTTGTCGATTAAAAGTAAACTCTAAATTCTACTAATTGTATTTTATTCTTGTAACAAAGCGTTTTGTTTAAATTAACACAAAATCTATAAAATCACTCATAAGTTGTCTCGAAACATTTCGAAACAGATCATACATTATTCCGATTGGTTTTTCACTTTAACTCTATTGTCTCTATTTTTTTGTATTTATTTGCTTTTACACTTTTATTGTTGTGTGTGGATGATCAACTGCTTTTTTAACTTCGGCCGCACTACAGACAGTATTCGTAAAATAAACGAGTGACTTGTAAGTCATTTTTAACGCACTAGTGCAGATGTCTAGTAAATAACATAGAAAAGGTATACTACATAGAACTGAAACTGAGTATGACAAAACCTAAGTCTGCTGTCAAAAACCTAAGTCGTGAGAATGTATTAGTTGAAAAATATGCAACCCAACAAACACAAACTCTTTCGTTTAAAAAGTTTTTATATTTTTGTTTGATATTATATTTCGATATTTTATGAAATAATGTTTTGAATTAGCCATTTTTATTCAATATCAGTTGACCAATGTAAGAAAGATCTTCATTAAAAATTATTCTTAATTTTAAATAAACTCTTTGTGTTTGCTTGGTTGAGTCAATATTGACACTTGAAAATTATATTAAAAAAATAAAAACGATTTAAAATTTTTTTTTTCTGAAAATGTTTTCAATAATTTTATAGGAAAAACATAACTTTTAGCAGTGTTTATTGCAGCAGCAGGGGCTATTTTGCCCAAGGAATTGTGCTAATGCTAAAATTAACGCTTGATATGAACGATTATTGTTAATTTCAAAGCAGCCCAAATGCAGTCAAAATACACCCTACACCACACTAATGGGAACGGCATTTTGTTTATGTCTTAAAGTTTGTAACACCTGCGTCGATGTAATGATGTAATCCGTCCATAAATTAGCCTATTGAACTTTTTTGTAAGCGGTACATGCTATACAAGAATAGGGTATTTATAAAATTCGACTCAACAAATTTTATATATACGAAATTTTGACTATATATTGTTATAATGAGTAGTACATTCATTAATTAAGCAAACATCAATCTCTTGAATATAACTTCTACATTAAAAAATACTAAATAACTTATTGCTACTTACTCGCAATGTGGTAGGGTATGATGTATTCGGATACATTTTGTACTTTCATATTTTTGTTATTTTATGTAAACAAAAATAAAAATACTCATACAATTGTATTAAATTCACACAGAACCTGTACATGTGAGAGAGTAAGATTTCTTATTCTCAGTCTCAGTTCTATTTATTTTTCTATGGTAAATAATTTATTTCGCTCGAATTAATCTCTCTAGAGAGAAATCAATTTGAACGTTCTCCGTATTGAGGGTACTAACCAAAGAATAAATAAGAAATGAAACTGTTGTCAAAAGTACCTAAGTCTACTGTCATCCGGTACCTAACTCTAAGAATGTATTAGTAGAATTCTCAAGTCAACATAGTTGCAAAAAATCGTATTGAAAAATATTGAAAAAAAATATTACATTTCAATTTATACTTTGAAAGGTTTCTTAAGATATTTTCCACATATTTTATCTACAAACATTTTATAAACACGTCTATTTGTTTTTTAATCTATAATATTGAAAAAATAAATTATTTATTTGAAATATCTTTTTCGTTTACCATACGAAAATTTACAACATTGTTTTTTTTAGTTTTAATTTCAACCAACAAAAATTCAATGTCAAAAATTAAAAAATATTTTTTTTCGTTTGTAAAAAATATATTATTTTCGGGCTATTAAATGTGTTTAAATTGTGTAAAAAAATTATAAAATATAATGTTAAGTGATACAAAGTGCTATTATCCTCAAATTTTCGCGAAAAAGTTTTGAAGTTTGGAGAGAGAATAAAATTTTTACATATGTGTTGGATTTACACAGCACTCGTCTGTGAGAAGAGCGTAATGTTATTGTTGTAAAAAAATGACAGCGTTTCACTTCTTGTTTATTCTTTGGTACTAACATTTATGCATATGTCAAACTAATTTTAATTAGGTCCAGAAAAATTTATATTAATAGCCAGTTAGGAAACATTTTAATGAAATGATTTATCTATACACAGAACATACTCATTTCTAATTTTATCCGGATATAATGATTTTCAGGAGTATACCTTATATGGGAGCTAAGACAACTTATGGACCGATCCGGAAAAAAATTCCGTAAAATGATTTATATATAGACATTTATGTCGAATTATATCCCGATAACTTTGATTGTCACTGTGCATTTAAGTAATTTTCGGAAATGATCCTTATATGGGAGTTGTGACCAATTATCGACCGATAAGGAACAAATTTCGTATAATGATTTATATGCCAAAAAAAAAAAAAAAATCAAGTCGAAATTTACTACAATACACTTATTAATTAATGAAATATGTGCGTTTAAGTGATTTTCGGAAGTGGACTTTATATGCATAGGAGCTATGACCAATTACGGGCCTATCCGGAAAAATTTCTTAGATTGATTCATATGTACACAAAACATATTTGTGTCGAATTTTATCAAGATATCTTTATTGTATAATAAATTATGTGCGTTTAAGTGATTTTTTTTTATGTACACCTTATGGACCGATCCGGAAAAAATTTGGTAGAATGATTTATACGCTCAAAAAATATATTCAAGTCGTACTTTATCCCGATAGCTTTATTATTCAATGAAATATATGCGTTTAAGTGATTTTCGGAAGTGGACCTTATATGGGAGCTATGACCAATTGTGGACCGACCGAGATCTAGGTTGATAGTATGATTTCTGTTCATACTATATTTGCATGTACAAAATTTTTTGTTGATAATGATATATTTGAGGGAGTTATTAATAATTTTCGGGAATATATACCTTTGTATGGGAGCTATGGGAAATATTGGATCAATTGTAAAGATTTCGAGCATAATTGATCACTGCCTTAAAAAAATAATGTGTGACAAAATTCATCGAAATATCTTTGGTAGCTTCTGAGAAAACTCCAAAAGAATTAGGAAAAAAACGTATTTTTTTCGAGGTAGTCTGAAATTTTTACTCATAACTTTTTACGTTGTGAACCGATTTTGCTGATTCATAACCAAACTGCTTAGGATAATAATAAATATTTTGGGTGAATTTGGTTGATTTCCTTTGCTTAGTTTTAACGTGAGCGTGTTTTAGATGTACTCAGATATTGTCCCAGGGACGAAGCCTATTGAAAATGGTTAAGATCGGTTCATTATTTCACCTAGCCCCCATACAACTGAACTCCCGAACGGGGCTTGTAAACCTTGTAATCAAACTACAGGTCGCAATTTTGGAGATAATTCAATGAAATTTGGTACATGATCTTCTATGGTACCGGAAACGAAGCGAGAGAGAGACAAGGTAAAATTCAACTTAAATGCTTCATTATGAAACTAAATCACGTTTTATTTTTGTAACAGGTGTAGGCCCGACTATAATTTCTTACTTGTTTGTTATTGTTGTTTTTTACTTTGATGCAGATATAAAATGTAAAATTATAAGAAAACAAGTAAAAAATTATAGTCGGGCGAGGCCGACCATATAATACCCTACACCTGTTACAAAATTAAAATGTGATTTAGTTTTCATAACAAAGCATTTAAGTTGAATTGTACCTTGCCTAAGATATACTTAAGACATTTATTGTTGAATAAAATTGTGGACATTTAAGTCAAATTTGGAGGGGGCTTTGTATAGGGGCTATGGTCAAATGAGACCCTATAACTATTAAATTTTTGAGGGTCACCAAGACTAGTATAGAACTTGGTTTTGCAGCTTTTTGTCGAGATGCGAGCATATTAAACATAATTATGAACATAAGAGCCTTATTCGGCGGGATCAGTTGTATGGGGCCTAGGTGAAATAATGGACCGATGTTAACAATTTTCAATAGGCTTCGTCTCCAGTACCATAGAAGATCATGTGCCAAATTTCATTGAATTATCTTTAAAATTGCGATCTGTAGTTTGATTACAAGGTTTACAAGCCCTATTCGGAGGTTCAGTTGTATGGGGGCTAGGTGAAATAATAGACCGATCTTAACCATTTTCAATAAGCTTCCTCCCTGTGACAATAAAATATCATGTACCAAATTTCATTGATTTATCTTCAAAATTGCGACCTGTAGTTTTATTACAAGGTTTACATGGACGGACATAGCTAAATCGACCCAGAAAATGATTCTAAGCCGATTGGTATTCTTTAAGGTGGGTATAGGACCAATATTATTGTGCGTTACAAACATCAGCACAAACCCTCCGCTCTAAAGTGGTGTAGGGTATAAATACAAAAAAAAAATAAATTGATATTTTATAAAATTAGATGAAATTCTAAAAAAAAACTAAATAATAAACAAGTAAGAACTTATAATACCCAACCAGAGGGCGAAGTCGACTTAAAATTGTCGGCGGCGGCGGCTGAGCCAAAATAATTCGGCGGCGGCTTAAAGTCGGCTCAGAGGCGAACGTTTTTTAGGAAATTTAAACTCTTAAATTTATGTTCAAAAAGAATGTAAATATCAAAATTTAAAGACTGGGAGGATCTTTTTGCTTAAAATATTAATAATAAATGATTTTAAAAAAAAGGCTCAAAGGTTTCTAGATTTAGTCTACCTTAATTCTCATTTACACTCTCTGGAATCTTAATGAAGAAATTGTGGATGATATAGCCTTATTAGGGAACAAATAAAAAATATTTTAATTAACAAGACATTCATTTACATATCTTTTAAATAATTTTTTTTTTTTTGCAAAATATAATTAATATAAAAAATTTTAGCATAATAGTTCCGAAACAACTTATTGCAACCAATTAGAAAAAATAAGAAAACATTAAAATTAATTAAAAAAATATATTCATCGAAATAAATATATCATTCATACAAAAAATATAACAACAAATATACATATCGGGAGTATTGAAATTTATAAAATATCGCTTGTTACATATATCCTTTGTAAAAATTTTGTACGTTTTCAAAATATAATTTGGCCAATAATAATTCATAATGTTACAGAATCAAAAATAATTGATCTTACAGTCTATATATAGCCTAGTTAATAAAAACATTAAAAAATTTGAGTCGACTTAAGCCGAGTGTTTCGGCGGCGGCTCAAGCAACTAAATATAGTTCGGCGGCGACTAAGCGCCGTTTCAAAGCCGGTCGACTTCGCCCTCTGTACCCAACACCTGTTACAAAAATAAAATGTGATTTAGTTTTCATAATGAAGCATTTAAGTTGAATTTTACCTTGTCTCAGATATACTTAAGCCATTTATTCTGGAATAAAATTGTGGCATTTAAGTCAAATTTTGAAGGGGGCTTTTTATAGCGGCTAGGGTCAAATGAGGCCCTATAATTATAAAATTCATGAGGGTTATTAAGGCTAATATAGAAGTTGGTTTTACAGCTTTTTGTCGAGATAGGAGTATATTAAACATAACAAGTAGGATATTATAGTCGGGCGAGGCCGACCATATAATACTCTATACCTTTGACAAAAATATAATGTGATTTATTTGCCATAATAAAGCATTTAAATTGAATTTTACCTTGCCTCAGATATACATACTTAAGCCGTTTATTGTTGAATAAAATTGTGGACATTTAAGTGAAATTTTGATGGGGGCTTTTCATAGGGGCTAGGGTCATATGAGGACGGCGGGTTCAGTTGTATTGGGGCTAGGTGAAATAATGAACCGATGTAAACCATTTTCAACTGGCTTCGTTTACGGTACCATAAAAGATCATGTGCCAAATTTCATTGAATTATCTCCAAACTTGCGACCTGTAGTTTGATTACAAAGTTTAAAAGCCCTATTCGGGGGTTCAGTTGTATGGGGGCTAGGTGAAATAATGGACCGATGTTAACCATTTTTAATAGACTTTGTCTACGGTACCATAAAAGATCATGTGCCAAATTTCATTGAATTATCTCCAAAATTGCGACCTGTAGTTTGATTACAAAGTTTAAAAGCCCTATTCGGGGGTTCAGTTGTATGGGGACTAGGTGAAATAATGGACCGATGTTAACCATTTTCAATAGGCTTCGTCTACGGTACTATAAAAGATCATGTGCCAAATTTCATTGAATTATCTCCAAAATTGCGACATGTAGTTTGATTACAAGGTTTACAAGCCCTATTGGGGGGTTCAGTTGTATGGGGCTAGGTGAAATAATGGAACGATCCTAACCATTTTCAATAGGCTTCGTCCCTGGGACAATAGAAGATCACGTACCAAATTTCATTGAATTATCTTCAAAATTGCGACCTGTAGTTTGATTACAAGGTTTACATGGACGAACGGACGGACATAGCTAAATCGACTCAGAAAATGATTCTGAGCCGATTGGTATACTTTAAGGTATAGGTCCAATATTATTGTGCGTTACAAACATCAGCACAAACCCAATATGCCCTCCCCACTGAAGTGGTGTAGGGTATAATTAAGAACTTAAAAGGCCTATTCGGCGGGTTCAATTGTATGGGGGCTAAGTGAAATAATGGACCGATGTTAACCATTTCCAATACGATTCGTTTTCGGTACCATAGAAGATCATGTACCAAATTTCATTGAATTATCTCCAAAATTGCGACCTGTAGTTTGATTACAAGGTTTACAAGCCCTATTCGGGGATTCAGTTGTATGGGGGCTAGGTGAAATAATGAACCGATCTTAACCATTTTCAATAGGCTTCGTCCCTAGGACAACCGAAGATCATGTACCAAATTTCATTGAATTATCTTCAAAATTGCGACCTGTAGTTTGATTACAAGGTTTACAAGCCCTATTCCGGGGTTCAGTTGTATGGGGGCTAGGTGAAATAATGGACCGATCTTAACCATTTTCAATAGGCTTCGTCCCTGGGACAATAGAATATCATGTACCAAATTTCATTGAATTATCTTCAAAATTTCGACCTGTAGTTTGATTACAAGGACGGACATAGCTAAATCGACTCAGAAAATGATTCTAAGCCGATTGGTATACTTTAAGGTGGGTATAGAACCAATATTATTGTGCGTTACAAACATCAGAACAAACCCAATATACCCTCCCCATTAAAGTGGTGCAGGGTATAATAAACACTTGGTATAGGGTATATAAGATTTGGCACTGCCGAATATAGAACTCTGACTTGTTTTTACTTAAATGTAAAATAAAAATCCTTCCAGTTGGGACAAATTGCTAAATTATATCGACATTTAAGTTTATAAAATTTTTTTTCTTATTGTGATTTTATACATACAGGGTTTTATTCAAATGAGTGTAACTTTTAACATATTGGTCCTAGCAAAAATTGTCCATATGATTTCACTCTGACTCCGGCAGTTCTTGACCGATAGAGCTGAAAGCCGGCCTACTATCCCATAGTACTAACCTTGCTGCAATTTCATTAAAATCGGAAGACCTTGATTTTTAAAGTTGGGTCACTTCCCTATAAATGTTTTTGATACTAATATATGTATTTGATAATGCAATCTTTGATATATACATGTCTAATTATTTAGGACTTATAACGCTAATGTGTCCATTCATTGATGTTTAAAACGAAAGTAATTTAACAGTTTTTTTTCTCTAAAAGAAATCCATTTGTAAGGATTAGTACGCAGATCAGAATATCTATTTGAAACAACAGGAAAGACAACTGTCCTAATTAGGACACAAATGACATATAACAAATGAGTTTTACTTTTGAAATACATGCATATGTAGATGCAACCGGTTGGATGCAAAAGAAGTTGCTAATCTAAACCGGTGTTAATATTTCATAAAATACTAGAATATTTTCTAATTTTCACATTAAAAGAAATCAAATATTTATAAGCGGAAAAAAGACAAAAATAAAAAAGGGCAAACCCATCAAACGATTACGGAAAATGCAGTGTAAGGCCTTTTTAGATTTGCTATCCCGTATATGAATTACTGGACATTGAGTTCTCATCAAACTCTATAGATACATATATGCATACATACATATTTATGTACATAATCCAATATTCATGTCCTTTAAGTTTGTTTGTGTTAATTTTTACACACATGTTTGTATATGCTGCCATTGTTCATAGAGTGTCCTCCGACCTTTTGTTTACATTGTTCTTTTTTGTTGTTGTAATTGTTCATAAGATGTTTTGGTTCTAAGAACAAAAATAACAGATACATATCACTATTTGTTTAAGGGTTACTTTCCAAAACTGATTAAGAAAGGCGAACTGTAAAAACCGTTAGTGACATGCATAACTTTATGCAAATTTCATTAAATTTAAAGAAAATCTATAAGGAAATTTACGCGGCAGTAATATCTTGGTGATATTACAAAATTCATAATAAATTAAAATGTATGTATTTATATGTAAATAAACAAAGGGGAAGAAGGAAAGATTTTGTTTTGGTGCATGTTAACGTTTCTGTCGTTGTTTAGCTATTGTTTTTTTTATAATATAATTTTTGATTTGATTTTATGGTTTATTTGTTTATGCTACCTTGATTACAGCGATAATGTTTTCACTTTAAAAGTCTTTCTTAAGTCCCTTATTAAGATCGTGTTGCGACAAACCAGATACGTGTGTCAGTCTAAAATTGCGTGGACAATAAAAGCGAAATAATAACATCTGTTAATGAAAATTCACATAAATAACGTTTTTATGTGTTTTTATTTCACAAAATAAATATGATATGATGTACCACATGTCCATCACAGATTTATAAAAAAATTTATAATTTATGTGGTAATGTGTTAGGATAGAAATAATAAACAACACATACTTACATACATACATACATATAATTTTACAAGAATAGTTATTGTAAATAGCAATTTATAAAGAAATAAAAAACAGGTTCATTGTTTAATACATTTTACCCTTCACCTTCGTGAGAAGGGTATATATAAGTTTGTCATTCCGTTTGTAATTTCCAAAATATAATTTTCCGACCCTATAAAGTATATATATTCTGAATCCTTATAGATAGCGGAGACGATTAAGCCATGTCCGTTTGTCTGTCTGTTGAAATCAGTTTTCTGAAGACCCCAAATATCTTCGGGATCCAAATCTTCAATATTTCTATCAGACATGCTTTCGAGAAGTTTCCTATTTAAAATCAGCTAAATCCGTCCATAAACAACGGAGATATAAGCAAAAATCCGAGACAACCTCTGAAAATTTCATAAAAAATAAGCAACAACAACACTGCTTATTCATTGCGTTGTGTATTTTGTTTTTGTTTTTTTGATTATTTCGTTTCGTATGTTTGAATGGCTGTGTGTTTCATTGCCATGTGTATGTTGTTTTTGTTTCTTGGAGTATTCAGTTTCGTATGTTTGGATGGCTGTGTGTTTCATTCACTGTTGCCAATTTAGCTATTTTCTCGTCAAATCTAGCGATTTTAATCCCATTTTGCGGGGAAAAATATGATTTAGCTATTAGCGGGAAATCTAGCGATTTTTCTTTAGATTTTTTATTCATTTATATTTTGATAATATCGCTTAAAAGTTGCTACGAATGACGATATTTACATATATGTATGTATATAAAAATATGCATTCAATGTAAATTATTTGAGTTTTAGCTGTGTGTATTATACTTATTTTGAATGTTCTGAAGAACATAATTAGGAGCAAATATTTGTGCGTACAGGTAAAGTTATACGAAAAACTTTAAAAGGGGTATATTTTATTGTACTCAATTAAAAAACGAATATTTAATTATTCTAGTCTTTTAGTAAATGAGTGATATGATAATAAAATTTACAATAATTCTAAAAATTAGTGAACATTAGAAATAAGTGACGAAAGGATCGATCCATAAAGTCCTAAAAATTTACAACATTTCTAAGGCGTATAGGGCCGCATATCGATATTGCAGATAAACTTCCCACAAAAGGAGTGTATAATAATAATCTTGGGTGCCCCGGTAGGCTAGTTGGTAGTGTGCTAGCCTGTCAGTCTGGGGGTTGTGGGTTCGATTCCCAGCAGAGATCATGGTCTGCTACACTACAACGGTCGTATGGTTATCGTAACCCTGCTCGGTAAATTAGGTTAGAATATAATTTGTAATTGTATTGTAATGGAAAAATAAATAATACTCTTATGCCGAAAATAAAGGATCGATCCATAAAGGCCAGCATTTCGAAATTCAATTTATCTTTACAACATTTCTAAAGCAATCTGTATAGGGTCGCATATCGAAATTAACCTCAACTTGACATTTTTCGTAACCCAAAGTGAAAATATTTAACATAAAAAAGATTCTCTTATGTGTTTGTTATAAGATGTGTTTGTATCACTATCCCATTCCTACGTATGTATATAGATTTTAGCGATAAATCGCTGACTTTTTGGAATAATATAAAAAATCTGAAAAATTTAGCTACACACAGAAAAAAGATCGATCGGAAATCGGTTACTGTTACAAATACTTAGCAGCTGCATAAGAATTTTGTTTATAGCTATTAAAAATCTATAAATGCAACAAATTTTCTATAATTGGAACAGAAAAAAGATAAGTGTAATCAAACTATGGTTGAAACAACTAAAAATTTAGTTTATATAACCAATTTGAGCTTCTTAAACTTTTATTTTATTATTTCGTCAAGTACAGCCAAATTTAAATTTACAATTATTCACTGTAATAAGAAATATCAGTTCTTACAATCATCATTTTGGTTATATTAATATATTTAAAACAAAAATACGTTATTCATGATCATATATCTATATTTATATAAAGAGTATAGAAAATTCGATTATATTAATTACAATTAAGCTTCATTCGGTATTTTAACCGCAATATTATTAACTTCGGTTATGTTGATTAAAATAAAGCTTTTTTTGGTACTGCCAACCGACTATAACATAAATAGTTATTTGTGCCTTGACGTTTAGAAATAGTTCTAAAATAAAAAACAATAAAAGAAACACATATTTTTATGAAAAAAAAAAACATTTTTTCACAAATAAAAACGTTCTAATACGATTAGTGGACGCATTTATAAATTATTGCCAAGGTAAGTTAACAAAAACTGTACCATTGACAAAATAAGTGTAGCTTAACCATTTTTCTTTTTTTAGAAAATTATGAAAATGCAGTAATTTTCTCCAATATGTATGTTTTTATAATATGCATGTTTACAAATTGGTTAAAATTATGAGGTAACTAGCGAAATTCGGGTCGATGCATCCATACATAATTACGCAAGAATGTTTCTTGCTAGTTCATTGGACCCTTTAAATTGGAAGAACTTTTTATCATCTGGTCATTTGGGAATGTATGTATGTATGTAATTGAAATCGAACAGATCAGAAATGTTGTCATTTTTGTTTTCAATTTGTTTTGTTTTCAATTTTATTTGTTTTCAGATCAATGATGTGAATTCGTAGTGTTATCGTTTTTCCCTATTTGTTAAGCTGAGCCGCCTTCTAAACAACACTTTGATGTTAATGTACAAACAGCATACTAACTCCGCTGAAGTTGAGACATGTTGGTGTCCGTTTTAAAAATGATCCAAACGGTGCAAATACAATAGATTATCCAAATTATGTAAAAACAAACTATAAGTACTAATAAATAAAAAAAATTAAATAAATTTTGCAACTATAAGCTCATATATTTTAATTGGTTGTTAGAACTGTTAGTTTCGGTCTCTATAACCGAATTATATTTTCAAATTAGTAGTTACGCTCACTAAAATTTCATTGACTTCAATCGAAAATTCGGCAATAACAACTAACCTTAGTTCTAAAAATATAGTATTAACAGCTGAATTATTCGGTAATTGCAATCGACTCATGTGATAGTACATGTAACCGACCAAATTCGATTGGCAACAAATTCGGTTGTGACAACGAATCTGTTTTCTCTGTGTATAGTTTTTTTAGCTATTTCTTTTCAGAATCATATAATAAATATTATTTAGACGATTTATCGCTAAATTTTTCAAAATGTCTTGAATTTAGCTATTTTCTAGCTATTTTTCAGTTGACTTTAGCGATATTTTTGGGAAAAAAGTTGGCAACAGTGGTTTCATTGCCTTGTGTATATTGTTTTTGTTTCTTGGTGTATTCGTCTGTTTGGATGTCTGTTGGTTTCATTGCGTTGCACAGTGGTATAGGAAAAAAAAAAGAGGGAAATAATTCGGTAACTTCTAAACGGTTAATCCGATTTTAATGAAATTTGGTGTGCACAAAGAGGAGGTATTGTCGAGTTTAGGTTTTGAATTTGGACCTTATAGGCCAACCAGGGGCCCGGCGGGGGGTCATCAAATTAGGACACCTCGGCTATGTTAAATTTTTAAAACGATCCTATTTCTTCATTTGAGTTCCGATTTAAAAAAAATTTCGTATATAGAATCTCCTCATCGAGCACTATAAAAAATGTTGTCATAGCAGTAAATTATCTCTTATAGTTTAGGAGATATTCGCATTTGAAAATTAAAATTTTAAAATTTTTACCGTCCTTACTTTAGTTTTTTTTGATAATAGCAGGTCCAAATATTCCCGATTTTCGCCATTTTGTTTTATTCGCTTAACAACAAGTTTATATATCAAGCAGTGAAAGAATTATGTAAAAATCATGACTGAGTCCAAAGTTATAGGCATTTTAATTTAAAAAATTAAAAAAAGGCGATTTTTTGTCATTTTTTTGGGAAAAAAGTATCTTTTTCTTTTTAAGTTATCTAAAAAGTTTCTAAGAAGATGTATATAGAATTTATACTTTTTGGAAAGCTGACTCTACATAAAGTACGATAAATGAAACAAAACCTAAAAATTTTTGATACCGAGGGGACCAGGTCCATCCAAAAAAACCCTATTTTTTATGGAAAATTAAATTTTGAGCAAAAATTCTCAAATCGCATAGTCGATATCAAATTATAGTGACCTGTTTTATATGACCCAATATGTTCTTAATCATTTTGTAACGGGTTTCGATAACCCCGCCCCTGGTATGGATATAATAGGCAAAAAACTAAAAAATCCCATTTTTGGGATTTTTTAAAACTTTTTTGGGAATTCCGGGATTTCTAATAAGAAAATTCGAAATTTTGATTTAATTTTGGATTTTAAGTAAAAAAATCTACCTAACTGTAAAATTTCATCAAAAAATATTCATAAATAAAATTTTTATTGCAATTAGAAAAATTTGTATCTTCGCAAAAACTGAATAAAAAACATTTTTTAATTTTTTTTAAAAAAAGTATTCCGCGAATTTTTTAATTTTCAAAAATTATATACAGTTTTGAAAAATAGACAAAATTACCTTTCCATTGATATATAACATGCCTACCTAATGTTTTTTAAGTGACAAATTAATTAGGGAAAACTCAACATCTTTTAGAAAATTTGCCTAGCACTATTATTTTCATCCATAAGGTTAACTCTTAAATTTGTTACATATATGGATGAAAATAATAGTGCTAGGTAAATTTTCTAAAAGATGTTGAGTTTTCCCTAATTAATTTGTCACTTAAAAAACATTAGGTAGGCATGTTATATATCAATGGAAAGGTAATTTTGTCTATTTTTCAAAACTGTATATAATTTTTGAAAATTAAAAAATTCGCGGAATACTTTTTTTAAAAAAAATTAAAAAATGTTTTTTATTCAGTTTTTGCGAAGATACAAATTTTTCAAATTGCAATAAAAATTTTATTTATGAATATTTTTTGATGAAATTTTACAGTTAGGTAGATTTTTTTACTCAAAATCCAAAATTAAATAAAAATTTCGAATTTTCTTATTAGAAATCCCGGAATTCCCAAAAAAGTTTTAAAAAATCCCAAAAATGGGATTTTTTGGTTTTTTGCCTATTATATCCATACCAGGGGCGGGGTTATCGAAACCCGTTACAAAATGATTAAGAACTTATTGGGTCATATAAAACAGGTCACTATAATTTGATATCGACTATGCGATTTGAGAATTTTTGCTCAAAATTTAATTTTCCATAAAAAATAGGGTTTTTTTGGATGGACCTGGTCCCCTCGGTATCAAAAATTTTTAGGTTTTGTTTCATTTATCGTATTTTATGTAAAGTCAGCTTTCCAAAAAGTATAAATTCTATATACATCTTCTTAGAAACTTTTTAGATAACTTAAAAAGAAAAAGATACTTTTTTCCCAAAAAAATGACAAAAAATCGCCTTTTTTTAATTTTTTAAATTTAAATGCCTATAACTTTGGACTCAGTCATGATTTTTACATAATTCTTTCACTGCTTGGTATATAAACTTGTTGTTAAGCAAATAAAAAAAAATGGCGAAAATCGGAAATATTCGGACCTGCTATTATCAAAAAAACTAAAGTAAGGACGGTAAAAATTTTAAAATTTTAATATTCAAATGCGAATATCTCCTAAACTATAAGAGATAATTTACTGCTACGACGACATTTTTTATAGTGCTCGATGAGGAGATTCTATATACGAAATTTTTTTTAAATCGGAACTCAAATGAAGAAATAGGATCGTTTTAAAAATTTAACATAGCCGAGGTGTCCTAATTTGAGGACCCCCCGCCGGGCCCCTGGTTGGCCTATAAGGTCCAAATTCAAAACCTAAACTCGACAACACCTCCTCTTTGTGCATACCAAATTTCATTAAAATCGGATTAACCGTTTAGAAGTTACCGAATTATTTCCCTCTTTTTTTTTTCCTATACCACTGTGCGTTGTGTATTTTGTTTTTGTTTTTTTGTGTAGTTCGTTTTGTATGTTTGGATGTCTGTTGGTTTTACTGTGTTTTGTGTGTTTATTTCGTTTAGCGTTGTTGTTGTTTATTTTGTTTAGCTATTACTATAATAATGATATTGTCGGGAAAATGAAATAAATTTAAAATTTATAAAATTGATATTTTTTAAATACACTATGGTGAAGGGTATATAAGATTTGGCACAGCCGAATATAGCACTCTTACTTGTTTTTCTATAAAATTTTCTTAAAAGAACATTTTAATAAAATCATAAAAATAATCAATAAATATAATGCATCTATGTATATGAATAAACAAGTAAGAAACTAGTCGGGCGTGGTCGACCATATGATACCCTACACCAATTACGAATATTATATGTGATTCATTTTCAATAATAAAGAATTTATGTTAAATTTTTCTTGGTTCCAAATTTATTGAAGAAAAACTGATTTACTGAAAGAAGCCATAAAATTTGGTGGATAGATTTACATACATACATATATGAGAGATAACAAGGACCGATTATTATAATATTCAGCAAGGTCATTAACATAGTTGTGCCACTTTTGACGATACTTCCCGATAATTACGAAAATCAGCAGTATTATTTAGACTTATATAAAACTGAATTTTGCCGATTATTGTAGAGATACTAAAACATTTAACATAATTATGAGCACCAAAGCCCTTTGTGGGAGGGTGTTTTGAGTTTGTTTGTACGGTTGTATGTTGGCTAGGTGAAATAATGGACCGATTTCAATAATTTTCAACAGCTTTCCTCATTGGATCCAGAGATCCAAGAATATGTGCTAAATAGCAACAAATTATCTTGAAAATTGCGAGCTGTATACACAAGGTTTATATGGCTACAAAGACGGACATAGCTTTATCGAATCAGGATTTATGTTTATATAAAAGTCATTTGTACGAATTTCATTGCGATACTAGTGTTTATAAGTGAATTGTGAACATTCAAGTCATTTTCTGAAGAAGACTTTGTATGGGGGCTAGGGTCAAATGATGCCCGATCATTGCGAAAATCGGCAGTATCATTTAGACTTATGTTAAACTAAGTTTTGCCAATTTTTGTTGAAATACTAGAACATTTAATACAATTATGAGCTTAAAAGCTCTATTCCGGTGGTTCGGTTGTATGGAGACTAGGTGAAATAATGGACCGATTTCAACCATTTTCAGTAATGTTTGTCCTTGTGCTAAGGATTGCGACCTGTAGCGTGCGCACAAGGTTTACATGGACACACCGACAGATATACAGACGAACGGACGGACATAGCTAAATCGACTCAGGAATTCTGAGCCGATTGGTATACTTTAAGGTGGTATTGGTATACACCCCACTATAGTGGTGTAGGGTTTAAAAATGGTGTGTCCACACAGAGGGAAAATTAAATATACACGCCTATTACCAAATTAACACCAAATTTTTCAATAACATCTATTGTCAAGTATATACATACATTGTATATTTGACAATCCCTTTAGCCTATATGCTACTATATGATCTTAGGTCTGTTTTCATATGCACAAACGGAAAATTATTTTTAGAATTATCTATCCAGAATTTTTAAAAATGCGAATCACAATAAAAAAATCAAAGAAATCATACAATTTTGTACTAAAATTTTTTTTTAAACTGGTTAACCGAGACTTAAAAACCGGATAACCCGGTTTGCGAAAAACCGAAATTTGCAATAAAAACCGGTGTTTCGGTTAACCGGTTTATAAACACTAATTATAACGTAAAAACCTAAACATTTGAAAAGATACATACATATGCCCAATTTCATGTCAGGTAACCCAACTCAAAAAATCGATTTTGATGAAATTTTCACCAAGGTTAGTACTATTGGGTAGTAGCCCAGAGACATTTTTAGCTCTATCGGTCAAGAACTGCCGGAGTTAAAGGGGGTCAAAGTTGGACATTTTGGTCATACAGGGTTTTATTCAAATGAGTGTAACTTTTCACTTATTGTCCAAAGAAGTTCAGATAGCTATTTCTTCATTGTTTAAAAAATTTTGTTTTTTTTTTAATATTTTTTCAAAAAAGGGCTTTGTAGTCCCATAATAGGATGCGAGTGGAATATCTATCAAAAAAATTAAAAATTATTTTTTAACTTACCTGTAAGATTTTTTTCAATATTTGTTATACCCCATTTACACATACACGAAATCTAGTACTTATGAGATTTCGAGCCAAATCTAGTTATGCCATGTTTCTACTGAGGCGTTTTGAGCAAATCTAGTTGATTTGGGCAAAACTAGTTGAAATCATGTAGATTTCCCATACATTTTTGACACATCCAAATCTAGTAAATCTACTAGATTTGATTTAAAACATGTCGAAAAAGTATTTTTTCGAACAAGATTTGCTTATGCAACACTGAGATGTGTCTAGGAGGCAAATACTTCTTAGGGCTATCCATTCAAATTGAATGTTTTCTTCGAAAAAGTGACAATTAATTTCGAAGTGAAAATAATAACAAATTATAATTTTAAAATTAGTGGCATTTTATAAATAAATTTATTCGTTTACAACTGTAATTTTTTATTTTAAATATGTAATTTTAAATAAAATTAACTTTATTGTGGATATGAAAAAATAAAGTGACAGAATTTGTTCAAAAATTCGAATGTCAAAAACGTATAAGCTCAGTGGAAACACCTTGAAGAGGTTTACGCAAATCTAGCAGATTTCAAGCCAGTGGAGACATACCATTCATTTTAACTAGATTTCCCATACAAAACGAAATCTAATTCCTAACTAGATTTCATTAAAATCTACTCAAAATCTAATAGTTTTTAGTGATGCAACTCTGTTTTTCCATAAATAATACTAAAAAATACGACGCTACACAAGAAAAAAGAAAAAAAAAAGAAAACAAACAAAAAAAATTTTGTTAATCTAAAATAAAAGGTAATGTTATATTTAAATATCTATTTTTTATTATAAAGAAAATTTTAAAAAATATCCAATTTTTTCTTCTAGTTTTTCATATCACATAATTTTTCGAGAAATAATAAAAAAAATTAATTCTTCCTAAATGTCAAGAAGAGTAAGTGTAAACGGTCTAGATTTGCAAAAAGATTTTAAATGAAATCTACTAGATTTCGTATATGTGTAGATGGGGGTATTACTTAATTTTCCCTACTTTTATAAAATGGACGTTTTTGTTGTAGTTTTATATGAACCAAAAACGGTCTACAAAATGTTATTAGGATCGGTCAATATGTTATTAGAATGCAATATATATAAGGTCCCCTTTATAAACAAGTTTTTTATGAACACAAATCGCTTTAACTGACTCTCTATTTAAGATCCCTTTCCTTTTTAAAAATACGAGTATAACGATGAAGTTCGACATAAAAAAGTTCTATACAAAACAAAATCTATGTACAACATTTTATGTTGTTGTTAATAATTAACCCAATCCCCATATATGGTCTACTTTAGAAACTTCTATCTACAAAATTTTAGTACAATCTGTCTATAATTGGTCCTACAGCTCATGTATGTATATTAGAGTGCTCCAAGCTTGTATGAAGGAAAAAAAATTTTATCCGACAGGCCGTCCCCCCCTCTGGAATTGTTCTATGGGTTGTAAAACTATGTCATGCAAAAAATTAGGCTGATAGGATAACGTTAACAGGTGCCGCAACGGCTCAGAAGTTTCCAAGTGCATTTACAAGGGGAAAAACTCGATTTTTTTCAGTTTTTGCTCAAATTTTGCAACTTAATAATAAACTTTGCACTTTATTGTAAAGGAATCGTAATGTGCACAGAATAAGCATTTCAGAAAGATATAAAACACAAAAATTGGTTGAAAATTTTTAAAGTTATTGCAAATTCCCCAGGCCATTAACGTGTCTCACAGCACATGAATTCGAAATGTGACAAAAAAATTAAAATTTTTTAGGACATATTGTAAAAAAAACATTTTGTTACTTAAAATATACTAAAAATTACTTGAATACTAGCTTTTGTCCTTATACGATAACGCAAACTTGTTCTCAGCTATGGTCAAAAAAGTTTGATTTTTTCAACGGCCGTTTCAAATCTCCAATTTCAGTATTTTTGAAATTTTGTTAAACAAATTTTAAAATTTTTAGAAGATCTCATGGGAATTTATGGACAATAGATAAGGGAATAAAACGGTAAAAAATTAGATCAATAATTCTTACAGTTCAGCTGTACCTGCGATTTGAACTCGGCGGATTTCGGGAAAATCGCATTTTTTTGTAATATATTAGAGAATACGTATTAATTTTTTACTGTTGTACATTTTAAACAAAGTATTTTCAGAGTATTATAGACCAGATAATATAAAATATATATTCCAAGTTTTATTCAAATCGGACATTCTTAACCCATAAAATGTGGAGTTCAAAGGTTAAATTTTGCTATATTTGGGAATTCTCAGTGCACCATATTAAAATATTATTTATTTGTTGGCCATATTTACCAAAAATTACTGGAATTTATCGTATAAAGTCCGATATTTAAAATAGAGTGAAAAAAAGGTAAATTAACACTTTAAGGCACTTGGGAACAATTTAACACCAAAGTTCAAAAATTTGAAATAGCACTATCCATTTGAATAAAGCTCTATATAATTAGAGAAATAGCAGAAATATAACAAAAACGTATATATTAAGTATAAAAAATTATACTTTAACCCTTTTCGACTATGGAGTAAACTATAGGTGTACATTTTTAAAAGAAAAATTTTGTTTTTAAAACTGATAATTTATGTAGTCCATTTTTTCGGACCATTTTCGACATAATATGTCTAAAAATACAAACTTTATAGGTTCAAAAAGGGTTAATTCAGAAGTTTTTATACCTAATATATATTTTTTTGTTTTATTTATGTTATTCCTCTAATTATATAGAGCATTATTCAAATGGATAGTGTTTTTACGATTTTTTGATCTTCGGGGTTAAATTTTTCCCATGTGTTTTAAAGGGTTAATTTTACTTTTTTTCGCTGCTATTTTAAACATAAGACTTTATACTAAAAATTCAAGTCATCTTTATTAAATATGACCGACAAATACATAATATTTCGATATGGTACACTGAGAATTCCCAAATATAGCAAAATTTGACCTTTGAACTCCACATTTTATGGGTTAAGAATGTCCGAATTGAATAAAACTTGGAATATATATTTTATATTATCTGGTCTATAATACTCTGAAAATACTTTGTTTAAAATGTACAACAGTAAAAAATTAATACGTATTCTCTAATATATTACAAAAAAATGCGATTTTACCGAAATCCGCCGAGTTCAAATCGCAGGTACAGCTAAACTGTAAGAATTATTGATCTAATTTTTTTACCGTTTTATTCCCTTATCTATTGTCCATAAATCCCCATGAGATCTTCTAAAAATTTTAAAATTTGTTTAACAAAGTTTCAAAAAAACTGAAATTGGAGATTTGAAACGGCCGTTGAAAAATTCAAACTTTTTTAACCATAGCTGAGAACAAGTTTGCGTTATCGTATAAAGACAAAAGCTAACATTCTAGTTATTATAGATATATTTTAAGTAACAAAATGTTTTTTTACAATATTTCCTAAAAAATGTTAATTTTTTTGTCACATTTCGAATTCATGTGCTGTGAGACACGTTAATGGTCTGGGGAATTTGCAATAACTCTGAAAGTTTTCAACCAATATTTATGTTTTATATCTTTCCGAAAAGCTTATTATGTGTACATTGCGATTCCATCACAATACATTGTAAAGTTTATTATTAAGTGGCAAAATTTTAGCAAAAACTGAAAAAAATCGATTTTTTCCCCTTGTAAATGCACTTGGAAACTTTAGTGCCGTTGCGGCACCTGTTAACGTTATCCTATCAGCCTAATTTTTTGTATGGCATAGTTTTACAACCCATAGAACAATTCTAGAGGGGGGGACGGGCAAAATTCGCAACTTCGTTTTTTTGGAGCACTCTAATGTATATATTCATGGTTTACAAATTACACAAAAATAATTTTTGTTTTTAAAAATTAATATTTTGTTAATTCGAAAGAGCACGTCCATAATTGAATAAAGCCCTATTACATACATATATCACTCTGATGTTTATACAGGAGAATATAAGATTCGGATAGCCGAATATAACACTCTTACTTGTTATCCTTTGATCCAGCTCACCAAGTATTGACGTCAGGACAACAATTTTGAGAAATGGTATCTTAGAATGAACTAAATTTTAATTTTCAGTGGGAACATACATATGTATGTATATAGTCGGCATTTCCTAATCCTGTCATAATTACCAATTATAACCAGTATATGCAAAATAACCGGTATGCAAAAAATTGCAATGGCACTTTGACATGTGTATGAATCTTTCTATTTCCTTTTTGCTTTTGCTGTGATCGGTTGGTAAAATATTAACTTTGTAATTCAACACTTAAGATTTGATATAATAAATAATAGTTTCTATATAAACGAACTTGTTTCAATATAGGTAGGTAGGTTGATAGGATGATGTATACTACAACAAATCCGAAGAAATACACCTAGGCCACTATCGGGCCTGTTGTGAGCTCCTTATCATGAAAAAAGGGAATTGATTGAATTATTTTTCAGTGTTCATAAACTCAGTTTCCTGAACGTAATTCCTAAGAATCTTCCAATCATTGTTAGTCAGGAATGTTATTTCCGGAATAACATCACTTCCAAGGTACTTGGATCTAACTTCGACGAATGCCTGGCAGTGGCCTCTGTCCTCTCCACATGCTCTACATTCGTCTGAATCCGCACGTCCAATTTTGCATAGATGTGCTCCTGTGTCACCACTCAGAATACGTACCATCATACTAACTTCAGACTTGCTCATTTTGAGGAGATTTTTCGTCTTGCTCTCATCAGGGTCACCCCATAGGATCTTCGTTGTTCTACCCACTGTTTCATTATTCCAAGATGCCTTATGGGATTCTCTCACCCATATTTTTAGCTCAACTTTTGCGTTTATCAGGTTAACTGCCTCGTGCTCCCTTCCCTTTAAAGCTATTACATTCGCCCTTTCGTTACCGACTACTCCTGAGTGGGCTGGTACCCATATGATGTGAACCTTAACTCTGGGAGAGTATTCAGTTAAAGTTTTTTTACAATCCAATACGGTCTTTGATTTAGTTCTATTGCCCTAATTGCCATCTGGATGTCGGTAAATACATTAAGCGCTGTGGGCGCCATATTTATTCTAATACAATTCCGTTATTGCTCGTACTTCTGCATGGAAGCTTGTCTTATGATTTGGTAAACGGTGGTATAGTTCTGTTTCTGGGTCTTCAATATAGAGCCCCAGGCCCACTTTGTCCCCCAATTTAGAGCCATCCGTGTAACAACGGATTCCTAATGGTATTTGCTCTAATGGGATCAGCGTTTCAAAGTTTCCGACATATTCTGTGTCTGATATACGATCAGGCTCGTCCGATGATTGTGTATAACCTTCCAATGTGTCCAGTACACATTGATGACGTGTCCTATAACCGCTTTTGGCCAGTTCGCCTAAAGTAAAGAGCCGTTCGGCTGTAAGCGCCGCCTCATATCTTAAATATGTTTCAATGGGTGAAATATCTAACAACGTTTCCAGAGCCTTGGTTGAAGTAGTACACATGGCACCACTTATACACAAGCAGCATGTACGCTGAACTCCCTGTAGTAAGTTTGACAACTATCATAAAACGAACAAGTAACAAATCCCAAAATTGGTGACCCCGCCGAACACAAATAAAAAATAAAAGATCTATAAAGAAGACAAGCAACAATTTATCGATGGCATCTACAGTTGCCTTGCAAGATGGTGACCAAACGCCGGCCTCGATTAATAGTAATGTGTCTGCAATTTATGCCAGATTTCCATTCCCTGAGATGAGTAGTACGAACATCGAAGCCTGGTTCAGTACGATGGATTTCTGGTTTAGAGCATCTAGTATATCATCGGACAAACAAAGGGCTGTTCTCGAAGCCGGACATAATAGCACAGCTTTTCGACGTCATCACATCTTTACCATCATCCGACCGATTCGAATACGTCAAACGCCGAATTATAAACCATTTGCAGACAGGGAATAAAGAAGACTCAACAGACTATTGTCAGAAATGCACCTTGGTGATAATACACCATTGGAGTTATTTTTCGAAATGCTCCGTGTTGCAGGAAACTGCCTGGGTGAAGCAGCTTTAAAGGGACTCTGGACAAAAAGACTGACAGCTTTTGCACAGCCTGTAGTAGCAGCGTCATCGGGTACCGCTGCAGAATTAACAAAATAGCTGACTTCATCGTATATGCTGTGTCACCGTCTCAGATCAACAGAGTAGAAAAGGAGTCTACCAGTGAAATCAATGACCTACGAGCTGCTATTAATGAACTAAGTAAAAAATTCGAACAATTAGCCACATGACCAAGTTCCCTCTCACTTAGACCCACTGTTAATCGACAACGCTCACAACACCGCAACCTCTTGAACGCAACAACAATCCAAAATTTGGCTGTTCACATTGGCGCCTCCTTTAAGTAAACTTGGCATAAATTAAATAATTATTAATGATTTTTTTATATGCCTGGAAAGATAAGACTTTTTTCTATATAACGCCATTATTACTTTTCCCATTTTTATGGTTAAAAATTAATTATTAATTAATTATGTACAACATAAAAATTTATGTTTACTGGTTATCTGTAGAAATATCGGTTCGTATTTGATGAGCTTAAGTTACATTTTAAAAGGGCCTATGGAAAATGGCACAAAGTTAAACTAAAATCTTACATTCAATATACATTTTCAAAAATTTTTGAATTGTAATATTCTTTACAAAGGATTTCAGTTGTGTTTTCCCTCTAGACTTTTAATTAAAAATCGTAATATAAATACAAGTATCCTAATATATATATTATAAATTTCTTTGTAAGTTTGCTTATTTGTTTGTGCGTCAATCACGCCTAAACGGATGAAAAGATTTTCTTCAAATTTGGAACATAGAAATATATATGTCTGGAAGTGTCAATAGGCTATATTACTTTCCGAAAATTGGACTAGAAGGGGGTAAAAAAACGACGAAAACATATTTCGATTTAGCATTCTAAAGTGTCAGAAATATGTATTAGCAAAGTTGCGTTACGAACAAAACGGGTACCAAAAATTGGGAAAAGGGCGAAAAACTAGGAAAATAGGTACTTTTGTGCTTGAAAACTGATTTTTGTATATTCTGACGCGAAATTATTTTTGATTTAGCTATCTAAAGTGTAAGAAATTTTTATTAGCAAAGTTTCGTTGCGAAAGTTTGACCAAAACGGGTAAAAAATGGGGGAAATGATGAAAAACGGTTCTTAAAAAGTGATTTTTGTCTGTTCTAAAGCTAAATACTTTCGATTTAGCTTTTAAAGTGTCAGAAATATGTATTGGGAATGATTTGTTGTGAAAGTTGGACCAGAAGGGGGAAATAGGTATGTGGGTAATTCAAACTTAACGGGTAATTATGTATAATTTAGGTACTTTTTCGGAAATATGCAAATACTTGAGACGTATTTCGCTGTAATCAGTCAAAAGTATATTTTAGAAAAATTAAATTAAACTGGGTAAAAAGGGGAGTTTCATGTTTTTCATAAGGTTCGCACCTAAATGGCTGGGCCGACTTTAAGAAATTTTAAACAGAGTTTCAATTGGTTATATCTTTATTCCAAAAAATCAGGAAGGGACGAAATACGAACGCGTTAAAATTATTTTTTTTTTTAATGAAGAAACAAAAGTGATTTCTACTTATTTATTTAGAATTTCATCTTCCTTTTTCATTAGACTTTACACACGTAAAGTGTGATCGTGTGAAGGCCCTTTAAGGAAATATATTTTGGTTTTAGCTTTCTCAATTTTTAGTAAAGTAGCTTTTCAAATGCTTTGAAGAGTTTAAATCATGCTTTAAAGGAGAAAATGATTAGAAATCCGAAATTTTAAGTATTAATATTTTATAGCTTTATAAAATTAAACATTTTAATGTGATTTTTTACCATTCAAGCCTAAAGAATTTTGAAAAGAAGTAAAATGTGTGTTTTTGGTAAATTTTGTGAAAGTTGTTCTGTATTATATATTTTGAATGTACATTTTAATTTCGCCATATTAATTTCAGGGGTAAAAAGCAAAGTCAATGTTAATTTGCATACATTGATCTATTGACTTAATATTATAAATCACTTAAATTGTAAACTCAATTTCAAAAATATTCACAACCAATAATTTTTGCGTTACGCATCAACAAATTCATTCAATGGAACGTTTCTGGAACTAGTTATTTAATCAGATATAGTTCTGAGAAGCTTTAGAGAACATATACCTTCTTTAGAACTAGATCTTTTTCCAGCGATTTATGATTCAAATTGTTAAGATTGAGATCAATTTTTGGAAACCGTTAATTATAATTAAAATTTCTTACAATAAATTCGAGATATTTTTCTACTGGTTTGAAGTAGTTGTTTTTAAAATCTGGACTAGTATCCCAATGGAAATATTGAAAGAAATAATTTCATCGGAACATTTAAATCACAACATTTTTCGACAGATGAGTTTCGAGAATTAATGGCGATATTATCACCCAGTAAACAATTTTTTCAGACATGTCTGATGTCAGAAATTTTCTGAAATAATTCTTATATTTTATCAGAATTTTTAACGAATTTCTAAATTTTCTTTTTTAAACGATTAACATCAGACTTGTCTGCACATTGTCGAAAGGGAATTTCAGGTTTACGACAATTATGAGACTAATCTGAACATTGGCGGAAGACAATTTGTTTTTTTATTTCTATATTATTTTTTAGACATAAAGGAGAATAGTCTGTACATTTTCTGAAGTAAAATATAAAATGGCTTAGGAATTATATCCGATAAATCTGCACATAATCTGAAGAGGTTTGTTTTTGTAACTTCGTCAGACAATTAAGCGAATAATATAAATTTCCTTTAGATATTTAACAGAATGGTCTGCACATTTTCAAATATTTTTAACTCGGTCATTTTGTTCCCATTTTCAGTACTTTTGTAAGAAAACTTTGCGACAACTCTGCACATTATCTGAAGGAAACTTTTTTTATAAAAATCATGCACAAACCTGTTTATATTTTGAAATTCGTCAACTGTACTTTAAAAGGGAATTTAATTTTTATTTTCTTTTGTTTTCTCAGTTGGTCTTTTGAAATCAAGTAAACAACATCTGCATATGCGATGATTATTGTTTAAATTTCTTTAAACTTTGTTAATTCACAAAAATTAGCAAAAAATTATATAATTTTTTATGGTTTAATTTTATAATTTTAAATAGATGTATATAGTGGTCTATTTTCGTATATAATATGGAAGTTGTATGGTTTAATTTTATCAGTTTTAAAAATAATCTATAAGTTTCTATTATTTATTTATGTACCCTTAAGAAGTCATGAATAATGAAAGCTTATAAATTATTATTAAAATTAATCAAATTTAACCATAATAGTTTTCATCAGACGTTGATCAGAATAGTCCGGCCATTTTCTTATACTTGATTAGACTTTTTTACGAATTGTCGGACATTTTATCAGATATTTTTCCGACATCTATCAGACATTCTTACATTTGATCAGACTTTCGTACGAAATGTCGAAAGAATGTCAGACATGGTATCAGACATTTGTCCGACTTCAAACAGATTTATCGAAAATTCCTTCAGAATTTCCCCAGGAATTTACATCAGATTTCGTACCGAATTCTGACCGACAACTCTGCACATTTTTCCGAATTTCCTCAGACAAAGAGTTCCGGCAACGACGCTCAATTAATGTTACCAACGACCACCGATATTTCCGTCATCAAATCATTTAAATCATGCGATCCCTTTGCCAATCTGTTAAACGAGTTCAACGACATCACAATACTATCGCCTTACGGTTCTAAAACAAAATCGAAGATTTTTCACCGATTTGAGACAACTGGGCAACCTACATTTTGCCGCCCACGACGACTCCTGTCAGCCCTCAAAAAGTAATTGCACTAGCCCATTGCATCTGGTTAAAAAAAGTGATGGGACGTGGAGGCCGTGTGGGGACTACCGTGCCCTTAACGCTCAAACCTTGCCCGACCGATACCCCTTACCGTATTTAACTAATTTTACTAACAATTTACAAGGCATGAACATTTTTTCAAAAATTGATCTTCAAAAGGCATTTCACAAAATCCCGATACACGAAGATGATGTTCCAAAGACTCCGTTTGCATTATTTGAGTTCAAATTTATGACCTTCGGCATACATAACGCTGCGCAGCGACTGATTAGTGAAGTTTTTAGAGGTTTGAATTTTGTATTCCCGTATATTGATGACATATTTGTAGTATCCGCTACGTTCGAACAACATCATCGAGATCTTCGTGCAGTATTTCAACGCCTTCGTGACAATTGCCTGGCTATTAATGTTACGAAATGCGATTTACTTTTTTGTAACATCTTGTCAACCCCGAAGGTCTTCAACCGTCACTTGAAAAAGTTGCCATAATTAAAAATTATCCCAAACTAAAATGCGCACAAGAGCTTAAGAGATTAATCGGAATGATAAATTTTGTATAGAAAGTTTTTGCCACACACTGTTGCTTACCAGGGACTTTTACAACACATACTATCCGGTAATAAAAAGAAAGATACAACAGCATTGATATGGACCACAGAAACGGAAACCGCATTCGAACGTTTTAAAAACGAATTATTCAACGCAGAATTAGTCATTTACGTTGACGCATCTGACACTGCCATAGGAGGAGCTCTACATTAAAAGGTGTGTAATAGATTACAACCGTTATCTTTCCCCTCTTATTCACAAACAACATTTTTATTTTATTAATGGTTAATAAAACAAAATCTAATTTATAAACCGTTTATAAAACAAAAATTTTGTTTGTGAATAAGGGGGCTATTCTAAAAAGTTGACAGAGACGCAGCAGAAATATTCAACATACGCAGAGAATTGACTGCCATCTATCAGACAGTCTGACACTTCCGATACTCAATAGAAGGACGTTCTTGCCATATCATTACTGACCATCGACCCTTGGTATTCGCCTTCAATCAAAAGATGGAGAAGGCATTGCCACGCAGATTAAGGCAACTAGATTTCATTAGCTAATTTACTACTGACATACGCCACGCCTCTGGAAAAGAAAACTTAACAGCTGATACATTATCCAGGATACAGTCTGTTCATCAAGCTATAAACTACGCTAGTTTAGCAGCAGCACAAAAAGACGAAGAAGAGCTACAAAGATTGCTTCATAACCAAGGTATGTCATCAAATTCGCTAGTATTAAAAAATTATATATTTTAGAATGTGATGAACCTACCCTATGTTTCTAGAGATTTCCGTCATCAAATTTTAAGCTCTATACACAATTTATCTCATCTTGTGACGATACAAGCATTGCGCAACAGCAATGCTTGTATCGTCACGAATCTGCTAGCCAGGGATGAGAAAAGAAATTTCTAATTTCGTCAAAACTTGTTTGGCATGTCAACGATCAAAAATACAACTACATAATTCGTCAACAGCCGTCATGTACGAGCCACCTAGGGTTGCCAGATTCCGATTCGCAAAAAGCTGGACATTGGGCTTTAAAAAGCTGGACAAAACAAAAAAAGCTGGACATAAAAAAATACTGAGAAAATGCTAATTTTGGTTTTGTGTAAATAATTTCACAGTGATACACCAAAAAAATGCAGGGGTTCTCATATACCAATTCCGTTTTGTTATAGTCCACAGAGTACGAGTATATTTTTAGTTTTCCCCGATCACTTCGTTAACTTTGTTTTTTAGAGCAAAAGATGTGAAAAAGCTCCATTTTTGAAGTTTTAAATTTTAACAAGTAAGAGTGTTATATTCGGCTATGCCGAATCTTATATACCCACCATCAAATCACTGCCATATAAATAAACTTTGATATTTTGAATATTTTATTATTATGTATCGATATTAATGAGAACTTCAGTGTAATATTTGAAAGAGGTCCATTAATGGGGGGTTTAACTATTGACAGTGCTCTTTCGAATTAAATATGTTAATTTATATAGGGAGTAGGGTTATGTATACACAAATGGACCAATTCTCACAAAAGTCGGTAGGAAGATTTCAGTTCCTTATTTATTTCAAATTTCATACTTGTATTTTTAAGCCAGTAATGAGCATTAAAGTCATTTTTTTAAAGGGACCTTATACGGGGTTAAGGTTAATTATGGACCGATCCTCATAAAATATTGGAGAGAGATTTTAGCTTAAAATTAGTTTATGTCGAATTGCATCGAATTTCATTTACGCCAGTAATGAGGGTTTAAGTGATTTTCTGATGGGGACCTTAAATGAAGGGTAGGGTCAATTATGGACCGATCCCCACAAAATTTTGTAGAGAGATGTTAGCTCATACAAAACTATATCGAATTTCATCACCTTACTCGTTTTTTGGGCCAGTAATGAGCATCTTAGGAACCTTATATGCGGGATAGGGTCATTTAAGGCCCGATCCACATACAATTTGGTGGAAAGGTTTTGGCTTCTAAGATACTTATTTGTGTCAAATTTCTTCGCTATACTCGTATAATGAGCGTTAAAGACATTTTCAGAAGGGGACCTTATATGGGCGGGTAGGGTTAATTATGGACGATCAACATAAAATTTGGCAGAGAGATTTTGGCTCGTATAAAACTTACTTCTGTGAAATTTCATCTCTATACTCTTCTTTTTAAGCTAGTATTGAGCCTTAAAGTCATTTTATGGAGGGGACCTTATATAGGGAGTAGGGTCAATTATGGACCGATCCACATGAAATTTAGTGGAGAGATTTTTATTCGTATGAAACTTATGTCAAATTTCATCGCTATACTCGTATTTTTACGCCAATAATGAGCGTTAAAGTCATTTTCTGAAGGGGCCTTTATATGGGGGGTAGGGTCAATTATGGACCGATCCACATAAAATTTGGTAGAGAGATTTTGGCTATATCCGTATGTTTAAGCCAGTAATCAGAATTAGAGTAATTTTCAAAAGGGGACCTTATATGGGGGGGTAGGGCCAATTGTGGTCCTATGTCCGACATAATTCAGAATTTTATTTCGGAGATCAAAAAAACTGACTTATCCGAAATTTTGTGCCATTTGCTTCATAAACAACGAATTTGTGAATGTTTGAAGCTTTTTACACAATATTCCGGGGGGTACATTTGTATGGGGGCTATGTGAAATCGTTAACCGATTTTGCCCATTTTCAATACCAAACATTTCTGATCAATAAAAAATATTTTGGGAAAATTTCATCTCAATATCTCTTTTTTTGTGGACGCTATCGTGCCAACGACAGACAGACGGACGGACGGACATAGCTAGATCGTCTTAGAATCTTACGAGGTCCCAGAATATATGTACTTTATGGGGTCTGTGAACAATATTTCGATGTGTTACACACGGAATGACAAAATCAATATACCCCTCATCTTTTTTTATGGTGGGTAAAAAAATCATAAGTACGTAAGCTGTACGTAAAGAAATTGACTATCGCTCGCAATAATAGGTCTTTTCGCGTACTTTCCTGTAAGAAATATACAGTAACTTTATGATAGAGAGTAATTTTTAATTTACTCTCAATCAAAAAAATATCCAAAAAAATACGCGTAATCCAATTTTTTGTTTATAAACAAGGTTGGTAATGCCCTTTTGCTGATATCTCAATCGCTAACAAAACACTAAAAAACTAATAATTGTAACTTTGATTTTTCCTATAAATAAATGGATATTTAAAGTTAACAAAACATGTAGTATCATTAAAAATACATTATTGTTTTAAAACTTCATGATACAAACATATTATTAAAATAAAAATTTACACAAAATCGCTAAGAGAAAGACAAACTAAATTGTTTTAAAAACGCTAGATTGAAAATATTTGTTATGATTTTTCATGACAAATAAACTCTTTTAAAAACTAATTTATGATAAATAAAATTAAAATAAATCTAATTACAAATATTTTTTTAATATTCGTGTGTTATTAATTTATATATTTCTTTCAAAAAATTTAAAATTTACCAAATTTTTGATTTCTTTGGTTTGTTTACATATTCATAAATCAAACATATGTTGTGAATATAAGTTGGATATTTATTACTGGGGAAAAAATATCCAGTAAAATAAAAAAATTCTCTATCAACGAATTGTAATTTTTACCGCTCTCTTACTCTCTCGTTGCAAGTTTTCGAAAGTACGCGAACGGAATCCAATAACAATTGTTGCAAATTGTTACAAATTATCGAGTACGCGAACGGACCTAATATTTATTACGACATCAGCTGTTCAAGTGTTGAGACATGATGATAGAAGAGGGAAATCATAACTTAGTTGTATAACAAATGTACAATCAGTGTTGGCTAACATGATTTGACAAAGATAACATAAAAATTATTGCAGTGTACTAAAAATATTTTATTTAGCTGGACAAATTAAATTTTAGCTTGAAACTGGACAAGCATCAAAAAAGCTGGACAATCCAGCCAGGTGGCAACCCTAGAGCCACCTCATGAACGGTTTGCTCACATTAATATCGATCTCGTCGGCCCATTTCCATTGTGCGAAGGACAACGTTACTACTGTCATCGACCGATTTACACGTTGGCCCGAAGCCAGTTCGATTCCTGGCATGGCTGCGGAGGAGAGTGTGAAGATAAATTCGAATTTAACTAGTAAAGACGCAAACCAAATTCTTTAACATAGCTATTTTTGCAGTTAACGGTGGACTGTTAACCAATTAACAGTCATAAGGCTCTAATTTGTTAACAAAATCATATATCCAATATTTCTGAAATATTTCAGAATAAAAAAAATAAAGAAACAAATTTCTATATTGGTATTAAAAATGGTTTTTGACCAGAATGTTCTAGAGAGGATTGATAGTTCCCTATTAGTGGTTTATAACAAATAATCTTAGGACCCCCGAAAATTGGTCAAGAACTTCTGGAGAGGATTTGTGGTCATTATGAAATTTTAAGGAGAGGCTGGTATACAAAAATATATGGAATCGGTAGTCCAAAAGGTCCTTCACAGAGATACAAGCCGAGACGGCTCAAATCGGCGGCGGCTGGCCGCCGGTAATATTTTGCAAGCCGCGCCGCCGCCGATTTCTTTCGTGCTAATATTAAAAGAGTGAAAACTACTATAAATGTCCATTTTCTTCAGAAAAAACCTTATATAGAGATAGGTTTCTATATAACGGACTATTATACAGAGATTTTTCAATATAATAAACGCTTATAAGCTCAATTTCTGAAGAAAAACTTAAATTGAGCCGACAATTTAGCCGCCGCCGATATTTTCTATAATAAGCCGCCGCCGCCGACCTAAAATGGTTGCGCCGCCGCTGCCGATCATTTTGCATCGGCTTGTATCTCTGGTCCTTCATAGTTCCCTTTTAGTGGTTTATCCCAATAATCTTAGGATCCCTGAAAATTGGTCAAGAAATTCTAGAGAGGATTTGTGGCCATTATGGAATTTTAAGGATATATGGAATCGGTAAACCCAAAGATCTTTGATATTCCCTATTAGTGGTTTATCCCAAATAATCTTAGGATCCCTGAAAATTGGTCAAGAAATTCTGGAGAGGATTTGTGGTCATTATAAAATTTTAAGGAGGGGCTGGGATACCACGATATATGGAATCGGTAATCCCAGATGTCCTTAATAGTTCCCTATTACTGGTTTATCCCAAATAATCTTAGGATCCCTAAAAAGTGGCCATGAACATTCGTCAAGAAATTCTGGCAAGGATTTGTGGTCATTATGGAATTTTAAGGAGGGGCTGGGATACCACGATATATGGAATCGGTAGACCCAAAGGTCCTTGATAGTTCCCTATTAGTACCCTAAGAACTACAAGTTCATTTAACATCTTTACATTTAGAAAAATAAAAAATCAAGCTTTCTGATAAAATTTGGGAAGTTTTGAATAAAAATCAAATTAACACTAATAATAACTAAGATTTAATTCAACTATTACATCACAAATTTGTCAAAATTTAGATAAATAGAGCTTAGAGGTTTCAGAACTGAGGTCATCTAGGCAGGAAATATAGGTTATTCAGATTACCGAAGGAAATCTAGAAGTAGGTCGCGACAAAAGTCCTATTATGAAGGTGACGGATATCTTCAAAACCATCACATCGCCTATTTTTTATGATCAACATAATAATAAAATTTTTTAATTGATACTGGTGCATGTGTATCAGTTATTCCAATCTCTAAATTCAAAAGTTTTAAATGCAAGTAAGACATAATTCCATCATGAAGGTACACTGATTCCTCAAAACAAGTATACAAAATTATTAGATAATTTTTCTAATATTACTGCGGATCCTGATTATACAGCAAAACATCAGTACATAGAACTGCACACAAAATAATAACTAAGGATAATTTACCTTATTCAAGACCTAAAAACTCGACCCTTTCAAATTGAGTATAGCTAAAAAAGGGTTTTAATATTTGGTTAAAATTGGAGCTAATAAAACCTCTTTTCACTACATCTTCATTAGCATTTTAAGTCATTATTTTAACACGGTGATGTCATTGGAGGCAAGTACTTCTACGCACGCTTACAAATAGGGAGTTAAAGAAGTACTTGCAATTTCTCTTACAAAACAGTTGTTTTGTTTTTTAATAATAAAAAGAGCCAGCTAGAATACGAACCAGGGACTTCGGTTTGTTAGTCAAATGTTCAACACACTGCACCACTGCTTACCTATTTTATTGGTTTTCACCACGGGTCCACTTTGTTTTTATAAGGTTAATTGCTGTGATCACCATTTATACTTGTGTTTTTGCAGTTTATCACTGAGAGAAACCTTTATGTTAGATTTTTTTTGATAAGTGGTTGAGAGAAACCGAAAAGAAAAACAAAATAACTCGCTACAATTGATTTTTAATTTGTAAACATTTTGAAAAGGTCTGCTTATGATTTTTATTTTTAAAAGCAAAACAATAAATACCAAATGTAAATACACTATTAGGACACACATACACACGTACTTTCTTCTGAAATCATAGCAAACAACAGCAATATACTCTCCCACTCTCATATAAGCAAGAGAAAAAAGGAATACAAAAACCAAGTGCTCAGCCAAAAACATAAGTAACCAGTGTTGCCAC
Source organism: Lucilia sericata (assembly GCF_015586225.1). Lineage (NCBI taxonomy): Eukaryota > Metazoa > Arthropoda > Insecta > Diptera > Calliphoridae > Lucilia > Lucilia sericata. The sequence continues at coordinate 251,580 of NW_023994302.1, forward strand.
AACAAAATTTCTTTTCTAACCAAAATTCGAATAAAAAATAACCAAATTAAAAAAAGTAAACAAAATTATTTTTATTTGTTTCATGTTTCCATTTCGACATTAAAATAACAAATTAATTTTCTGAAGTGTAACTTGTAACTATGTTAAATGTCGTCGCTAAACTGGTATTCTGTAGGGGATCTTATATGAGACGTATGGTCAATTATGAAACAATTCTCATAAAATCTGACAGAGATATTTTAGTTCCTTTTAAACTTGATTATGTTGAGATTTGTTGCTATATTGCAGTACATTATGAGCTTTAAAGTAATTTTCTGAGGAGACTTTTTATGAGGGATAGAGTCAATTATATACCGACCCTCATAAACTTTGATAAATACATTTCCAATAAAACTTTTTTATATTGAATTTCATCGCTATAGATGCTTTTTTAAGCAATATAGTAATTTTCTGAATAGGGCGTAATATGGGGGCTAAGTGAAATCGTTGACCGATATTTCGCATTTTCAATACCAAGCAAACTGGATCAACTAAAAATACTCCACATTTGACTTTTTGGAAAACAATTTTAAATTAAAAAATTCTTCCCATTTTATGTACAGATTTTTACATTTCGTTCGAAATTTGGGTTTAAGGGGTATATTTGACCAAATTATAATACCATGTAGCGGATGTTAGCATTACATTCATAACTTCAGCAATATTTGTAAACGGAATCTATCCAAATTATCCGACAAATTGACCAACATTTAGAATTTAAGACGGTAAAATAAAAACTAGTATACAACATCATCTAGAAAATGTAAATAAAGAAGTAAAAGTCATGGTGAGATAGTAGAAGTCAAAGGTCATGAGTATCAAATCTTTGCATATATCGCGATTATTGTTCGTCGTACGAGTTTAGATGTTATTACAACTTTTGTAGACAATACAATTTCATTTTCCTTAGCTGTGTTACTTAAAAATATCAGTTGATTAATACTTTAAAGATATTGTGATACTATTCTTGCATTAATTAGCAGATAATACTTTATTAATTCTTATTAAATCATTTATCTTAGAATTTCGGCAAATTAGCACAGTATCTGTTTATGCAAAATTTGCAATAGGTATAGAAGTTGCAATTATACTTTAGATTTAATTTGGAGGACATAATCTATTAAGTAAGTACACTATTCCCCATCAAATTCCATAAAAATCGAAATGCGAAATACAGCCTACTTCGTTTTTTCATATAAGTACCGCGAGTTCTTTACATAAAAAGTTCCACCAGAAATATTAGCGGAAGGACGGACGAGTTTGAATCGACCCAAAAAGTGATTTTAAGTTCATGGATGCACCAAAAGGAGAGAGTGGATCCATTATTCACGGTGTTAGATTGGCTAGTGTAAATAAAATAATATTACGGTGTTGTTATGATTTAATTCAACTCATTTAATATGTGGAAAACGCATAGGTACTTTTGCTAAATCCTAAACCAATTAAAATATCGAAAAATACCTTTGTGCACATAAGTATAACCAGTAGATGTACAAATTGCAGTAATAAAAAAATTTCGAATAGTAAAAAAAAATTCCACATATTACCAAATTTCAAAACTGGAACGATATGTATATTTACATAGTTGATTTAAAACTAGAAATAAAAGAAGTTTTTTTTTAATTTTATTTTTAGAATAAAAGCAAACAGCATTTAGTTCAATTGTTTGCAAAAAATAACCAAAACGAAGAAATAATTCACATGTACACATGCAAAATAAAAATAACCAATTTTGGTTAATAATAACCAAAGTGGCAACACTGTAAGTAACAAAACAAAAGTTGTAAAAGTTATACTAAACCATTTAAGTAAAAAACATTTTATAACTCTTATTCTGAGTGATTTATTTAAAAAAACAAAAATAAATCACAAATCAATCACTTTGTCTAGTGGCCCAGTTATTTTCAGTCTCTTCTTTTTCACATACAAAACTAATTTTGTTTTATTTTTTGTAAAACACAATTCTTAAAACGCAATTAAATAAAATGTGCAAACAAAATGACTAAGCCGAAAATAAAGTACTTCTATATTAGATTATAAGAAAGTCATTACTAGAGTACTTCTAAGTAATTCAGACGGTAAGTAGTAATCACTGAAAAGTAAGTGGTTATGGAAGTACAACCCATTACCGAATTTTTGCTGTGTTTATAGATAAAAATAAAAAGCGATATTTGCGGGTCTGTTTGTATGGCGGCTAGGTATAATAATGGACCGATTTCAAAAGAGGTCTTTGGTGTAACAAAAGCTCATACTCCAAATTTTGTTGAATTATCTTCAAAAATACAAAAGTTATAAGCAGGGCAAGGATTTCTATGCATGTTTGTAGTCAGTAACTCAAAATAACTTTTGACTATTTTTCTTTTCGAATCAAAGAATTTGCTACAAATTTCATCGATTCATTGTTGCATATTTTTGCATATGTTGTTATAAATGCATAAATTGCATATTTTGCATATTTCTAACATTTTTATTGCATATTTTTGAATTTTTTTAACACAAATATTTTTACAATAAATTTCATATTTACATACATATTTAAAATAAATATCAAAAAATTCTAACAAAAAGTACTATCTGTGAAACTATGATATTAAATTTTACAGAGCTTTAGTTATTTTGTTAAAGCCTATACCACTACAATGGGGAGGGTATTATGCGCTTGTGCTGATGGTTGTAACTTCCAAAAATAATGGTCCCACCTTAAAGTATCGGTTCAGAATCACTTTTTGAGGCTGTTCATCTGTGTGTCCATATAAACCGATAACTTGACGAAATTTGGCACTCACGTCTCTCTCACCCTAGCCCCATGCAAAATATCCTTCTGAAAATGCCTTTAACGTTCATAATTCACATGAAAACATTACCACACCATAAAATTCAGAATAAATATAATTTATACTAAAATACATCCATTCACTAAATTTTATGAGGATCGGACCATTTTTGACCCTCGCCATATAACCATATAAACATTCATTCAGAAAATCAATTTTACATTAAAAAAATTTAAATATAAATAAATATAAGAAAAACTCAACATATTTTAAATATACTCGTAATTCGTGAAGGGTGTCATATGGCCGGCTATTTCCGACTATACTTTCTTGTTTTAATTCGCAAATGTAAGTAAGCTTTCCCACTTTCAGAAAATATAAATATATACTATTTAAAGATGTTCTTTAGGCTTTATAATTACATATTGTCATTCTCGAGATCGTGGTTCCGTTAAATTGGTACATAAAGCGGTAGCTCTGTCATCATATATTTTTTGTCGAAAACTTAAGTTCTAAATATCTTACTTAAATACGATAAAAGAAAATTTAATGATAACAACTGCAATTTTATTTAAATTTCATAAGTAAATATTTTTTGGTGCATATTTTTCACATTTTTAGTGCATATTATAAGCGCATATTCTTCATTTTTTAGTGCATGAAAATCGTTGCCTTGGTTATAAGGGTTTCATTTTTTCAGTGGTGGTTCACCTTTTCATGCAATTGCATACATATACAAAGTTTTTATGCGAATTCCTTAAAATTTCACAAAACATCATCTAAAAATCGATGAAGAAAGTAATGAGTTGTGCTAATTTTTGTAAAAATGTTGCATTTTTTTCAATACAAAAACTTTCAGGCTTCAGCATTTTTATGCAACAAGTTTTCAAAATGTTTATAAACATTTTTATACATAAATAAATTTGTATTAAAAAACAAAAAATTCTAGGAACATGCTATATAGTTCACGGTGGTATGATAATTGGGAACCTTAAACTGATTAATTAAATTTATACATACTAAGGTATTTATCTGCATTAGGGATGCCAAACGGGACTGGCTTTTACAAATCCCGGGATTCGGGATTTTGAAAATTGCAATCCCGGGATATTTCGGGATCCCGGGATTTTTCGGGATTTCGGGATTACATGAATTTAATTATTTTATATATGAAAATCTTTAAATCATCATATTTGTAAAGAAAATTGTTTAAATTTGTGGAAATTTAGCAGACAGAAGATATATTTAAATTAAAACAATCCAATTAATTCCAATTTTTAAATAAAAACTTTCAGAATTGCATAATTTCTGAAACTTTTTAAATACATACTTACTTCTTAAATAAAAATAAATATCAAGTTCCGAAATTAGACATAAGCACTTTTTACAACCTCATGCCATGTGTACTAATAATTATAACAGATACCAATTCAATTATTCGAACATCAATTTAGAACCTATTCTTTGAAAAATATTTGGAATTTTACACAAAATACATATTAGTTTTGGAACATGTTATTATATTCGTAGTATTAATATAAAATTTTATGTGCATTCAGAACAAGGTAATTTACATTTACCGGTATCACTCTGATTTGTAGAAAGTTAGAAATGTAAAATCTTCTAGTATTGAAAAATAAAGTTTGTATTCGACTGTGCCGAAATTAAATACCCACCATCAAAATATTGTAATGTATTGATATTAATAACAGCATCAATGTGATTTTCAGAGGAGGTCCAATTAGGTTTTCTTGTGTCAATTTGGTCCAAATTTGCAAATTTGTGTTTTTAGCTTACAGACACAGAATGTGTATACTTTTTGGGTCGGTCTACGACCAACATTTCGATGTGTCAACAAGCAAGAAGTTATAGTTGGGCGAAGCCTACCATATAATACCCTACACCAGTTATAAAAATAAAATGTGATTTATTGTTCATAATAAAGCATCTAAGTTGAATTGTACCTTGCCTCAGATATACTTTAGCTATTTTTTGTTGAATAAAATTGTGTACATTTAAGTCATATTTCGAAGGGGGCTTTGTATAGGAGCAAGGGTCAAATGAGGCCGTATCATCAAAAAATACATCAGGGTCATGAAGGCTAGTATAGAACATGGCTGTGCAGCTTTTTGTCGGGATACGAGTATATTGAACATAATTATGAACTTAAAATCCCTATTCGGGGGGTTCAGTTGTATGGGGGCTAGGTCAAATATTGGACCGATGTTACCCATTTTCAATAGGATCCGTCTCTAGTACAATAGAAGATCATGCAAAATTTCATTGAATTATCTTCAAAATTGCTGTAGTTTGATTACAAGGTTTACACGGACGGACGGACAGACGGACGGACATAGCTAAATCGACTCAGAAAATGATTGGTATACTTTAAGGTGGGTATAGGACCAATATTATTGTGCGTAACAAACATCAGCACAAACCCAATGTATAAAAACGAAGTGAATAAATAAATTTATATGTGCTATGTGTATGGAATCATACCACTTTAAAAAATAAAAGGTTCAAATATGTATAAAATTAGCTCTGCGGAATTTAGTTGCATGATTCGAAAATAAAATAAGATCGTAATTTTCAAATTAATGAAAATTAGGGCTCCAAAAAAGAAAATAAAAACAGTTTTTGAAACAAATCCCGGGATTTATTTTGAAAAATCCCGGGTTTCGGGATATCCTAATCCCGAAAAATTCCCGGTATTTATTTTCCAAATCCCGGGATTCGGGATTTGCCAATCCCGAAAAATCCCGGAATTTTCGGGATCGGGATTGGCATCCCTAATCTGCATCCACATTGATGTTACAAGCTATACAAAACTGTTTTATTTGTGGTTTTACAAAATTCGTATTCAGAACGGTGTATCTCACAATATTATTCTCTAAACTTTTCGATAGCCCAATTCACGATCCGGTGTATTTTTGCAATTGTAAATTGTTTTGGCTTTTCGATTTAAATTCGTTCTTACCTCTATCTCCGGTGCTTTTAGAAGATATATTATAATCCTACTTGTCGCCTTTGGTCAATTTTTTGTTCGATTTCTTCTTTTTTTACTTTTTTCGTTTGATTTTTTAAATTGTTTTTATATAATTTTTTTTTTTATTTTTTGAGCTGACAGTTTGAGTAAATAAAAACTACGTATTTAAGTGTAGTATATTTTATAAACCGTAGCATGAGTATTTCTGTACATTTTGTTAGTGTATTGTAAAAATATATTAAACCATTTGCAAATGCAATGATACAAGACCATTTACACTAGATTGTGAATTGGGCTAATAATAATATATATTTCATTTATGAATATAACATGAAGTAAAAATTAAATAACCCAGGAAAATTTGAGTTTTGTTGCCGAATTTTAGATAGCTAAACAGAAGTTGGCACGTAGCCTCTCCTTAAAGGTCACAAAAATCAGTTTTTACGAATACCTCACTTATTATACGTCGTATGCTATTATAATTTCTATAAAGAATTAATTCCCTCCATTTTAGTTGAGGATTATTTTCTCATAATATCAATTACTTGTTTCGAGCTATAGAGTAGGGCGACAGCGATATCATTTAAAAGTGCTTTGAAAGCATATCAGGCAACAATCGAGATAAAAATTTTCAAAAATTGTTTTATGCTTGTTTGACATATATGATATATGGCGGACATCGTACCATAATTGACTAACCCCGATATAAGGCCTACTCAGAAATGTACTCTAACGCTCATAACTGATCTAATAATATCAGTATAGCGAAACAATTCGACACAAACATGTATTATTGGAACAAAAATCTCTGTTTCTAATGTTTTCAAATAAACCACGTTTTACTTCGAAAAGCACGAAAATTTCGTAGGAGCGCTCATATGATACCCCATTTGTTTATAGAGAACTTTTCGATTAAAAATTTAAATAATTAAACAGTTTCTTACAATACTAACTTGTACATAGAACAAATGCATTGGGAGTAGGGTTGCCAGATTCCGATTCGCAAAAAGCTGGACATTGGGTTTTAAAAAGCTGGACAAAACAAAAAAAGCTGGACATAAAAAAATACAGAGAAAATGTTAATTTTGGTTTTGTGTAAATAATTTCACAGTGATACACCAAAAAAATGCAGGGTTTCTCATATAACAATTCCGTTTTGTTATAGTCCATAGAGTACGAATATATTTTAGGGCCGATCATTACGAAAATCTGCAGTGTCATTTATATTTATATAAAACATATTTATGCCAATTTTTAGAGAGATAATAATATATTTGACGTAATAATGGCATAAAAAGCCCAAATCGGGAGGTACGGTTGTATGGGGGCTAGGTGAAATAATGGACCGATTTCAACCATTTTCAATAGGCTTCGTCCCTGTGCCAAAAATCATGTTTGGTCCAAATTTCATCAAATTATCTTGCGGTCTGTACCTTGCGCAAAATGTTTACATGGACAGCCAGCCGGACAGACGGACGGACATGTCTTAATCGACTCAAAAAGTGATTCTGAATCGATCGGTATACTTTAAGGTGTATGACCAATATTTTTGTGTGTTACAAACATCAGCACAAACGTATAATACCCTCCCCATTATAGTAGTGTAGGGTATAAAAATCGTAAACGTAATAAACGTAAGCTGTACGTAAAGAAATTGACTATCGCTCGCAATCATATTTATTACGACATCAGCTGTTCAAGTGTTGAGACATGTTGTCAGTGATGATAGAAGAGGGAAATCATAACTTAGTTGTATAACAAATGTACAAACAGTGTTGGCTAACATAATTTGACAAAGATAACATAAAAATTATTGCCCAAGTTATTGCAGCGTACTAAAAAAATTCTATTTAGCTGGACAAATTAAATTTTAGCTTGAAACTGGACAAGCATTAAAAAAGCTGGACAATCCAGCCAAGTCCAGCCAGGCTGGCAACCCTAATTGGGAGTGACAGGTTTGTATGGCTTCAGAAAGTTTGGATCATAACTTGTTGTTTAAAGTTTCAAAAACGACTATAAATTTTCATTTGTTAGTTGGCTTCTTACCTAACTCTTCCCACTTGCTTTTAAACTTGGACAATTTTACACTACACAAAGCTTTACTTTTTAAATTGATCAACTGCATTTCTAGAGATCCGCTACCGATTCCAAATGGCTCAATGGGGATTTATTCTCAAATGTACGATGGCAAGGGCAAAACAAAAAACAAGGAGATGAGTGAAAGCTAATGGTGTTGTTTCCGTTCTTACTCAAGAAGAATTTTTTTTGTTTTCCTCATGTACAGAACGATTAAACAAAGTTAAATAGTTATGTATATTGTAGAAACGAATTGTTTTTTAGTTTTAATACACTGCTCTTTAATCGATTCAGAAAGATTTTAAAATATAAAAATATATTTTTTTATAAAATAAATAAAATGTGTTTATGGTACTAAAGAGCCGCAGCTCCAAATCTAAGGAGCCGCATTTGGCTCGCGAGGCGTAGTTTGCCGACACCTGCTTTAGGATAATTGCACGTAATTTTTTATACCATATCAGTGGTAATAGAAGGTCCTTATCGAATTCTGAGTCGATTTAGCTATGTCCGTCTGTCCTTCCTTCCTTCCGTCCGTCTGTCTGTATAAAACACGCTCACGTAAAAACGATGCTAGGTTACGTTGATAGGAGGATGTATACTACATCAAATCCGAATAAATACACCTAGGCCACTATCTCCTTATCATGAAAAAAAGGAACTGAATGAATTATTTTTCAGTGTTCAGAAACTCAGTTTCCTGAACGTAATTCATAAGAATCTTCCAATCAGTGTTAGTCAGGAATGTTATTTCCGGAATAACATCACTTCCAAGATACTTGGATCTAACTTCGACGAATTCCTGGCAGTGGCAAAGAAAGTGCTACAGAGTTTTACTGTCTTCTCCACATGCTCTACATTCGTGTGAAGCCGCACGATGTGCTCGTAATCCTGTGTGTCCAACGGACAAAGTGGGGCTGGTAACAACGGATTCCTATTGGTATATGCTCTAATGTTCCGCTTGACCAAGACATTCTATCTGGGATCAGCGTTTCAAAGTTTTAGACATAATCTGTGTCTGGTATACCATCAATCACATCCGATGATTGTGTATAACCTTCCAATGTGTCCAGTATACATTGATGACGGGTCCTATAACCGCTTTTGGCCAGTTCGCCTAAGGTAAAGAGCTGTTCGGCTGTAAGCGCCGCCTTATATCTTAAATATGTTTCATTGGGTGGAATATCTAGCAACGTTTCCAGAGCCTTGATTGAAGTAGTACACATGGCACCACTTATACCCAAGCAGCATGTACGCTGAACTCCCTGTAGTAGTTTGATATTGCACTTTTTGTCTATAGCAGTCCACCAGATTATTGAAGCATAAGCTAGAATTGGTCTGATTACACTTTTATAAAGCCAATTTGTCATAGTAGGACTAAGACCCCATTTCATGCCTAAAGTTCTCCTACATATCGCTCAGCACCGATGTGCCTTGTTGATCCTCTATGTGGTGTCTCCATTTTAATTTCCGGTCGAGGATTACACCTAAGTACTTAACTTTGTCTGTCACTGGTATCTTTTTGCCCAGGAAGCAAGGTTCATTTCGCTGTCTACCTGTTCGCTGTCTACCTGTTTGCTGTCTACCTGTTCACAGAAAAGTTTCCTGGAGTCTCGTTTGGCTTTCGAACAGTTTACTACGTACTCATCAATAGTATGCGAAGAGTCTTACCAAGTTTCCGGATCTCCCCAGTTACCCAGGGCTTCTCCTGGGAAGATCTTCGCTCTAGCAGAGGGCACTGTCCTCGAACGATTCAACCAGAGCACTTGTGAGCATTTCTACTTTGGCGTCTATGTCCTCTTTATTTCGACATTGAAAAGTGTCCTTCTGAACCAGTGTTGCCAACTCGTGGTGACCAAAAATGGCTAAAACCGTGTAAAAAAATGGCTAAAAAATGGCTGAAAAATGGCTAAACAATTTTAGATAATAAAACACATACATTTTATTAAAAAACATCAAAAACGATTAATTTTTTTTATTTTTTACAACCATGTTGTAAATAGGAGATCATTCTTATTTGTACAAAAATTAGCATTAAAAAAATAAATCGTCTATAAAATCTGGGATATTATTATTTTTGTCATAAGACTCACTGGTACCAACTAGTTTTAAATAATTATTCGGTACGTCGTATTCAAAACAGCATTTATCGATTCTTTTAAGTCCAAATCTGCAAAATAAATAAAAATTAATTACAATGGAGTCATTATTTTTAGCACCCTTACCTGATAGACAAAATCGAAGTGACGGTTGATAGATGCATTTTATTTCTTAAGTAAGTTTTTACAAGATTTATTTGGCTGAAAACCCTTTCAACTTCTGCATTTGACCAGGGTAGTGAAAGTAGTTTCAGTACAAATTCCGAAATTTCGTTAAACTTTTTATTTCCGCCGGCATCTCTATATTTATATACTTCCGTCCAAAATGAAATAGTGTTATTTGTGTTTTTCCATTTTATATAATGGATATTTGAGTATTGCTCCTGAATTTTTAAGGATATTTCGTCATCAACATGAAATAAATTTAGGATTGGTAAAATATCCTCTTTAGAAGATTTTAAGACGTTATCTACAGAGAAATATTCAATATTTTGAAGTATTTTAATATTATCGGGCAACCTGCAAAATAGTGAGAGTAATTCAAATTTTAATTTAAAATAATATTTATGAATTGATATATACAAACCTTTGTTTCAATTGATTAATGAGATCAACAACAAATTTAACACAATTTCGTCTAATTTCACGTTCTGCCTTCTTTTTCATGCTTCCGTTTTTTTTTTTAATTTCCTTAAGATATGTTTCAAACTCATGACCAAGGCTGCATGTGTATAAAATAAATTCGTCGAAATCTGAATATAAAACGTCTACACTGTCGTCACCAACTACTTTGCGTTTCAAAAAATTTATCAGCAATAATAATTCCTTTAATAGGCGAGTTGGATCGTTATCATGGCCTTGAAAAATTTTGTTAACTAGTTGGACTTCAAGTAAAATGGGTTTCAAAAATAACAAATATAGACGAATATTGTCTTCGTTGTATAATTCACATAAGATTTTAGCCTTTAGACATTTTTCTTCCATGTATGCTGTTTCGAAATGCACTTTGAGCTCCTCCCATTGCGACAATATTCTTGAAACTGATGTTTCAATGGATAACCATCTAGTATCCGAAGTTTTTGGAATTTTTAATGGGTCCTATAAAAAACAATATACATACATATTTAACAATATAGAAAATTTTTTAAAGTTATTAGCTTTTACCTTTTCATTTAGATTTTTGTACAAATTTTTGTAAACAACTTGTCTCTTGGAACTTTTTGAGAACCAGCTGTAGGTTTCATAAACAAGGAATCCTAATTGCTCAGGTAAATATTCTTTTAGAGACTGGTTCACAGCCAGCTGAAGAGAATGGCACACACATTTAACAAGAACAAGTTGGGGAATATCCTTTTTTAAAGCAGTATAAACGCTTTTATTTTTTCCTACCATAACATTTGCGTTATCGGTTCCTATGCCAACTAATTTTTCAGTTTTTAAATTAAATTTTCTAAGAGCATTTTTAACACCAATAACAATATTTTCAGCAGATCCACTTTCCAACTCTTCTATTGATAAAAATGTGGATACAATTTTTCCCAAATTGCTGCTAAAATAAATTATTGCCAGACCTAAAATAAAAACAACTAAAACTCCGAAAAAAATAAAATTTATATAAACTTACCCAATACTTTTGTTAAAGCGACATCACACGATTCATCTATTAAAATACTGAAATATCCTTCACCAATATCTTTACGCAGTTCATCGTCAAAGTGGGGGCCAAGAACATTTTTTATTATATTGGTGCACTTAGTTCTATGAAGTTTTAATGATGAGCATTCCAGTCGATTTTTGCAGACTTCTCCCAAATGATCGACAGTTGAAATTGAAGCATGTACTGCTAAAAACATACACAATGAAGCCTCCTGTTGTTGTATTTTCAAACTGACTGGTTTAAAGGGCAGTTGGTTGGTAGAACCAATACGTTCAACTGCATTGATATGTTTTTTACTCTCTGCGTGAACATTCAGCACATATAACTTTGCGTTTATTTCGCATTTACAATATTTACAATAAGCTTTCTCTGGATCTTTACATTCACTGATCCATTCTTTTAACTTGGGATTATTAATCCATTCTTTTCGAAACTTTTGAGTATATTTTTTCTCCATTTTGTGCACTTTTTTGGCTTAACTTTTACTAGTTAATAAATTTTATCAGATGTTACTATTAAAAAAATAACACTGTTGCATTTTTTGACAATAATAAAGTGTTACATTATTGCAATTTTGAATAATAAGAGCGGTTTAATTCTAGCGATTCCGTGAGATAATTTTTATGAATATTTTTAGTAAAATTTTTGCTAAAATATGAATATGGCTAAAAATGGCTAAATGAAAATAAAAATGTCTAAAAAAATGGCTAATGGCAAAATTTATTTTTTGATGGCCAAACCAGGTTGAAATGTGCTAAATTTAGCCATAAAATGGCTAAATTGGCAACACTGTTCTGAACATATAGTTATAACTAATACTTCTTCTCTGATGCTATTGGCGAAGGTAGCTTTATTACCTAAGTTCGATGTGATCAAGTCGTTAGTATTAAGGAAATCCATGAGGGCTTGTCCTCTGCGATTGGTGTTTGTTCCACCCCAAGCTACATGGTTGGAGTTGGCATCACAACCTATTACAATTTTCTTGTTTTTTCCTTTGTGCCTCTTCGACCAGTTTCATCAGCTCCGACGTTGGTGGTAGTGTCGGAGAATCGAAAGTCAGGTAAACAGAGGCAAGATATATGTTGCCACGACCTTGCTTCAGCACCGTTGCATCCGATGTGGATAATCCTGTTGAGAGGTGAAAACATAAGTTCTTGTGACATAGGATACATGTTCTCGGTCGAGACCCTGTATCAGCGTAGACAAGTTGGAAATTTACGTGATTTAACCCAGAAACCTTGTTGCGAATTGTCCAAGGTTCCTGGATTAAAGCTATATGTATCTTACCTGTGTTAATTTTAGCCATCAGAGCGTTGGTAGCCGTCTCGCTCCGATGGAAGTTTATTTGGATAACCTCAATCATTGTCATCCATTTAAACTTCTTCCAGCAAGTTAGTGATCACTTCCCAGCTCTTTGGATTTGACTCCTACGGGTAACCTGAAGTCGCTATTGATGCAGTGGGTACCATTGATGGCACTGCGGTGTCCTTATCAGGCATAGCAAGAGCAGTCTTTTTAATTGACACTTTCCCAATTTTGGACAGCTCTGCTGTTCTGTCTTCTGGCGAGTGAGTGATTTCCTCCTCGCTTTTAGGATTTGCCTTAGGTGTTTTAGTGTCCTTATCGAGGCCGGTTTTGACATCCCTTTCAATCGGCACCTCCCCAATTTTGGAAAGGGCAGCTGCACCTTCTTTCGGCGAGTTATCGGTACCTTCCTCGTTTTTAGGATCTGAGTCCTTAACGTTATCAGTAGTTGCTACTGATGCTGTGGTCTTAGGTATTTTAGTGTCCTTTTCGAGGCTTGTTGTAACAGCCCTTCCAATCGGCACCTTCCCAATTTTGAATATGACAGCTTTAGAGGCGAAGTAAGCCCTACCTTTATTCATGGCAAGACTAGCCATAGATTTCTGGTCGATACGTATTACAAATAAAGTTCCCTCAGGTTCATCTTGTAAGAGACGTCCCATTTTTCCACGGCCAGCCGTATACCCGTACTTTTGAGGTTGATTTCGCCGACAGGATTCTGATTTGAGGTTCCTTTGAGTGAAGTATGGCTTGGCAGTATATTAAAAGACGGGGAGCTCTTTATCTTCTTAGGTTTATTTTCAGTTGTCAACTTTTCGGGAGATCTGATCTTCTTTGCTTCAGATCTTGTGAGAGAGTCCTATTTTTTCCTTTGAATTGTCGTTGGATTGACTAACTATGATTTCCTGAAGTATCTTTTTCAAATTTCTCCTCTGTGTTCCAGATAGTCTTTTCTTAGTAATAGGTAGTTTAGCTATGCTATCACTCACCTGTTTCACCACTTGCTCTACTTCATCCTTTTTGGGATTTGCTATAATGGTATTGTTATTATCATCTGAGGATTCAGATTCGGAACCTTCACCTTCCCGGAAAATGCGGTAGAATGACAATATCTTTACAAATTGACAATATCTTTACAAATTGACAATATCTTTACAAATTTTTACAAGCAAAAGTTTTATGTCAATTGAATTCATGTAGAGGAAAAATTTTCTGAATGGGTCCATAATTGGCCGTAGCTCCCAGACAAGATCCCCTCCCGAAAATCACTTAAGCGTACATTACACATTACCAAATAATGATATCCGTACAAAATTTTGCACAAATATTGACTTTATATACAGAAATTATACTGTAAAATTTTTTCACTATCGGTCCACAGTTGGTCATATCTCACAAGGTCTCCTCCCGAAAATCACTTAAACGCACATAACTCATTACCAAATAATGGAATCCATACAAATTTAGTAACAAATACTTCCTTTATATATAGAAATGATACTGTAAAATTTTTTCATGATCGGTCCATATTTGGTCTTAGCTCCCATACAAGGTCCCCTCCCGCAAATCACTTAAACGCACATAACTCATTATTAAATAATGGTATCCATACACATTTTGGCACAAACATTGCTTTTATATATAGAAATGATACTGTAAAAAAACGGTCCCTATTTGGTCATACATAGCTCCCATACAAGTTCCCCTCTCAAAAATCACTTAAACGCACATAACTCATTACCAATTAATGATATCCATACAAATTTTGACACAAATATTGCTTTTATATAGATATGATACTGTAAAATTCCTATACAAAATTTGCCACAAATATTACTTTTGTATACAAAAATTTAATTTTAAAATTGTTTTACGATCGGTCCACATTTGGTCATAGCTCCCGTAGAAGATCTCCTTCAGAAAATCACTTAAACGCACATAACTCTACCAAATAATGATATCCTTACAAAATTTGGCACAAATATTGATTTAGTTTACAAAAATTTTATTTAAAAAAATTTCACGATAGGCCCATATTTGGTCATAGCTCCCATATAAGGTACGCTCGCAGATATCACTTAAATTTACATTCCGCATAACCAAACAATGATATACATGCAAATTTTGACACAGACATTACTTTTGTATGCAAAATGTTGTTTTCAATTTTTTCACGATCAGTCTATAATATGGGTCCGATCGGTCCCATACAAAGCCTCTTCCGAAAATCACTTTAATGCACATCACCTATTACCAAATAGCTACATATGTATATACTTAAATAAAAATTTTGACAGAAATATAGCTTTTATTTATAGAAATATTACTGTAAAAAACTTTAACCGTATATGTATAATTAATTGTAATTAATTATAATGCTGCGAAAAAACTTGCAATTGTAACAGATTTAAAATATTTAAATTTTTGCTTGTTCTATTAGAAAAGAGAAACCCTATTTCCACAATTATTTGATTAACTAAAAGGTTATTAATATAAAAGTAGGTCGTGGAGGGTATTTAAGATTCGGCTCGGCCGAATATAGCACTCTAACTTGTTTTATTTATGTGTGTATTTTACAAAAATTGAGGTAAATTAATGTATAAGTTTGTTAATTTTCAAATAAATTTTTGTGCATATTTCAACTGGTGACCAAAAATATTTAATTAAAATAAACTAAACTAAATTGTATGAATATTTAAAACTTAAAAGGAAAATGGTCACTCTATACCCATATATTCGTCGTTCGTTTGCGTATGAAATATACAGTGTCTCACATAAGTATTCGAATTTAGGTGTACTTTTAAAAGAAACATAATTTAATAATATTTATTGTGTGTAAAATTAATAATTAAATTTGACATATTGTCTAGAGAGTCCTAAGGTTTAATATCACACTCCTTAAAATTTAGATAATTTACATTTACTTAAATAAACTTAACTTTTTTTAAAAAAAGTCAATAAAATTACTTCACAAAAGTATTCGAATTTTAACTGTATTTCATATTTGACCATATTTTACGAAACACAAAAATTAGAATCGAATGGTGTTTTTGCTTAAAATTATTTCAACCGAAAAGATATATTTTTGGCCCATTTGGCCCACAATTTTGGGGCATTTGTACCATCTTTTCATATAATATCATTAAAATGACGATTTTTGACCATATTTGCCATTTTTTTCTCTTTTTCAAGAGATAAAACCAAAATTTAATATTGGGATTTAATAGATTCCTTGAGGTATCTAAAAATAATAACTTTTGTTATAAGGACCTGTACTTAAACATTCCAAGATATATTTTTGGTATCGTTCTTCTGTTTCTTATTGAATTATCTGGATCTTAAGTCCCTTTTCGTACCACTAGGATCGATATTTTTCGACAAAGTTGGCTAGTATATATTATTGTAGATATTAGCACTAATATATTTTAATTTTTCAAGACATCGTAGTGGTATACAACTCCAAAACATGCCTTAACAAAATGTCATCCTATACAGTAGATTTCAGTTTTTACTACTCATAACATTCACGATTATGTTACCCATTACAAAAACGCTGTATGTCCAAAATTTTGGGTTTATTTTGATCATAGTAGATAATATTTAAACAGAAATCAATATTTTTGAGTTAGACCATAATGATATGGTGACATTCAGCCTAGAGGCCAATGGTTATAAAAAGAATGATTCCACTATATTGAATGGCGTTTCTTCGAGGCATGCTTTGGAGTTGTACACTTCCACAATATATTGAAAACTTAAAATGTATAACAGCTGATATCTAAAACAATATATAGAAGACAAGTTTCCCCGAAAATTTTTGACCCTGGTATTATAAAAATGGACTTGAGTTCCAATAAATTGAATTAGCGATAGAAGAATGATTCCAATAATATATATTGGAACGTTTAAATACAGATTTTTGTAACAAAAAATATTATTTTTAGATACTCCAAGGGGTATATTAAATCCCAATAACAAATTTTGGTTTTATCTCTGGGAAAAAGGAGAAAAAATACAAATATTGCTAAAAATCGCCATTTTAATGATATTACATGAAAAGATGGTACAAATGCCCCAAAATTGTGGACCAAATGGGCCAAAAATATATCCATTCGGTTGATAGTTACCCCTTAAAACAATTTTTAGCAAAAAAAAACATTCGATTCTAATTTTTGTGTTTCGTATAATATAGTCAAATATGAAATACAGGAAAATTCGTATACTTTTGTGAGGTAATTTTATGGTCTTTTTTTAAATAAAGCTAAATTAATTTAAGTAAATGTGATTTTTTAAAGTTTTAAAAAGCGTGATATCAAAGCTAAGGACTGTCTAGACAATTTAACAAATTAAGTTATTAATTCTGCACACAAAATATATTATTAAATTTGGTTTCTTTTCATATTATACCTAAATTCGAATACTTATGAGAGACACTGTAAATAAACCTATCGCACAGTTTGTTACGTACAACGAATTTCGTCATACGCACTGATTGTGCATATTTTCATATACATAATTTAGTGTATTCTATATCTGACGACGAAAATTCGTCGTTCGTCCCAATTGTGCGTATAACATTTATATATATTAAAAATGTATGTGTGCACAGAGAAAGCAGTTTCGTTGTGGCAACCGAATTTGTTGTCAATGGAATTTGGTCGGTTCCCTGAACTGTCATATGATTCGGTGCATAATTTATTATGCAAATTGTTTTGCATTTTGTTTGCCACTATCCAAAACCATAAAGTAATAAGACAAAGAAAGTTTGATATTTAAAGTATTTTATTGATTAATTGATATGTATGTATATTATTTCTTAATACTTATTTCTTATTCCTATTCATTAGCATAAATTTACAAAATTACTAATATATAATTGACTTAATATTTACAATTAAAATGCTTCTTAATGATTATTTCCTATTCTAAAGCCTTGGGATATACAATATTTTTCGTTTTCTCCTCAGACGCATAGATATACAAATCTGAAGGTTTCCCAACTCGCAAGCATGCAACATAAAGCTGTGAGAAGCATGGATTTTTGAGATTTATTCCACGCACTTGCAGGGAGATTTGTTTATTGTCATCGCGAATGCCAAACGTATAGGAAATTGCAACCGTTTAAAGTCGAATGGCATTTCCGATGTTGTCATTGGGATCCGAGGTAGTAAGACATCCGTTCCTTTATATTGGTCAGTTATAATCGTTGCTTCGATTAAGTTGTTCATTAATTTCTTAACTGTTAATCGAGTACCATTACTCGCAATAAAATAATTGGAACTCCTATTTTCAACTTCAGCTCGTGAGGTGGAAATCTTGGTAAATCAAGTGTATTCAAAAATTCTACAGGATAATTGACTATTTTGTAACAGTATCGATGGATTTATATGTTTTTAAAATACCATCGATTCTATTCAAAATAATATTATTGATACAATTAACGTCAATGTTTTTGGGTGCCAGTAAAGCACGCTCACATAACCACTGAATTGTTTTGAAAATACGTTGTAGATTTGGAAAAACATCTTGCAAAAATTAGAGGGAAACTTTACACAATTTGTGGTTGATTTTAACGTGTGAACATGTTGCCAGAGATATGATTTCAGGCAAGCATTAAGTTCATCAGCCGGTGTTGAACCAGGTATCACAGGAAGTGTCTGGCGAAAATCACAAGCTAAAACAATTAATGCACCTCCAAATAAATTATAATTACTTCTCATGTCCTTTAAAGTGCGATCATCCCACACTATTATTTTACATGTTTGCAGGATTTTACCCATTGAACATTGCATGCATAATCTTTAGAAAATTTAGTTTTCAATGGTAATTTTAGTCCAGAATGTGCAGTTCTGCCTCCATCTAAAAGTGTTGCTGCAATACCTGATGACGCAATGACTAAGGCAATATTTTTTTGTGATCGAACTTTAGCTAAAATCAATGAGATGAGAAAGGTTTTTTCCGGTTCCTCCTGGCGCTTCAATAATAAAATACTCCTTTTTGGTTTGTAATTGTTGACATTATTGTATTGTATGCCATTCTCTGCTCTGCTTGTAGATGCGGTAAATTTTCTGCAACCAAATTCTCTAAATCTTGTGGATTGTAACCCATTTCACGTTGCAGATCTTGGTCATTTGCCCTAAATAATAATATGAATTCTTACTACAGTGACTTCCACAAAATTTGAGACTTCAGCTGTTATAGTTTCCAAGATACATTAATTTAAGTATTTTCTTTATCTTCATATCTATAAGCTTTACCAAGTGTGTTTTGCTATCCTATAGTTATAATAATTAAAAAATTCCTTTACGATTTTTGAAGATTTTAACTCTTACAGTTTTCAAGATATACGAATTTTTGCATTTAATTTATATGGAAGGTGCCAAGCCCCTAATAAATGTCAGAGTTCTTTGTGCGAAATTGAGGATTCTAGCTCTAAGAGCTTTCCAGATACACGAATTTTTGTACTTAATTCATATGGGAAGTACCAAGACTGCCTAAAAGTTGCTAGTCCGCCCATTTTTGTCCTAAACATTCAATTTGATACTAAAGTTCCTCCGAAAAAAATGAGGACTCTAGCTGTTATATTTTCTCAGATATACTAATTTAATATTTTCTTTATATAGGAGGTGCCACGCCCACTATAGCTAGGCTGCTAATTTCATTCCCATGTATTCATATGGATGTTAAAGTTGTCCATACAAAATTTGTGGACTCTTACAGTTTCTGAGATAAGCGACTCTAAATACTTATTTTGTAAATGGGCGTGGCACGTCGCCCACTTGAAATTTTTAAGTAAAAAGTAGCATATAGTTCCTTCCAGATGTACAGGAAGACACTATGAAAATTTCAGAAAAATCGCTCCAGCCGTTTAGCTCTCTTTAAAGTCCAAACAAACAAAAAAAAAAACAAGTAAGAGTGTTATATTCTTATCTTATATACCCACCATCAAACCTCATTTGACTCGAATGAAACTTACTTATGTCGAATTTCATCTATATAATCGTATTTTTAGGCCAGTTATAAGCGTTAAAGTAATTTTCTGAAGGGGACCTTATATAGGGGGTAGGGTCAATTATGGGTCGATCCTCATAAAATTTGGTAGACAGAATTTGGTTCGTATTAAATTTATTTGTGTCGAATTTCATCGCTACACTCGTATTTTTAAGCCATTAAAGAGCGTTGCAGTCATTTTCTGAGGGGGACCTTATATGGGGGGTAGGGTCAATCATGGACCGATCAACATAAAATTTTTTAGATAGATTTTGACTCGTATGAAACTTACATATGTCGAATTTCATCTAAATACTAGTATTTTTAAGCCAGTAATGAGCGTTAAAGTCATTTTCTGAAGTGGACCTTATATGGGGGGTAGGGTCAATTATGGACCGATCCTCATAGCATAGTGATTTTGGATCACAAGAAACTTACTTATGTCGAATTTCATCGCTATATTCGTATTTTTAAACAAGTTATGGCTGTTAAAGCTGCTTTTCGAGGGGCCACTTGTATGGGGGCTATCCGAAAACGTGGACCGATATTGCCCGTTTTCAATACCAAACAAACCTTACCTATAAGAAATATTTATGTGACAGACATGGCTAGATCGTCTTAGAATGTAATGAGGACCCAGAATATATATACTTTTGTGGGTCTATGACCAATATTTCGATGTGTTACAAACGGAATGACAAAATCAATATACCCCCTTTTTTTGATGGTGGGTATAATAAACGTACAAACACACATTCATTTATACATATAGATCCGTATAGCAGATACCAAAACCCCCTTATGAAAGTCCATCCATTTTTCTCATAAATATTCACGTGGATGTTAAAGGTCTTTGTGAAAAATTAAGATTAGGATTCTATCTCCAATAGTTTCCCAGATCAACGAATTTTAATATATAACTCATATGGGAGGTACCACGCCCACTTTTGCTAGTCCGCCCATATTTTGTCATAAACATTCAATTTGATACTCCGAAAAAAATGAGGACTCTAGTTGTTATATTTTCTCAGATATACGAATTTAAGATTTTCTTTATATGGGAGATGTCACGCCCACTATAGCTAGGCTGCCCATTTTATCGTTGACTTAAATAACATAGCATTTCCGAAATAAAAAATTTTACTCATTTTGCCCCTCAATAAGAGATTACTTCACATTTTTTTTGCCAATTTATAAAGCTAAAAGATTCCAAAATTCTAATACTATCTAGTTAGGTAAAACTATAATATACTTATTTAACTTAGGAGAAAGAATAATTCTTGACTTAAAGCATAAAGTGCTAATTATACCCTACACCACTTTAGTGGGGAGGGTATATTGGGTTTGTGCTGATGTTTGTAACATACAAAAATATTCGTCCTATACCCACCTTAAGGTATACCAATCGGTTTAGAATCGTTTTCTGAGTCGATTATGCTATATCCATCTGTCCGTCCGTTCGTTCGTCTGGCTGGCTGTCCACGTAAACCTTGTGCGCAAGGTACAGGTCGCAATTTTTAAGATAATTGGATGAAATTTGGCACACACTCTTTTTTTGGCCCAAGGACGAAGTTTATTGAAAATGGTTAAATCGGTCCATTATTTCACCTAGCCCCCATACAACACAACCCCCCGAAAAGGGCTTCTGAGGTCATAATTATGTTAAAAATACCTGTATATTGATGACCTTGCCAAATTTCATAGAGATCGGGACTCATTTGACCCTAGCTCCCATACAAAGTCCCCTTCAGAAAATTACTTGAATGTCCAAAATAAACTTATAAACACAAATATCGCGATGAAATATAGCACAATAAAATATTATGTAAACATAAATATATTCACAAATTTGCTAGGGGCAAATTTAGTCCATATTTGCCCCTAGCTCCCATATAAAGCATGTTTCAGAAAATTAGTTTTTCATCCATAAATTGCTTAAATGTATCGGAACAATTACTTGAATGTCTAAAATTAACTTATAAACAATTATCGCGATGAAATTCAGCACATTAAAATATTATGTACATACAAATATATTCACAAAATTTTATTAGGCTTGGTCCATATTTGCCCCTAGCCCCCATGTAAACCCTCTTTCAGAAAATTAGTTTTTCATCCATAAATTGCTTAAATGTATCGGAACAAGGTAATAGAAGATAAATGCTTTATTATGAAAAATAAATCACATTTAATATACATAACTGGTGTAGGGTCACGCCCGACTATACTTTCTTAATTGTTTTTCATTAACTTCTTCATGTTTCAAAAAATGCTGAGGTCTCCTTATGAAGAAACTCCTTACAGTTTCTTTGTGAATTTATAAAGCTATAAAAGAAATTTCATTGAATTTGAACAATATTTATAAAAGGTACCAACACCAGAGACAGTAATTGTTATTATTTTTATTTAAAAAAATTAAATTTAAAAATTTTATTTGGTTTGTATTTTATTTTTTCCGTAAAAATTACTGAGAACTTTTTCAAATAAAAATCAATAATAAAAAACACAAATAATTTTTAAACCATAAGTAGAGTATTCAAGAAACAGGTTTGTTTCAAAAACCGGTTTTCGAATAATTCGAAATATTGCATTTTCTAAAAAACCGGTTTCGAATACGGTTTTAAGTGTAAAAACCGGTTAACCGTTTTTTTTATTTATGGTATTTTTTCTGCAAAAATGATATATAAATTTTCCGAAAATAACACATAGGCCTTTTTTAAATGTATACAGAAAGATACATTTGCTTAAATATTTGAGATTATAATTTTAACAATATTGAAGACATCTTATGGAAATAGCTTAATACCTTAAAATTCATATTTTTATATGAAGAATAAAAAACTTTGTAAATGGCTCGAGGAAGTTCATATTTTTGAAAATTTTAATGGATATTTCTACTTTTCATCTGAGAAAATTAATTAGGATAAAAGGACGTCCACAAAAAATATTTTTTTTGCATCGGTAAATGTAAATGGAGTGGTTGGTATTCACTATTTATAGAAATCCCCTAAAAATTTTATGATTAGACCATAAGAATACGGAAATATATTCACATTTTTGACTATATTTCCGAAAATCCAAAATCAGATAAAACATTTCTCAGCTAAAAGTAAAATTATCAAAAATTAAACTATTAGGAAGATATTAAATTTTACTAGACAAATGGACTATATTTTTAAACTATCATGTTAACTGTTTGCAAAAAATTAAGATTATCTATACAAAAGTTACAAAATATTAGCAAATAGTAAAGTAGGAAAATAAAAACTAAACCGAAAGTATTTAGATAGAAAAATTAACACAAAATGTTTATAAAAGTTATTTTATCCCAAAATTTAAAGAAAATTTCATCCATAAAAAAACCGGTTAACCGACACCAAAAAACCCGGTCAATCGAATAATTTGAAAATATGAACTATTCGAAACCGGCCGGTTTTCAAACAAGAAAAAAACCGGTTAACCGGTTTTTGAATACTCTAACTATAAGGCAAAAATAAAAATCGGGCAATGATTTTTATTTTTTGAAATTAATTATAAAACTCATTATGCGATATTTACCTTTAAAACACATTAAAAATGATCGGGTTTAAACAGAGATTAATAGAAAATTGGTAAAATTTCTTTACCACTGTAGAAATTAGATTCGAAAATTGGAAAATTAAAATTCTTTAGGTGATTTTTATTCTTTGTTTTGAAAAATAAAAATCATTGATTGATTTCTATTTTTTGTTTGAATAAATAAAAATTACTGAGTGAGTATTATTAAAAAACATAAATAATTTTTTATTGAAACAAATAGAATAAAAATCAAAAATAATTTATATATTAAATTTTTATTATAAAAATCAAGAAAAAAGTTTATTGAAGAAATCGATTAAAAAATCTGGGAAATATTTTGGTACATTCAAAACATTTCTAGGACGACTCTTTCATACTGATTTTTTTAAGCAAAAATTTCATGGATAATAATTATTTTCTTTCTCTGACCAACACAGTACCAAAAATACTACCCATTCCCTCTTTCTCCATTGAATTATTCAAATTTATGTATTTTGTTTAATATATTTTGTATCATTTCAGAAATCGATGTTATAGAATATTTATTACGCAAATCACGCCAGAGGGGGACCTTTCCCTCTTTAATGATGTTTTGCAAAAATATTTTTGAAAAAACACATTTTCTAACCTATTACGGAAAAATATTAATAAAAAATATATATTTCTAAAATTTCATAAAAGTACAAAAAATGTAGCAAAGGAACACATAATTAGCCGTTTTTGTCCGTTTAGTTTGAATTTTTTTCCTGTTTTTCCCTATAGAGGTGGACTTTTGAATACACATATCTCTGAAACGAAAAACTCATAGTCTTAAATATTTTTAACTTCTTCATGTTTCAAAAATACTACCCATACCCTCTTTCTCCATTGAATTATTAAAATTTATGTATTTTGTTTAATATATTTGTTATCATTTCAGAAATCGATGTTGTAGAACATTTATTAAAAAAATCACGCCAGAGAGGGACCTTTCCCTCTTTAATGATGTTTTGCAAAAACATTTTTGAAAAAACACATTTTCTGATTTATTACGGCAAAATATTAATAAAAAATACATATTTCTCAAATTTCATAAAAGTACAAAAAATGTAGCAAAGGAACACATAATTAGCCGTTTTTGTCCGTTTAGTTTGAATTTTTCTCCTGTTTTTCCCTCTAGAGGTGGACTTTTGAATACACATATCTCAGAAACTAAAAACTCACATTTTTGGACCGGAAGGGTACAAAAAATAGGCCAAATGGCGAAAATCTGACAAAATTAGAACCTTTGTGCTTTAAGAACGATTTTTTTCTACTCTAAAGCCAAAATATTATAAAGTATGATTTTGATAGTTCTTAAAGCACAAAGTTTAAAATTTTGTCAGATTTTCGCCATTTGGCCTATTTTTTGTCCCCTTCCGGTCCAATTTTCACAACGGCACTTTGCTAATATATATTTCTAACTAATTCAGTAGTTTCATCGAAAATGCTTTTACTTAAGGATAAACAAAATCCGTATTTACAACTCTCACCCTCCTAGTCCAAGCTCTGAAAAAAATATAGCCTATAACACTCTCCAAATATAGATCTACCTATGTTCCAAATTTGAAGCAAATCGCTCCAGTCGTTTAGTCGCGATTGACGAACAAACAAACAAATGAACAGACTTACAAAGAGATTTATAATATATAAATATATAGCCAGTAACACTCTCCAAGTATAGATCTAACTATGTTCCAAACTTGAAGAAAATCGGTCCAGCCGTTTAGGCGTGATTGACGAATAAACGAACAGACTTACAAAGAGATTTATAATATATATTAGGATTTATAATATATACTAGGATATTAAAATCATTGTTATTGCTGTGTAAAAATCTTAGAATGGGATCTCAATGGTTTTGGAAGTTATATGTGTTTTTATTTAGCTACATTTACAATTTCCATAAATTAAGGTTTTAATGCCGAATAAAGTAAAATTTACCACAAACCATCAAATTAATGTTATAAATATGATGGTGCTTAATATATGAAATCATGTCTTACATAATTCAAATATTGGAGGTCATAGGTCAAAATAATCAATTTTTTTGAATATCTCCTTTTTCATACATCCTACGAGTCATTACAAAATTTGTAGGGAATATTTATATATTTTGTACTAAAAGCGTCATTGTGATAATTGTTTGTTTAGCCTTTAATAAGGAACACATATAATTATTTAATTATACTTTTCGCGCCGGAGTTGCTCTCTGACCCATACTGCGATCTCTTGTAATGTAAATTTTGAAATTAAATTAGAGGCTATTATAATAAATCGAAATTAATGAAACTTAGTGGATATAATATAACTGATCAAAGCTTTAAACCCACCAACATTTATTGATATCGGAGCAAGTTTTCATATAGTAAAATACATACGGAATAAACAGCATAATGAAATGCAATATATAATACTGTGAAAAAACTTTCATGTTGTATGTATATATGAACCGATATTTATTAAAATCGGCGATGATGATTCTTTAACCTAACGAGTTATGCGTACCAAGTTGCATTAATATCGATTCATCATTACAGCTTATAATTTAATTTAAAAATGTACATTACAAGAGATCGCACTATGGGTCAGAGAGCAACTCTGGCGCGAAAAGTGTAATTAAATAATGATATGTTGCTATTACTATTGGCTGTACATAAAGTTATCACGTTTGTAGTTCAAAATATATTGAGATTAGAAAGCCATATCTTAAATGAACGAAAAATGACTATAACTCCAAAACTACTGATAATAGGAAAAAATTGTCTGAAACCAAAATGCCTTAAATTTGATTCTCTACAAATTTTGTAATGACTCCTAAATCCATAGTATGTATGAAAAAGGAGATATTTGAAAAAAAAATATTTCAATTATATATGACATGATTTCAGATATTATTCACCATCATATTTATAACATTAATTTGATGGTCTGTGGTAATTTTTACTTTATTCGGCATTAAAACCTCAATATACTAGACTATAAATGTGTTAAAATGTATAAAAAGCACTTATTTGCTATGGAAATTGTAAATGTAGCTAAATAAAAACTCCTACAACTTCCAAACCCTTTGAGATCCCATTTTAAAATTTTTACATAGCAATAACAATAATTTTGTCTATTTGTCATAAAATTAAGAAAAACAAAATATGCTTTTTTAAGATATTCAAGGATAAAGGACATTTGCCACTATTCGGTCCTTGCGCCAGGATTTCATGCAATTTTAGTGAAATGTCAAAAACGAATCAAAGACCTGTCGAACGAAACATCATTTGTTAAAATCGGATAACTGGTTTCAAAGTTATTCAGTCATCAACATTTATAATTTTGAACAAAAATACCTGAGATGCCCGACTTTATATATATACATTGTTGGGTCTCAGATGAATATTTCTTGGTGTTACACACGGAATGACAAACTTATATGTACCCTCTATCACCACTGATGGTGGTGGAGGAAATAAAAAACAATTAAATTGTTCTAAAAACTCTAGATTAACATTGTTTCTTATAATTTTTCACAATAAATTCATTTGAAAATTAATTTATGACAAATAAAATCAATTTAATTCTTTAACAAATTTCAAATTCACCAAATATTGTAATGTGCGCCAAGGCAATCCATTAATGTACAAATTGTTACAAATTTTGGAGTACGAAAAAACCCATACAATTTTCATTCTGTTATTCAAATTCGTCATTTAACTCTTTTAATATTTGAAACATTTCAAGTCTATTACATTCTTCAAACTTCCTCAAACATTTCTTTTTCGAAAAATTATCAACCTTTCGACGAAAAATAAGAATGACAGGATAGTTTTTTAAAAATCTTTTCACGGTGGGGCTGGATAATACCATCGAATTGAACATAATTTTTGTCTATTAGTCAAATAGGCAAATGTGTATTGTATTTCAACAACTAATTTTTCTATCAATAGTCTCCCTATTGTTTACATTACCAGAACCACTCTCGTTATTGGCTCCAGGACATTGGTGCTGCTACATTCGGTTTAGTAGGTTCTGGTGTCGAACATATATTCGGCTTCCACATCCTCAAGGGTAAATATGGGCTTATCCTTATACATTTTCATAGAGGGATTTACGTTAACATTTAAAATTATTTATTTTATGTGGGCTAGGGTCTAATGAGCACCAATCATTATGGAAATCGGTAGTATCTTTTAGAATTTTATGAAATAAAGTTTCGGTGATTTTGTAGTGATACTACACTGAAAATAATCCATGCCTAATATACACGAAAAATGTTGTACATTGTACGAAATGCTTCGTGGTTTCGCACCACGAAATTCTTTCGTAATATATACGAAATTGTACGAAATATTTTAGTAAAATGCAAAATAATTTTATATAATTTTAGAAAAAAAATTTATTCATTTTACGATTTTTTTAAAGACATAAATATTTTAGTTCTTTTAAAATAATTATTGTAAATTTAGAAAAAGATTGCGAATTAAAAAAAAAACAAATTTTTTATGTTTTTTAAAAAAACATAAAAAATTTTACAGGAAATTAGGCAGCTAATTTCCTGTAAATTAAAAATTAATTTAACACCCTTAAAATAACAAAAAAAAAAAATCGTAACAAAATAATTTTTTTGTGAAATCAAAAATAATTCTTGTATATTACTAAATAATCTTGTTACGAAAAAAATTCGTTACTTTCGTTAA
Source organism: Lucilia sericata (assembly GCF_015586225.1). NCBI lineage: Eukaryota > Metazoa > Arthropoda > Insecta > Diptera > Calliphoridae > Lucilia > Lucilia sericata. The sequence goes on from NW_023994302.1 coordinate 279,770, forward strand.
ATATTACATGCCTTAACGAAATTATTTTTGTAAAAGAAAACAAAGTTTCTTAATATATACGAAAAAAGATATTACGACAGGTTTTCGTACTTTCGTAAAATTAGAAAAGGGGTTGATTAAACAATATTTCGTATCATACACGAAATTTTCGTATATATTACGAAAAAAGTAGTTGCGAAAATTTTTTTCGTAAAGTTAAGCATGGATTATTTTCAGTGTAGAACATTTAATACAATTTTGAAGTCAAAAGCCCTATTTGGGGGTATGGTTGCATGGGGACTAATTGAAATAGAGAACCGATTTTAACCATTTTCAAAAGAACCGTTTGTGCAAAATTTAATAAAAAATTTATTAAAAAGACAGATGGACGGACATAGCTCAATCTACCCAGAAAATGATTCTGATTAGTATATTTTAAGGTAGTGTAGGACCTATATTATTGTGCGTTATAAACATCGGCACAAAATCAATACACCCTCCCTAAAAATCTTTTCGGCAAAAGGATTTAAAATTTTTTTAAATTACACATGGGCTCACACATGGAAATAAAAATTACACACAATATGTATTTATTATTACACATGAAGTGGCAACACTGACGATGGAGCAACCTTTTCATAATATTAAGTTGCGAATCACAGACTAATTATCTTTTCTTAAGTTTTCGTACGTTAGTGAAGCAAAATCTTATTTTACCTCACATAAATATTTTTTAATTCTAGATTACCGTTAATTCATGGAACCATGTGGATGTTTTTTTAATAATATTGAGCCTGATGAAATTCAAAACAGTTTATTTAGTGTAGGATAACGAAATTTAATATTTTGTAGCTACCTATTGAATGTTTGGTTGTATGTAAGCATGTTTTCTAAGTATGTAGTGTATAATGTAACAACATTTGTTAGCTTTAAAGTCGGTTGGTGTATGTCTGCCAGACAGACTGGTTGTTTGATTTTCAATTAATTAACACTTGATTAAATTTTGCGACGATTTCATTTGGAAAACAGTGAGTGCATTTGGAAACAATACATTAACTATGTGTGAGTCGTTTTTTATCAGCAATTTTAAATTTGCATTTTTACACATACAAACTGATACATATTCAACAGATTGTGGATGTGTGCGCTTATATATTTAATAACTGCTAACAATGTAAAAAATCAAGTCATCTCTGCAGGCGAAAGAAGACTGACGACTAAATATCTACTGTATTTTATTTAGGAGGAATTTAGTTTTGTTGGTGCTGTTTTATTACGATGACCACAGTTGACTGTCGACTGTAAAGAGAACCATTAAACGGTGTTAAATACACTCATAAAACAAGTTAATCCATAAAATTAAATGGATTTTTATATTAGCTTAATGTCTGCTTCCTTCTTTGCCTGACTAAATGACTGGCCCTGCTTTTTGCCAACTGGTTGGTTAATCGGGTCCTCTTTCTCTCTATCTGCTTCTGGCCGGATAGCTGACCGGCTAAAAAGCTGTCATATTAACCTTATGGTGTTGTATTGGCATCACGCTCCATTAGCAGTAGTAAAAACATACACACAGCAACAGTAGCAGAAAGAACAAACAACAACTGTTTAAGTAGCGCCACTAAATTCAGAAGAGTCATGCACTTGTTGATTTTTATTAAATGTTGTAATAAAATAACAGTTAAGTTGTAAACTTTATTTCATTGCCAACCATGTGAATGTGTGTACTGTGTTTAGAAGGTTGATGAGAGTTTTTCCGAGTATTTATAATAAATAAACTACAAATCCATGAAGGATACATGGCACTAAGATGCATGTGTGTACTGAATTTTTCAAAAAAGTGTCCATGAATCAAAGAAAAAAACGAAAAAGAAGTAAACATAAATGTTACAAATAGAATTATGTAGATGTACATATAAAAATCATATAAAAATAAAATAAAAAGATCGTAAATAAAATCACGAATGGATGAATGATATATTTTATATGTACATATGTATGTACACAGAAAAAACTGGAGCTCTGAAATTGCCTACAATTTTTTTTGTCATAAATAGACAATTTATTGATTAAAAATTTTGTTAAGTTAGTCAAAAGGTGTCTTTAGAAAAATAGCAACTGATAAATTCACTTAATAAAATAATTAATCCGTTTGAATAAAAAAATTAGTCAGTTTGATTAATTCACCTACAATTTTGTAATCGAGGACATTTTCTTGTACTTTTTCTGTTGTTGCTATGCAATTTACTGGTATGTTTTCGTGTTTATGTTTATTTTGCAAATCAAAGTGGACGGACGTATTTTGTTAAGAATGATCTGTTAAAAAATAAAAGTAATTATAATTGTAATAATTTAATACGCATTTGTACTTAAAGTGAAGAGTGATTATAAACAAATATACATAATCGTATTTTTTTAAATTATTTACATCTATAATTTTTCTTCGGAAGCTGATGAGTCATTTGAATCCGCATAAATATTTATTTACACGATTAAAAATTATATTCTAACCCACAACCCCCAGATACACCACCAACTAGCCTACCAGGGCATCCTCCACAGATATATATGTTGTGGAAAAAAATATACTTAAATACAAATTAACTATTATATAATTTCAGGAATATTATTATAATACTGTCTTTTGTCTTTTAAAACGTAATGAATTAGGTAAGATTATACTATAGTAGCGATGAAATGGATTTATATTGGAGAAAATGTTAAAAATGTATGTTCAATTCACAATCAAGTTGTATATTGTACCTACTAAAGTGTAGTAACAGTGATTGTGAACAGATCTTTGCAGCAAGTCATAAGTTTATGTTTTCAATGAAAAAAAAAAAAAAAACAATCAAAACAAATATACATAACAATGTCAAAAGATAAAAAAATCAAAAAAATATTAAATTAATTAAACATGCGAAATAAACCAAATTAATTTCTTTGAATTTTCAATGCTTTTATATTCTTTATTCCACATTTTAAACTAATAAATAAACAGTTTTTAATAAAATTTTAGTTTTTTTGTTTTGGTAAACAGCTGTTTGTTTTTGATTTCAGTGTTACCACTTTATCGTTTTTTATAAAATCGTTTGAATTTTTTGTTTATATGTCGAAATAAACAATTGGCAACACTAAACTTTCTTACAACATTCGAAAAACATATGAAAAATTGTCGTAGGAGTTGTATAGTGCTTTTGCATAGAAAATACCAACAACATTGTTATGACTATTGTAGCAGCTGCTGATATACAACGCCTACAACGCTACAACATCGATTGTGAATTGAACAGTAGATTTCAGCAAATTGAGGTATCAAAGTCTTTATCAAGATGTTAAAATGTTGTCCTGAATACATAAAACCTTCCATAAGTTAACTCTTAATACACTATAAATTAGAATATTTTTAACTAACTTAAATTTTACTGATTGACATAGATTTTGATCTGAAGTGGGTTTTTACGGAAAATATGTAATTTGTTACATCTACTTCAGACTAAAGTACCAAACGTTTCTGTTACAACAATGCTTAAAAATTTGAAGTCGTGCAATGATGGTAAGCTGCTATATTATTGACATTAATATAATTGACATTTAACATTTACATAATTACATTTTATTTATTTTTTATCAGAATCAAGGATATTTTCTATTCTATACGTCCTACATTACTTGTTTCCACCTTAGGAGCCCAAACCAGAAAAAAGTTTACCGTTACAGATTCCCATAATTCGTTTGCCACAGTTGCAGAAACTAAAGAGAAGCTGAATATGAAATTAAAACTCCTTAAACTTCAACATAGTACAATCCAACCAAGGTTGCTTAAAACTTAAAAATTATTTCTCAATTTGAAGTGTTATTTTAAATATTAATTATTTATATTCCTAAAATGTACAATATAATATTGTATTTTATTGTAATCATGATACAATAAACAGGTATATGCAATCGAACAGCTGATTATTTTTTTATTTCTCAGTGGTATAGGTTCTCTGTCAAAGTTTTTTGTTATTGTTTATTTTAAATGACAGTGAAAAAAATTAATTTCAATTTTAAATAAATTTATTAAAGATTGTAAAAAAGTTTGAAGCTGTTCAATAAAAAATATATCTATATGTAAACAATGAGCGCAGATTCCTCAGAGGAGGGTCCCTCTTCGGCCGAACGTGAAAACGTCTTGGAAAAACTTAAACTTTTAGTGCATTTATATATGTACATCAATAAACCCTACAGCAGGCCGAATTAATTGACAAATTGCATCTGCAACATGAGGCTAAGATCGATGCCATTGCTTGTTTGTGGGTACAATAAACCACACCCATTATAAATAATTTACCTAGTGATCGTTATGAATCGAATGAAATGATCGATATGGTCTGGAAATTTAATGCCTGTGTCATTAAAAATCGGTTTTTGCGGTCTTACTGAAAATTGGAGCCGTAAAATTATTATAGTGGATTGATGTACTCTTAAGATGTAGATGTATTATTAAGATGAAAAATATAACAAAAGATTTGCGAGTTCTTTAAATAAATTAAGGCAAGGAGAACTAATAGATTAGGCTTAGATCGGATTATTCTGGACAAAGACTGGACTATATATTATTCCATAGTCTGTACAATAGATCAGCCTAAAACCTGGACTATATCCCAGTTTACAATCCTAACCATATAGTAGGGATCAGGGATGGCAAATTTGGTACGATGGTACTTTTTTTGATACTATTTGATGTTCAAAAGTACCGTGATACTCCCGAGTCTTATTTGATACTCTCAGGCTAATATCTCAACCTCCGGTTATCGTTTAACAGGTGGATATACTGCCGGTTAAAATAATTTTTGTATGTAAAATGTCAATTTATCGTTATGATAAAACATAATCAGACAATGAGAAAATGGGGGTCAAAGTATATTTAAAAGTTCAAATTTGAAATTCTAAGAATGTTTTGAAATCTAGTTTTAAAAGCCACTTTTTAGAAGTATGTTTTGCAAATAACCAATGCAGCTCATTTCGAATTTTTATCTTGATTGACATTATATGAATATTAATCTAATTAAATTCCATTGTTAATATTATATGAAAAAATTACCAAAAATTTCAATTTTGAAAAAATATTTAACTTTAAAACTAATTATTTCCAAATGATAGAAGCTCGAAGGACTCAATTTCTATCTAATATAAAACGATATGTTTTGAAATTAAGAATTCAACCATATATAATAAGATAAATTTTTGGTGAAAATTATTTGGACTTTAAAGCAAATTACTTTTTCATGTCATGGATGGTCTTATGTATGGTCTCATGTGTAGAATTTGATATGACTATTGATTTTTTAACAAATGAACACCTATGTACATCGAATTTTAATTTAATAACACATATGTATATTAGAGTTCATTCTAAGATACCATTTCTCAAAAATTTTGTCCTGACGTCAATATTTGGTGAGCTGGATCAAAGGATAAAAAGGTCCTTTTTAGGGTTTTTATGTTATTTTTTTCACATTTTTGACAAATAAACCATATGCAAATTTAGTATCATATGAAAGGTCCTTGGGAGACGATTTCAATGACATACACAAATTTGTATACAACACCAAAATGATTACAAATGTCGTAATTTTTCGGGAAAATTTTAAGTTTTTCATATTTTTACATATAAATATATAATGTAATTAATTGAAATTATTATATTATAAACCTCACCTCACCTAAATTTCACCGAAATGTTTTTTTCTGTTTTTCGAAATTCTTTATATTTTGTATTTTATCTTAATATTTTAAACTCTATTTTGTCCCAGGTATTCTGTTAGCTATATTTATCTAACATACTTAATATGTACATCAGCATACGCGTAATTTCATTAGCTTTACAATGGTATATAACACTTTATTCTATTACTCTATTATCAATCAAATTTTTCAGTTTAACTATTTACCAATGTCGGTTTTTTCTAAATGTTGATTTTTTTGATTATCGAATAAACCGGTTTTTTAACTTTTTAAAAGCCGGTTTCGAATACTTTTATTTGCTTTGTATTCAAAGATTACTTCAATTAAATTTTGAAATAAATAATAATACCTGTCTAAATTTTAAAATATTCGAGTCAAGAAACTAGAGTATATTTTTCTAAAGCACCTTTAATTAAACTTTTTTGATTTTCCTAATAATTTAAAAAAATTATTTGTAAAATTGATTGGAATAACTGTTGGATAAAATTTTATCAATCTTAAGATTATATTCCAATTACAATAATTAATTTGGCGCTGAAATATTATAGCAGTGTTGGAATGCCTATGAAAATTTACTAAACAGGAACTTTAGAATAAACTAGGATTATGATCCTTCCCAATTTTTTACATTAAAGAAATAATGTTTATTTTAAAAAATCAGTTCGGGTCATAATTTTTTTTCAAATTAAACTAGATGTTTTTATGTATAATAAAAATCCGTTTTCTCTGAATTTGAAAAATATCAACCGGTTTTTTTCAAATGTCAACTATTCGAACTACTCGAAAACTGGTTTTTTGAAAATGTCGAATAATCGATCACCCTACGGTAAATACCTTTTCTACTTCTGTTGTTAATTATTAAAAAATGTCTAAATATGTGAAGGTGTATTTAAAAAATTAACAACTTTCAGCAAAAAAAAAATATTTTAGTACTCTAAGATCCAAAAAAGTACCCTCTGAAATATTTTTTGATACTGAAACAAAATCTCATTTTCCATCCCTGGTAGGGATATAGGCGAAACTGAAGGGGTTGTCAAACAAAATTTGTTACTCTCTTCACACAGACGCGTTCTGAGGGAATAAAACACACTAAACGCACTCACAAACCTTCAAATTTTCTTCGCGAAATTGCGAGGATATTAGCACTTAAAAGGTTTTCTTATCACTTAAACTTAATATTTATTATTTTTAGCCACACATTTTACAAACAAAAAAAAATATTTTTTATTCTTTGACATTTCATTTTAATTAAAACTGAAAAAAGAAAAGATGTAAATTTTCGTATTGAAAATGAAAAAAGTATTTCACATACTTTTTTTATTTGTCCATTAGTGCAGAAAAAAAACAAAAAGACGTGTTTATAACATGTTTTAAGATGAAATATCTCCTAAAAAATTAATTAACTAATATTTTCATTTACTAGTATAAGAAATCCCAGTAATAATATACAAAAAATAAGGTATAAAATATGCATTTATTATTTAGTATCTTTTGAACAACTGTGTTTATTTTTGTGCTTCTACTCACCAGTTAGGTTTTTGACGGGGGATTTAGGTCTTTGACAATCCCTTTTGCCTATATGCTACTATATGGTCCTAACTATAAATAAGTATGTATATAACCAAGACTGTAGATCATTCCAAGGACTAGATTAGTTGTTTGTCACACAAAACAAAACAATGTAGGTATATTAAGATAATTTATATCATGCTTAGATTTTCTTCCACAATACGATAAATTGCTTTTTATTTTCTAAATTATGTTTTTAAAATAAAATATTGTTTTGTTTTTTAAGACAAACATCTAAACATTCTTATATTATTTATATTTAAGTCAGTTGATTTTGACATTAAGGCCACGATCGGCAACTCCTATACACTGTGTATTTTGGCCGTTACTAATTTACACAGACTACTCACACGCATAAAAAACACAATTCAGTCTCATATGAGCTGTCATTGAAGGAGGTTGTGTCGTCGCTCGTTTCTTGCTTTTGCAATGGAAATGAACGAAAATGTATTAATGCAGGGATATATAATTCTAATTATTGTTGTACTTTTTTAGCATCTACACTACATATTAAGTAGTTTTTAGAATTATAAACCTTTTTAAATGTTTTTTCTTACAACTAAAGTAGCAAATTATAATAATTTACCAAAATATATATGCAATTATGTTAAATCTTTTCCCTTAATAGGTATATATTTTATTAAAAATTTTGTTAAAAAGCTCATATTTCTATTTCAATATTTAAAATAAATATGTGCAAATAAGCCCAAAAAATATTTGCTACTTTTAAACTAAAAAAATATTAGGGATATTCACGGTTTGCTGGTTATTGAAGTATCATTTTATAAAATTAAAAATAAACTCTTGAGTACCGTGAACATCAATTTATATGAATTGGTTTTAACATCGAAATTTTGTTTTAATGACCCAGAGATTATTTTTAAAGCATAAACAAATTTTTGAACATTACTGCGAATTTTCGAACTTATGTAATTTCGAATATTCGAACTTAATGTCGTATTGTAACCAAGTAGATTTATGACTATCAAGTTTCAGCAATTTCGGTGTACGGGAACTGTATTTAACAGCTTTAAAAATTTTCGAACATAAGTTCGAAATTTCGATTTTTTTTAGATTTTATGATCCAGAGATTATTTTATAAAAAATAAAAAAATTTTCGAACATTACTTCGAATTTTCGAACTTAATTTTGAATATTCGAACATAATATTGTATTTTCATCAAGGGTACTCATCACTAAAAAATTTCTGCAATTTCGGTCTGCGGGAACTGGTTTTAACGGCTTTCAAAATTTTTCGAGCATAGATTCGGTTTTTTTCGTGTTTTACTTTGAACTTTCGAATTTAGTTTCGAATATTTGAAACATCATTCGCTTAAAAATTAGTTTTTTGTGTATTTTTATTAAAAAAAAAAATTGTTTACCAACACTGAAAATAACCCGAAAACAAATAATTTCTATGCCAAGGGTAAGGGTTGGGAAAATTGGGTTATGTTTTTTTACTTGTATTTGTTCTTGTTGATATAACTTTTAACTGTATAAGACGATAACCAGGCAACTGTGAATAACCTTATTAGTTTTGTTTTAGATTACTATTATTTCTAAATTTCAGTTTTCCAAGCATGCCTTGTTGTGAGGATGAGACACAAAGAGTCAATGCATACGAAAAAGACAGTGATTTCCACTAACGTCTAACCACCTGGTTGGCTTTAATTTGTCTTTCGTCACGGATGCACTCTTTGTAAACGAGGGTGAAGATAATCGTCACTTTGGTGTCCCCTATGTAAGCGAGAGAGGGGACACTTAAAAAGCACTTGTCTGCCTCTTCGTAACCTATGGGGTGACGATTGACTTCCTCATAGGACAAGCACATGTTAAAATAGCTAGTCACCTGGACAGTTGGTGGCGAGGTGTAACCCTATGTGGTAGGTTAAATAGAGAGTTCGGGACTGTCCGACCGAACTGATGGGTGCATTAAGCTCATACTGATACAAAAACAAAATACCTGTTTTTATTGTATTGTTGTAGTGATGCATATACCTGATTAGTGTACCCTGATTGTAATAGCATTACATACGTACAGTGAATGAATTAAGTAATTTGCCAATGTAAAATTTTATAAATTTTAAGAAAAAACTTTATCTGAATAATTATTTTAAGCAAAATTAAGCAATTTGTTTGTTGCATTTTTTAAAAAATATTTTATATTTTAATTTTCTACTATAAAAAATAAAATCGTGATATTAATAAACGTGATTTTCTATAAAATGTGAAAGTATTTTTAATTTTTTAGGCCAATAAAGTATTTTGCTTTTTAAGTTTTTTGTTATTTTTTTTAATATTGCTGCATTATTTAATTTAATATTTTTATTACTCCTATATACATAGGTATTTTAGCAGTGGTACGACTGAATTTGGACATTTCTTAACCGATTTATTATCCTATATACCTATAAGAATTTATCAATATTTGACTTAACATGAAATCTATCGTTTCTTTGATTTTATTTCGATAATAATAAGTAATTTAGAATTATATACATGATATATTAGATAATCAATAATCTGGGGTTTTGGTCATTTTGTATTGATAAACAAAAACAACATTACGGAAACCCCATCTATTTGGGGAGTACTGTGTGAATTTTATTTAGAATTGTATAATATTGATTCTTATTCAATAAATCTAACACTACGTACCATCCTAGCCACTCTAAGTATGGGAATATCACCATATACCACTATAGAACTATTACATGCTAAAATCATGATTTTCAACCTTACATTTTGAATGCTTTATTTTATGAATAAAATACAGTAGGCGTATTTGGATGTGGATAGTTATTCTTGATTTGGGTTCTAAATATATATAAGTGTATGTATTAACTGAAAAATATTGCTTTTGTGGACCTTATTTGAAAATATCTAAATTAATCATTCTTCCTGTACTACACGACAGTTCACTTTACATTGGTTTCAAGCAATCTAAGGTCTGTTTAGAGGTCTAAATTTAAACATAGTGTTCTTCAAAGTTCGTATATGAAGTTTGGAGAAGATAAATGAGGAGTTCAATGGTTTTCCTTGGATACAAGTCGCCTCCCTTTGGCAGTTAAAGATATTGAAAGACCATTCAGTGCGTTTTTTCTTATAATTCTTTGAGTCATTTCATCAATTACTTTATTTTGTATTTTTTAATGATATTGATTATACACCTCGTAATTGTATCTCATTGATTTACACTTGTACTAAAAATCTATACTAATTTATTATATTAGAATTGCCTCATTATTTTCATTTAAACATTTTAACGCAAATAACTTCACAGTTTCACACAATGAGGACATGATTTTTGCATGTGTCCTTTTAACAATAAAACAATAAATTCCAAAAAGTAATTAAAAAATAATTTGAAAACCCCAATCGAATTCTAAAAATACAAAATACTTTATTGACCTGCAAAGTCTGATGAAAAATAATAAAATGCAACAACAAATGCGCCAAAATTTGAATTTTAACAGTTTTTCTTGGTTTTCCCAATTTACACAATCTCTATTTTTAATTGGAAAATATAAATTTACTTTTTACCTGTTTTTTCAAATTTTATTTATGAACAAAAAACAAAATTCTCTTAAAACAAGTAAGAAAGTATAGTCGGGCGTGACCGACCATATGATACCCTACACCAGTTAAGAATATTAAATGTGATTTAAGCAATTTATAGATGAAAAACTAATTTTCTGAAAGAGGCTTTATATGGGGGCAAATATGGACCAAGCCCGATAAAGTTTTGTGAATATATTTATATAATATTTATTTGTGCTAAATTTTATATATTTTTAAATAAAATAATAGTAAAAATTACCTTTTTAGAATTTTTTTTATTATTTGGGGTGGGAAAAAAACAAGTTTGATAAAAAAATAGTCAAATCAATGATGTTTTTAATTGAAATTGGCATTAAATCCAACAAAAAAATGGTTGTCTTAATAAAAATAATTATCAATTTTTTTCTAATTACTTAACAAATTTTATAATCAAACCAACAAATTATTTTATCGAAAAATAAGTAAAAAATTTAACAAAAACTTTTATTGGTTTCCTAAAAAAGTTTGTTGGGTAGTAAAAAATTTACTGACTAATATTTTAGTCGATTTGATTATTTTTTTTTATCGACTGTAAAAAACCCAAAACAAGACAAAAAATTGCAAATGTCGTAGTCAATGAGACAAAATCTTTATAGGCTGGCAATTGAATAATTTTGTATTCAGATCTGTGAATTTTGTAGTGAAATACGATTTTAATTTTTTTCTGTGTATTGTCCTCTAATTTGTACGTTTTGGGACAGTGCTTCAGTATTGCTCTCAGAATTAGTGTAATACTCCAGTTTATTAGATTTTAATTTGACTCAATCATTAAAGTAATTTTCTGAAGGATCTGATATGCGGGTAGGGTCAATTATGAACCGATACTCATAAAATGTTGTGCATATTTTATTTTGTATATAACGTGTTTTAGTCGAACCTTATATACACAGGGACTGACTGTCGAGAGTTTTAACGTGAGCACCTGCCGTGTCGGCCTTATCTCACGGTGGTCTTTTTCATCCACAGGGTAGACTTGAGAACGGTCTACCATCGCCCCTTTTTCTTCAATGAAGAACTCAGGTGGCAATTTTTGCACATTGGCTATGACCGGTCCATGCGCAAGTACTTTGCTGGAGTACTCGAGCTATCTAATCTCTTGCCAAAGTAGTCACGTTGGGGAAAGACAGGTGTCATGAGCAAGCTCAATCTACCCCGACATAATGTCGCCCAACCACACTACTATGGCTCTGTTGATTCGGCAACAGCACCTAGAGACGTAACCGGTGGACCGAAGCACGATCCATCAATAAGCCGTAGACATTGTTCTTACTCACAGTGACACGCTGTGGTAATTCTGATATAAACAGAGTATACTCTGAACATATCTGGACAAGGAAGGAAAATTAATCGGTATCACTTGTATATGATACCTTTCATCCATCATCATTCAACCCAGCACACATCCCATTTATTCGACACACTCATAAGAGAAAAACATACGACACACTCATTTAGATATACGGGTGGGTGAGGCCCGCATACCTCTACATTCATTCCGTATCATATACAATTGACTCCAACCCATTTCCAACGCTTAGTCCCACAGTCACTCCTCTGTGGGGTATCTGTTGTTTTCGGCAACAGCACCGAACTTATCCCGAAATATTGACTATTATCATGCATCAGTCTTTTAACCGCAACTTACTGTTCCCGCGAATTTGGGTTTAAACCACAGCCACTACGTGGATCCCGAAGGAACCTCAATCAACTGACCAGCCAGGACATAGTCCTGCGGGCAACTGGCCACCCGTAGTACCAGATTATGCGGTGCTCTGGTCTGACCTCTGGCAATCTATGCAAGGACTAAGCCAGGCAGTAGACTGTAACCAATTTTTCAGTCCCGGTCAGACTGGAGGTATTGGCCACCCCTTTATACCCCGGGATTGCAATAACACCAAGGCGGAGGTCTCGCCAAGGTAACATGCCCCCGGGGGGAATATACATAGGGACTATATTCAGTTATAGATCAATTCTCATTAAATTCGGAATGAAGAATTATGTTCCTAAGTATAAACTTTTTTATGTCGATTTCCATCGCTGAAATCGTAATTTTTATACCCTTCACCTTCGTGAGAAGGGTATATATAAGTTTGTCATTCCGTTTGCAATTTCCAAAATATAATTTTCCGACCCCATAAAGTATATATATTCTGAATCCTTATAGATAGCGGAGTCGATTAAGCCATGTCCGTCTGTCTGTCTGTTGAAATCAGTTTTCTGAAGACCCCAGATATCTTCGGGATCCAAATCTTCAATAATTCTATCAGACATGCTTTCGAGAAGTTTCCTATTTAAAATCAGCAAAATCCGTTCATAAACAACGGAGATATAAGCAAAAGTCCGATACAACCTCTGAAAATTTCATAAAAAATAAACAACACCAACACTGCTTATTCATTGCCTTTGTATTTCGTTTTTTTGAGTATTTCGTTTCGTATGTTTGGATGGCTGTGTGTTTCATTGCCTTGTGTATATTATTTTTGTTCCTTGGTGCATTCAATTTCGTATGTTTGGATGGCTGTGTGTTTCATTGCCTTGTGTATGTTGTTTTTGTTTTCTTGGTGTATTGACTTTCTGTTGGTTTCATTGCGTTGTGTATTTTGTTTTTGTTTTTTTCTGTATTTCGTTTCGTATGTTTGGATGTCTCTTGGTTTTACTGCCTTGTGTATTTTGTTTTTTGTTTTTTGTGTGTTTATATCGTTTAGCGTTGTTGTTGTTCATTATGTTTTGCTATTGCTATAATAATGATATAGTCGGGAAAATTAATTTTTAAATACACTATGGTGAAGGGTATATAAGATTCGGCACAGCCGAATATAGCACTCTTACTTGTTTTTAATCTTTTTCATAAAATTTTCTGAAGAGGGCCTTATTTGAAATTTACCAGAGTTTTTTCATTAATATGAAACTGTACTCTCAGTTTATAACTTAAAGAGCCATTCTTTATAACCAAGAGTCACAAGACTTTGGACATTTAAAATCCTTATACTTAATAATTTCATTAATAATTTTGGTGCAAATATGTACATATATACGGATGTAAACAAATGTAACCAACATTTTGCGTTTTTAATTTTTTTTTATTTTTTAGTGTTTTTAATAGTCCATCTGCGCGCATTAATCTAATTGAATTTAATCAACGGTATTTAAAAGGTGTAGTAATTTCGAGCAATTTAAAGTTGATGTTGATGTCAGAGATCGAAATACAGAGCAGGACCTTGCCAAGAATAGGCGTAAATGTTTTAAAATGCGATATTCATAGCTATTTACGAATAAAGTTCTAATTCCGCGTAAATTTAATCTCATTTTAATTAGCACTCCGAGCCAAATGCGCATTAAAAATATGATAATTTAAAAATTTTTGCAAAATTTAAATTTCTTTCTCTTTGTATGTATTTTTAAATTAAGACGTGATGCAAAATTTTTTAAATTTTTTTGCAATAAATTATATTGATGGATTAAATAAATTTTGCGAAAGAAGAATAAAATTTTTCATTCATAGTGGTCCTAGCAGCGTTTATCTGAAAAAACATTTTGTTTTCAGACAACTATAGCGCCAAGAACTTTGACATTCATGTGAACATTTAGACAATAATGGGCGGACTTTCAATGAGGGTATTGGCCCCTCCCACATGAATTAAATACAATACAATATTATTCACATTTTGGCGAACTTGCAATAATTTGCGTGGCATCTCCCATGTTTAAGTGAGTTTTTTTATTTATATTGCTTTTAGGGTAGCAAAGCACACTGCGTATAGCTAGTAAAGTATTTATTCTGGGTCCTCGTAAGATTCTAAGACGATCTGTTGATCTTCCGTCTGTTGGCACGATACGTCCACAAAAAAAGAGATAAGAAGAAAAAATTTTCCCAAAATGTTCTTTATTGATCAGAAAAGTTTGGTATTGAAATTGGTCAAAGATTTCACATAGCCCCATGCAAATGTGCTCCCGGAATATTGTGTAAAAAGCTTCAAACATTCACAAATTCGTTGATTATAAAGCAAATGCGACAAAATTTCGAATAAGTCAGTTTTTTGTCTCCTGATATTAAATTCTGACCATAATTGACCCTTAAAAATAATATAGTAATCATTTGTGACTGATAAATAATTCTACAGCAATATAGTTCTACAAAACAAGTTTTATTGGCGCCGAAATATTTGTACCAATTTTTTAGAGGATCGGTCCATAAGAAAATTACTTTAACGCTCATTACTGACTTAAAACTTCGTGTACAGCGATGAAATTCGACATAAACATGATTTGTATGAACCAAAATCGTTGTACAAAATATGACTAGGATCGGTCTATAATTGACCCTTCTTCCCATATGGCCCCCATCAGAAAATTACTTTAATCACTGCTTGCTTAAAAATGCGAGTACAACATCGAAATTCTACATTAATATAATTTGTATGAATTGTTCTACAAGATTTTACGATGATCGGTTCATAATTAGTCCTACGAATACAGCGATAAAATTCAAAACAAATAACACAGTCCAACGTTGAAAAAACTTTGCAAATAATTTTCACTAATTCGTGTGCTGATTCTGAATATGGAAATAAAAAAATCGTATCACCCACCAATTTTCTACATTTTCATCTTTTTTTACTTCTGACTGTATATTTGTGTCCAAATATAAAATTCTGTAATATTACAGAAGTTGCGAATATTGACCGTTTCTGCATCTAGACTCATACTTTGAGTTATAGAAATGCATTCGGGAAAAATTTTGCGCGATAGGACCATGTTAACTTGTGGCACAACGGCTCTGAAAGGGAAAGTGATTTTTCAAAAAATTTGGCACTAAAATAAGTTTAGATCTTAGAAGCAAATAATTTGAATATGTATGCAATTACACCGTCCAACAAAAAGAGAAAAATTTCGTTAGACATAAACCGGATGATAAACGTCTGAAACTATAAATTTAATGGAGAATAACTGTGTTTTTAGTTTTTTATTTCGTGATCCTGTATCCTTTTTAAAGGATTTCAAAGTTTTAAAAAGAACATTTTTCAAAAAATATTTTCAAATACTTCTACAGATCAAACAATGCCAAATTTAATGTCAAGAGAACAAGAAGAGTTGTGAAATATTTTTCATAATTTTTTTTATACTGTCACGATAAAAATATGTCAAAAATGTCTGTTAACATGTTTATCCTTTATTATCTATTAAGGTTTTCAATATTAATTTAAAAAAAAATTTTGTCTCTTGACATCAAATTTAGTAATGTTTGATCAGTAAAAGTATTTTTAAATATTTTTTGTAAAATGCACTTTTTAAAACTTTGAAGTCCTGTAAAAAGGGTACAGGGTCACGAAATGAAAAACGTAGTTTTTCTCCATTAATTTTCTAGTTTCAGACGTATATCATCCGGTTCGTGTCTAATTTTGAGTGTCGGACGGTGTTATCGTTCCAACAAGGTATAAAACACAAAAATGGTTAAAAATTGTAAAAGTTATTACAAACTCCTCCGAACATTTACCCCCAAATTCACCACCTCCAGTTATCGTTTAACTGGTAGTTATTCTTCCAGTTAAGACAATTTTTGTATGAGAACTGTCAATATATCTTAAAGTTAAACAAGTTAGAGTGCTATATTCGGCTGAGCCGAATCTTAAATACCCTCCACCACTTTTATATTAATACTTTTCTAATTGATCAATTATTTGTAGAAATAAGTTTTCTCATGTCTTAAATAGAAAAATCACAAAATTTAAACAGCTTAAATCTATTACAATTCCAAGATATATTGAACATTACAAACGCCATTTTCTTTATATTTTTATAGCGCTTAGCGATGTTTAGTAATTTGCATGTATGCATGTGTGTGAAAGATTTAATGATTTTCAAAACACATATAATATTGTTCTACACAAATTGATAATGCAACTAGTTACATACGGTTAAAGTGATTTTCGGGACAAGACCTAGTATGTGAGATATGACCAATTATGAAAGATCGTAAAAAATTCTTTAAGCTAAATATCTGTACATAAAAGCTATATTGCAGTCAAATTTGGTATCTATATCGTAATTTATTAATAAGTAATGTGTGTTTAAGTGGTTTTCAGAAGGGAAACTTATATGGGACCGTTCTCACCCAAGTTAGAACCGAACGTTAAAAAAATCTTGAAATAGAATTTTTGTATACAAACTAATATTTCTGCCAAATTTTGTATCAATGCTTTATTTGGTAATGAGAAATGTGCGTTTAATAGATTTTCGTAAAAGGACCTTGTATGGGAGCTATGATGAATTATGTATATAAAGACAAAATTTCTAAATTCTGTATCTATATCATTATTTGGTAATGAATATTATGCATTTAAGTGATTTTCTGGAAGGGACCTAGTATGAGAGCTATGACCAAATATGGACCGATCGTAAAACAATTTTATAGTGTAACTAGATTTTTGTACCCGGCGTTGCCCGGGGTTTTAAGTGGTTTCATAACATTATACTTAAGTATTCTCCCGTTAGAGTAAACTAAAAAATGTGCTTTATGTCCATAGAACAATTTCTAAAATTTTCAACATTTACAAATATAAAAATTTCGTTGGCTTAAATAACATAGCATAGCATTTACGAAATGAAAAAAGTTTACTCATTTTATTCCTCACTAAGAGATTACTTCACAATTTTTTTTCCAATTTACAAAGCTAAAAGATTCCAAAATTATAATTCTACACAGAGGGAAAAAGAAATATACACTCCTGGTACCAAATTGTGTGTTTAAGTGGTTTTCAGAAGGGAAACTTATATGGGACCGTTCTCACCCAAGTTAGAACCGATCGTTAAAAAAATCTTGAAATAGAATTTTCAAGACGGATTGTTTGTCAATAGTGAGCTTACCACGTTTGTTAACATTAAGACAACGGATGTGTATTAAATTTAGTTTTCGACAACGAATTGTTGCAATGTTGACAACGTTGCGACATAGTGTTGTCGTACGTATGTATATACTTTAACAACGGTTGTTATTGAAACATTAAAAACTCTTTGGTGTCAATTTGGTACCAGGAGTGTATATTTCTTTTTCTCTCTGTGTAATTATATCTAGTTAGGTAAAACTATAGTATACATATTTAACTTAGGAGAAAGAATAATTCTTGACTTAAAGCATAAAGTGCTAATTTTTCCCTAACTTATTCATGTTTCAAAAAATGCTGAAGGTCTCTTTATAAAGAAACTCCTAGCAATTTTTTTGTGATCTTATAAAGCTATATAAAGAATTTGAACAATATTTATAAAAGATACCAACACAGTACCAAAAATACTACCCATACCCTCTTTCTCCATTGAATTATTCAAATTTATGTATTTTGTTTAATATATTTTGTATTATTTCAGAAATCGATGTTGTAGAACATTTATTAAGAAAATCACGTCAGAGGGGATCCTTTCCCTCTTTAATGATGATTTGCAAAAACATTTTTCAAAAACACATATTTTGACCGATTACGGAAAAATATTAATAAAAAAATATATATTTCTCAAATTTCATAAAACTACAAAAAATGTTGCAAAGGAACGCATAATAAGCCGTTTTTGCACATTTAGTTTGAATTTCTTTTTTATGTTTTTCCCTCTAGGGGTGGACTTTCGAATACACATATCTCTGAAACTAAAAACTCATCGTCTAAAATATTTTTACTTAAGAACGACAAAAATAAGACTAAAACATAGAAGTACAAATTTTTCCTGTTTTTTCGCCTTTTCTCCTATTTCGAAACGGAACTTTGCTACATAATACATATTTCAGAAAGTTTAATCAGAAATTTTTTGCTTGAGCAAACTTTACGAAAAAAAATTTCGTAACTTATATTTTCGTAATATTTAAAAAAATTTCGTATATAATACGAAATATTACTTAATAAAACCCATTTCTATTTCTACGAAAGTACGAAAACCTTTCGTAATATTTTTTCATAAATTTTAGCGAAATTAAACATAATGATATTAAGTATATTATCATTAGATAAAACTACAACATTTTTATAAAATTTAAGAAAAAGTATAATATAATTGACGCACTATTTTCATAAAAAAAATTTTAAATTCGTGTGGAGAATAATTTTTAACTAATATTAGAAAAATAATTTTAAAATTAACAAGAATGTTTGCATAAATTAATATTTCGTAAATTTTACCATATTTATTAAAAATTCACTGTTTTCAATTTATGTAAATTAATTTTTTTTATTTTGCATTATACTAAAATATTTCGTACAATTTCGTATATATTAGGCACAGATTTTTCTCAGTGTATAGACAATAATTAGTATTTACTCCCAAAAGTAGGAATTTTGTATCTTTTTCATCCACATACCCCTTCTTGTCCCTTCTTATCCAAGTTTTTGAAAAGAATATAGTATATCACACCATACACCTATATATCTAACTATGTTTAAAATTTAGTGTAATTAAAAACATTATGCACACGCTACAGGTCGCAATTTGCAAGATAATTTGATGAATTTGGCACATACTCTTCCAAGGACGTATCCTATTGAAAATGGTTGTATCACACCAAAAATCTGCCAAACTAATTTTTTTGTAAGTTTTAATGACACTGCAGATTTTCGCAATGATCGGTCCTCATTTGATCACATCCCCCATATAATGTCCCCTTCATAAAAGGACTTGATTGTTCAAATTCACTTATAAACACTAATATTACGGCGATATTCTACATAAATATCTTTAATGTAGACGTTAATCCCTTTACCAAAATTTATAGGGATAGGCCCCTATTAACTACCTACCCCCATATAACCCTCTTTCAGAAAATCCTTTTTTGTCAATAAATTGTTAAAATATTTCTGAAATAAACTAAAAATTAATTTAAATATTTTTTTATTAAAAAAATAATCAACATTTGTAACGTAATCACTGGTGTAGGGCATCATATCGTCAGCCATGATCAACTATAAATTTTTACTTGTTTATTTATTTGTTTTATTTATTCACTGCGGTAGTTTGAATTGTCTGAAAATATAAATTTATTGAGTATCTTTACGCAGCAAATACAGATTTCCCTTTTTTACCGGCTTTTTCCCCTAAGGGTGGGAGTTCTAAATATATGAACATATGTCTGAGACTATCAAAATCATAGTATATAATATTTTGGCTTTAGAATAGAAAAAATCGTTCTTAAAGCACAAAAGTACTAATTTTGTCAGATTTTCGCCATTTGGCCTATTTTTCTGTCCCCTTCGGTCCAATTTTCACAACGGCACTTATTATATTATATTTCTAATAAGTTAAGTAGTTTAATCGAAAATGATTTTGCTTAAGGATAGACAAAATGAGTATTTACTATCAATAGTACTCATTTTGCCCGTTTTTCATCCATTTTACCCCCCTTTTGCCCCCTCCTAGTCCAAGTTCTGAAAAAATATAACACTCTCCAAGTATAGATCTAACCGTGTTCCAAATTTGAAGAAAATCGGTCCAGCCGATTAGGCGTGATTGACGAACAAACAAACAAACAAACGAACAGACTTACAAAGAGATTTATAATATATATTAGGATTTATGTATATAAATGCAATATTTTTGCTAAATGTATAGATATATTCGGTAATGAGTTATGTCCGTTTAAGTGATTTTCGGGAGGTAACCTTGTATTGGAGCTATGACCAAGGATGGACCGATCGCGAAAAAATTTTGAAATAACATTTCTGTGTACAAAAATAGTATTAATGCCAAATATCCCTGCAAAATCTTTGCTTACAATGATTACCATTAAGTACTTTATTAATGACTTACTTTGTATGTAAAGTCTAAAAAAAATCAAAATAAAGAAACAAACAAACATAAAACAGTTACTTTTTCTTTTTTTCCTTTATTTGTGCACACGATATCAAATATCTATTTTTAGACAAACAGAAAATAAAATAGTATTTGTGTGTGAAAACTATTATTTGACGCACAATAAAACAGCTAAGCAGTGGTGTAGTGAGTGGAGCATCCAACTGGCAGACGGAAGGTATTGAGTTCAACCCCAGTCTGTGTCGACTTTTTATTTTTATTTTTTCATAAATATTCTATAAATAACTCTACTAAAAAAACAACTTATTTCCAACCAAATAATATTGACTTACTTTTGGAACATCTCAAACAAAAATAAGTACTTTTTCTAGTAGAATTGTAAGCACTTTACTCGATGAATTCTGGTGATTTTTCTAGTGAATTTGTAAGCAAATATTTTGCTGGGATGTTATGGGTATCACTATTTGGTAATGAGTTATGTGCCTTAAAGTGTTTTTCTGTAAGGAACCTTGTATGGGAGCTATGACCAATTATGGACCGATCGGAAAAAAATTCACATTAACATTTCTGTGCATATGAGTAATACTTGTACTAAATTTTATATGGATATCTTAATTTAGTAATGAGGGGACCTTGTATGGGAGCTATGACCAATTATGGACCGATCGGAAAAGACTTTCACAGTAATATTTCTGTATATGAGAGCAATACTTGTACCAAATTTTATGTGGATATCTTAATTTAGTAATCAATTATGTACGTTTAAGTGATTTTCGCGAGGGGACCTTGTATGGGAGCTATGTCGAATTGTGGACCAATCCAGAAAATTTTTTCTCTCAATGAATTCTATTGACATAGGATTTTAAATTGTAAAATTGTGAAGATATCTTCATTCTGACGAAAGTTATTAACAAAAAACCCATTTTCCGGGAATATGTACTTTTGTATGGGAGGTATATGAAATTGTGGACCGATTCTGGCAATTTTCAGCAGGAATCAAGCGTTTGTATAGAAACGAATGTGTGGTGATTTTCATGGAATTATCTTGCATAGTTTTCGAGAAAATTACATCAGAATGTGTAAAAAAATGCTGATTTTTTTCGAACAACTTAGGAAAATGAAGAACATTTTGGGTAAATTTGGTTAAATTCTATTGCTTCGTTTTATCGTGAGCGTGTTTTACACAGACAGACGGACATAGCTAAATCGACTCAGAATTTGATAAGGACCTGGAATATGTATACTTTGTTGGGTCTCATGAATATTTCTTGGTGTTACACACGGAATGACAAAGTTATACAGTGGCGAGCAAAAGTGGGTACATATCAAAAAGTGGATACATATCAATCAAGTGTATGTTAAAAACCCAATAAAATCCAGAAAATATTAAAAAAAATAGATATTTGTTTTAAAATAAGCAATAGAAGAATAAGAAATTAAACAATAGAAAATTCGCGAATATTGAAACTTTATCTCAAGTTTTAGCTAATTTTATTAAAAAAGTCTATGTATCCACTTTTGCACGTTTAAATTTAATTAATCTAGCAACACAAGTAAATTTAAAAATAACAATGAATTTTAGTACTGCTACTTGATTTACCTTTGAAGAAAGCATCAAAACAAACAGTTAACATTTTTGAGTAATTTTTTGCAAATATTTTAATTTTCTAGTTTTAATTAGAAAAATATCAAGTTTATTGGGAAACCAAATGGTCGAAGTGACAAAAAATAATTACTGTGCTCGTAAAATTGCCAAGAAGTTAGGAATTTGCCACCGAAGAGTGCTACAAGTGCGAAAAAGAAAAACGATAAGCACACCAGAAGTTAAGAAATGTCCATCGTGTTTGCTTTCGGAGAGAGATGCCAAAACTATGGAGCGTTTATTGACATCCAAACAGGTAAAAACACCAAAAACAGGCTCCTGTCGCCATAAATAAGTCCTTAAGCGAATGGGCAGCCCGGAGAGCTCTTCGTAGAATTGGCCTTAGATCAGCCGTAAAGCAGAAAACACCAGCGTTATCAGAAAAAAATGTGAAGGATCGTCATAAATTTAGCAAGAAGCACAAAAATTGGAGTGTTGATGACTGGAAAAGGGTTATAGGTCCGATGAAGGGTTATATGGTCGGATGAAATGAAGACTAATCGTTTTCAGTCTGATGGCAAGGAATATTACTGGCACCGCACTTATGAAAGCTTAGCACCAAAAGCACCAAGTAAAAGAAACGGTGAAACATGCGGGTGGTAGTCTAATGGAATGGGCTTCTTTCACTTGGTAGAATCTCGGTTCTTTAGTAAAATTAGATGCTATAATGAAAAAGGAGGATTATTTGAGCATTTTCAATCCAATATTCCAGATTTTGTGGAATATCGTAAAGAATTGGCTTTCAGCGCAGAATTTTCAAACGATGCAATAGCCAACTCAATGCCCGGAAATCAATCCAATTGAAAATTTATGGGCTTTGTTAAAAAAAAGTCTTGCGCAATTCGATAATGCACCAAGAAATCTTAATGATATTTGGTCGGGAGTACAAACGGAGTGGTCTAGTATTCCGCACCGGACCATTGAGACCTTGGTCAAAAATCTAAATTTTTTTAAAACGTGCAAAACTGGATACTTCGACTTTATTTATAAAAAAAATTTAATTTTGTTTTCTTTTTATATTGTTTTACTGAATATTTTAAATTGAAAACTTAATTATTTTTTCTTTTTTATGGGTTTTATAGCATTTTTAAGTCTTATTGGCTAAACATGTATCCAGTTTTGCTCGCCACTGTATATACCCTCTATCACCACTGATGGTGGTGGAGGGTATAAAAATAATTATACATTGTGAAAAAGTGTCACAAAATACTTAACTGAGAAATATGTATGTATATAATAAATTAAGAAAATTTTATGAAATATTCTAAAAAATATATTCAAATATATTATGTCAATTATTCGTGTTTAAAATTGTTCGAATAAAAATATAAAGTTAAAAACTATTCGATTATTCGAACGAATAACGAATAAAAGTTTTTATTCGAATTATTTAATAAATCCTAATATCCTAATATATATTATATATACTATATATTATAAATCTGTTTGTAAGCCTGTTCGTTTGTTTATTTGTTTGTCCGTCAATCACACCTACACGGCTGGACCGATTTTCTTCAAATTTGGAACATAGTTTGATCTATACCTGGAAAGTGTTATAGGCTATATGTTTTTTCAGAACTTGGACTAGGAGGGGGTAAAATGGGTAAAAAACGGGCAAAATGAGTACTTTTGATAGTAAATACTGATTTTGTCTATCCTTAAGCAAAGGCATTTTCGAATAAACTACTTAATTTGTTAGAAATATATATTAGCAAAGTGCCGTTGCGAAAATTGGACCGGCAAAATTAGTACTTTTGTGCTTTAAGAATGATTTTTATACCCTCCACCACCATCAGTGGTGATAGAGGGTATATATAAGTTTGTCGTTCCGTGTGTAACACCAAGAAATATTCATCTAAGACCCAACAAAGTATATATATTCTGGGTCCTTATGAAATTCTGAGTCGATTTAGCAATGTCCGTCTGTCTGTCTGTCTGTGTAAAACACGCTCACGTTAAAACTCAGCAAAGGAAATAAACCAAATTCACCCAAAATATTTATTATTATCCTAAGCAGTTTGGTATTGAAAATCAGCAAAATCGGTTCACAACGTAAAAAGTTATGAGTAAAAATTTCAGACTACCTCGAAAAAAATTACGTTTTTTTCCTAATTCTTTTGAAGTTTTCTCAGAAACTACCAAAGATATTTCGATGAATTTTGTCATACGTTATTTTTTCAGGGTAGTGATCAATTATATTCAAAATCTTTACAATCGATCGAATATTTCCCATAGCCCCCATACAAAGTTATATATTCCCGGAAATTAGTTTATCGTTAATAACTCCCTCAAATATATCGGTATCAACACAAAATTTTGTACATGCAAATATAATATGAACAGAAATCATACTGTCACTAGATCTCAGTCGGTCCACAATTGGCCATAGCTCCCATACAAGGTCCACTTCCGAAAATCACCTAAACGCACATATTTCATTGATGAATAAAGGTATTGTGATAAAATTCGAGTTAAACGTGTTTTGTGTACATACATACACATAAGGCCCACTTCCGAAAATCATTTAAAAGCTCATATTTCATTGTCATATAAAGCTATCTTCATAAAATTCGACACAAATATGTTTAGTCTAAATATAAATGACTCTACGAAATTTTTTCCGGATAGGTCGATAATTGGTCATAGCTCCCATATAAAGTCCCCTTCCGAAAATCACTTAAACGAATATATTTCATTGAATTATAAAGCTATCGGGATAAAATTCGACACAAATATGTTTTGTATACATACAAATCATTTTACAAATTTTTTTACGGATCGGTCCATTATTGGTCGTAGCTACCATATAAGGCTCACTTCCGAAAATCACTTAAAAATACATATTTCATTGTCAAATAAAGCTATCGTGATAAAATTCGACATAAATATATTTCGTATAAATATGACTTATTCTACTAAATTTTTCCGGATAGGCCCATAATTGGTCATAGCTCCCATATAAGGTCCACTTCCGAAAATCACTTAAAACATATATTTCATTGAATTCTAAAGCTATTGAGATAAAATTCCACAAAAATACGTTTTGTGTACATTCAAATCATTTCACCAATTTTTTTACGGATCGGTCCATTATTGGACATAGCCCACTTCCGAAAATCACTTAAAAGCACATATTTCATTGTCAAATAAAGTTATCGTGATAAAATTCGACACAAATATGTTTTGTCTTTATATGAGTCACTCTACGAAATTTTTTCCGGTTAGGCTCATAATTGGTCATAGCCCCCATATAAGGTTCACTTCCGAAAATCACTTAAACGAATATATTTCATTAAATTCTAAAGCTATAAGGATAAAATTCGACTTGAATATGTTTTGTGTACATATAAATCATTCTACCACTTTTTCCCCGGAACGGTTCATTATTGGTCATAGCTCCCATATAAGTCCCACTTCCGAAAATTACTTAAACGCACATATTTCATTGTCAAATAAAGTTATCTTGATAAAATTCGACACAAATATGTTTTGTCTTTATATGAATCACTCAACGAAATTTTTTCCGGATAGGCTCCCATAGAGGGTTCACTTACGAAAATCACTTAAACGCACATATTTCTTTGAATAATAAAGCTATCTGGATAAAGTACGACTTGAATATGTTTTGTGAGCATGTAAATCATTCTACCAATTTTTTTCCGGATTGTTCCATATATGGTAATTACTCCTTCAAAAAAATCACTTAAGCGCAAATATTTCATTATCAAATAAAGATATCTTGATAAAATTCGACACAAATATGTTTTGTGTAAGGTCATAGCTCCTATACATATAAAGTCCACTTCCGAAAATCACCTAAACGCACATATTTCATTAATTAATAAATCTATTGTAGTAAAATTCGACTAGATTTTTTTTTGGCATATAAATCATTATACGACATAAATGTGTATTTTGTATATATAAATCATTCTACGGAATTTTTTCCGGAACGGTCCATAGGATGTCTTAGCTCCCATATAAGATATACTTCTGAAAATCACTTAATACCACTTAATTCGTAATTAAATGATTGCAAATAAATCATTATATTAAAATGTTTTCAAACTGGCCTATTAATATACATTTTTCTCGACCTAATTAAAATTAGTTTGACATATGCATAAATGTTAGTACCCTCAATAAGGAAACAAACATTTTGCCAAGTTATCTAAAAATTAGATAGTTAAATGGGTTTTAATAAAAAGTAGCTTGCTGGTGGAGGGTATTTAAGATTCGGCATAGCCGAATATAGCACTCTAACTTGTTTTTATATAAATCATTATACGGAATTTTTTTCTTATCGGTCCTTAATTGGTCACAACTCCCATTTAAGGACCATTTCCGAAAATTACTTAAATGCACATTGATAATCAAAGTTATCGGGATAAAATTCGACATTAATGAAGAATTTCATCGATTTTGGCTATGTTTATGTCGAATTTCGTTGTTGTAATCGCAGTGATAGTTAAAGTAGTTTTCTGATGGGGACCATATGGGGGGAAGGGTCAATTATAGACCGATCCTAGTCAAAATTTGTACAACGATTTTATGTTTCGAATTTCGTGCCTGTACACGAAGTTTTAAGCCAGTAATGAGCGTAAAGGTAATTTTCTGATGGGGACCTAATTATGGGTAGGGTCAAATATGGACCGATCCCCACAAAATTTCGTAGAGATATTTGGTACTTTTCGCTTATAGTCCGTTCCGCTTAATGGCCAAAGACGGATGTAAGCCAAAACAATCCTATTTACTTGCAGGTTTTTTCGAATTTCATACAAATTATTTGTTCTTAATTCTACTTCGCCTATAGTCCATTTTCCTTGAAAGGCGTTTTCTTTGCATGCATAAAAATAGAATCATTTATTGTAAACTAGCATACCCTGGGTGCTTCGCTAACCTAACTTAAATTAAATACATACAAAATTTAGTTTACTTTTATAGAAAATTAAAATTGATTAAACATTTTTTTAATGTTTCAGTTTTTTACGTTCAACATCACGTGAATAAATTCGCATTCAGAAAGAAGCTTGTATTTTTAGTTTCATTCGTTAAGCTTCCACATTATAAAAAATTTCGAAATTACTATTTGAAAAAAAGTACTATAAAATATCTCTTATTTAATCATGTATGTATGTTTCTGTGTTCTATATTATAGACAATTCAAAAAATATAATTTGTTGCATAAAAAAGTACCAAAAGTCGCTTTCAGTAGATTCTCATTCACTAAGGTCCTTATATTTTAAATTTTATATTTCTATGTTCAATGTCGTAAAAATATCAAAAAGTACCATCGGAAAAACGAAAAAGTACAAAAATCTCCCTCAATAAATTCTCATTTAATAAGGATGTATTCCGGTTAACCGTTATAGAGAAACCAAAAGGTACCATTTGAAGAATGGAAAAGTACCCACTTACAGAATATTATTCAGTCAAGACCATGTATGTTCCTAGGTTGAATATTTTAGAAAATTCAAAAAGTACCATTTATGAGATAAAAAGTACTAAAAATTCTCTCTTAAAGAATTATATTCAATGAAGACCGTGTATGTTTAATAATCATGTGTTTTGAATTCATATTATAAAACATACAGAGTATCATTTGAGGAAAGAAAAAGTACCAAAAGTGGAATAAATTCTACCTTAGTGGAAAGTACTAATAAAAATAGTAAAATTTTTCAACTTTTCGCTTCGAAATATACTTTTTTGAGAATTAAGTTTACAAAATGTTCCGTATTTAAATCTATATATCACAGATTAAACTCAAACGATTCAAATCTGTATTCATTTGTTCCAGAAAAATTTGTTCCAGAAAAAGTTTTCATAATGTGCTAAAAAAAAGTACCAAAAATACAGTTATCTCCCTTATACACCCAAAAACGACTGAATTTAAAAAAAGTACGAAACAGGTGTCTCCTAGTTTGTGGAGATATATCCAAAATATTTACAAAAATGTTATTTTGTTTATTAGTTAAAAAGTAATAAAGGGCCGAAAAAGGTACCAAAATCACCTTTGTTACACATTTTCACCCCTTAAAAGTACGAATTTCAAAAAAGGACCAGACACCCATCTGATTATTTTAAGAGTAGATACAGGTGCATTTAAAATTTTTCTTTTATCACTAATATTAGGTAAGATAAATAAGAAAACCTGTTTTACCCGTTTTTTTTTTCCTTTTTTACCCATAAATTTCCAAAAATCCCACCTTAGTGGATCTACATAACCAAAAACACATCTACTGTAAAGATGTCATGATTCTAGGATCAGCCGTTTGGGCTGTGCGATAATGAATCAGTCAGTCAGTAACGCTACTCTTTTATACATATAGATTCTTTAAAAAAGAAACAATATAAGATTACAGAATTCTTTTAAACATGTCCAACAATTCGCAATTTATATTTCATATAGAAATTGATATCTGTCTTGTGTTAGATTTAGTCATCCAAAGACTTACGCCCGAATTCAGAAAGAAGAAAAGAAAACAATTTTTAAAATTTTGTATGATTTTTGTTAGTGTTTTTCATACAATAAATATTGTTTTACATTCTTCTTTCCGAATACGGGCCTCAAAATGGATCACATACTTTAAGTTTTTTTTTGTTCTTTATTACAATAAGCTTTGAAAGCATTTGAATTACAATAAATAATAATATGTTGAGGTTCTTGTTAAAACTATTGATTATTAAATAAAATCAATATTTGCTTATATTTTAAATTAAGTTTTATTTTTTTAAGTGGTTTTATTATTTGTATATAGTGCAAAATGTGTATTATATCAGGATTCAGTTATAGTAAGTCGACCAGATTTTGGAAATGAAAATAGTTGACATAAAAATAGAGTAAAACTATTTTTTGAGTTAAAATTTTTTCACATATTTTACAGAAAAAGATTATGACCATTTTTATGCATTTGTTTTGTTAAAATATAAACAAACCAAATTTAAAGATTTTAACAAAGAAATTTATTAAAGTTAGATGAATGATTTGTTCTCTTATTAAAATGAGAAAATTTCATTTTCGAGTAATTTTGTTGACAACCAATTCCAGTTCTCTATATATTTTGAAAATAAACACAATAGGGTGGGTCGAAGAAAAAAGTTGAGTCAGTCACCCCCTACGATTAAAGATATGTTAATAACATTTCCAAAAATATAAAAAATATTTTTTTGCCACGCCTAGAAATACCGCCCTTTTTGTTTTTTATATATAACGTCGCCATTTTAAGTCCGCTTGACTGTAGCTATATTTCACTCTTAGAAAATTTTTTAATTCGATGTCATATTCTATGCGCGACTTCTGATATCTCGGATCCTTCCCCAAAATCGAAAATTGTGGCTATACTGGAATAAAGTACATTGAATTATCTGAACTATTAGCTTTTAAAATGCTCACTTTTATGCATAAACACCTATTTTACAGGTATTTAAAAATACCTGTATAGTTCTAACTACAAACAATTAATTTGCTAGGGATATGGTCGAAAACTACTTTTTCAAATTAATTTACAATACACAAATTTCATTCTGCCCTTATCTTAACACAAGGAATATAATTTTATTTGGCATTTAATTTTATTAATTAATAACAAAATCACGTAGGTACATAAAAACTAAACATTTTATTTTATAAAAATATTTCTTGTTTTTACCATACAATTACTTGCATGTCTCTTGCTTCTTTTTTAAACAATTTTCAAAAATGTTTATACTAATTTTTATAAAATGTAATAAATTTAATGATAGATTAACTTTTCTTAAATAGTTATATATTTTTAAAGAAGTTCTTGAAATAAAAACTAATAAAAAAATATTAGTCGGGAATGGCCGACCATATGATACCAGTTATGAGTATATCTAAAACATGATTTATTTTTTAATAAAGCATTTATATTGAAATTTGTCCATTACTTTTTAAGCAATTTATTGATGAAAAACAAATTTTCTGAAAGAGCCTATATATGGGAGCTAGGATCAATTATAGACCGATCCTATCAAAATTTGGTGGATGGATTTATGTTCATATAGGAGTTAGATATGCAGAATTTCATCATAATGGAAATGTTAAAGAGGGAAATAACGACAAGCCAGGAAAATTGCGACTTGTAGTTTGATTACAAGATTTAAATGGATGGACAGCCGGACGGACATAGCAAAACCACTATATTGCTGTATTGATATATAGTACATACATAGTTAACTTCCTGCTATTTTGAAAGGAAGTAGGGTCTGAAATGGTTTGTAACTGAAAAAATAAAACGGATTTCTGTTATATATAGTTAATTTAAAAAAAATTTCGACTGTTTTTCCTGGCAAATTAATTGTTTGTTATGGGAACGGTTGATAAATACTTGAATATTTTTAAATATCTATAAAATAGGTGTTTATGCATAAAAGTGAGCATTTTAAAAGCTAATAGTTCATATAATTCAATGTACTTTATTCCAGTATAGCCACAATTTTCGATTTTGGGGAAGGATCCGAGATATCAGAAGTCACGCATAGAATATGACGTCGAATTAAAAAATTTTTTAAGAGTGAAATATAGCTACAGTCAAGCCATAAATATTGATATATCATTGTTACGATCGGACTTAAAATGGCGACGTTATATATAAAAAACAAAAAGGGCGGTATTTCTAGGCGTGGCAAAAAAATATTTTTTATATTTTTGGAAATGTTATTAACATATCTTTAATCCTAGGGGGTGACTGACACAACTTTTTTTTTGTCCATAGAGACCGACCCACTCTAAAACACAATATTCCTTTAAGTAAAGATTTTTACGTTAAAGATATACGCTTGTATTTATAAAAAAATCTTATTTTGCTTTTAATACACTCAATAGTTAAATCACACTTTAGCCTTAAAAACCATTAATATAATTGTGATATTCATAAACAAATAATAAACGTATATTAACTATTGTGCTGATTTATGTTAAGTACGCAGTGCTGCACAATTAGGATAAAATATTCGTTGATTCGGTTTTCTTAATTTCATATTTTTGTTTATAATAGATTTTTGACAATAAAAACAAACTTTTAAGAAAAATAAATATATATATGGCTTTAATAAATGTCTATTTAGTTCAGATGTATAAATATAACATATAATTTCTAATTATTATTAAAAGTATCCGAATAACGGATATTTTGCGACAAAATATACATCACTATGACACATTTTCTTATTTTTACTTATTTTCCTTGTATTTTTTGATAAATTTTTGCAAGTATTGATAAATTTCTTTGATATTTGACTAATTTTAATGCCGGCGAATATATTATGCATTAGTATAACACTAATCAATATAATTTACATGGTTAATTACTTTATGGCATTATATTTAACCAACAAACTTTGAAAAAGCCAAATCAAATAATTTTGTCCATCATTTGGTTGACAGACGGGCATTTCCAAATTGCCTAAAAATAGTGCTGGACAATTGGAATATTGTCAAATATTCATGCATTAATCCAATAATGCCTAGATTTGAGTTTTTTCCTCATTATATTCGTTTAAAAATTTTCTGGGATTTTATTTACAAATTTGTAAACGTTAAAATTAGAATTTTTAGATTTTATTTTAAAAGAAACCATAATTAGTTTTCGCAATCAACCTAAAATTATCGGAAAAATCTTTATCTGAGAAAAAAATTGTTAAAAATCAACTTATTGTTGGCTTAAAGAAGGGTCGAGCCTACAATAAAATTCTTCTAATTGTCAGTGGTTTATTGAAGGTGTTTTAAGCTATTTCACGTTTATAAATACGATTTTCCTGAATTTTGCCTAAAATTGTTTAATAAACCTAAAATAAGTTTTTATAAATTCAGCCGATATACTTTTTTTAAAATCGTGTACATATAACACAACTTTATAATATTATTATTAAAAGTATCCGAATAACGAATATTTTGCGACAAAATTAACATCACTATTGCACATTTTCTTATTTATTTAATTACATAGTTGATAACATAATTTATTTATTTTTTTCTTATTTTTATTGCAATTTTTGATTAATTATTGCAATTATTATATATATAGATATTTAATATATAATATAGCATTATATTTAACATACATATACACTATGAGAAAGGAAAATAAACTGATTTTGGCCATCATTTGGTTGACAGAGAAGCATTTTCAAATTGCCTAAAAATAGTGCTGGCCAATTGTTCCGATACATTTAAGCAATTTATGGATGAAAAACTAATTTTGTGAAAGAGGCTTTATATGGGGGCTAGGGGCAAATGTGGACCATGCCCGATAAATCAACGAAATTCACCAAAAATATTCATTGTTATCCTAAGCAGTTTGATATTGAAAATCAGCAAAATCGGTTCACAATGTTAAAAGTTATGAGTAAAAATTTTAGACTACCTCGAAAAAATTACGGGTTTTTTCGTAATTCTTAAGTCGTTTTCTCTGAAACTACAAAAGATAATTCGATGAATTTTGTCACACATTATTTTTTTACCCAGGGATCAATTATGTTGAAAATCAAAATAATCGATCCAAAATTTCCCATAGCCCCCATACAAAGGTATATATTCCCAGAAATTAGTTTATCATTAATAACTCCCTCAAATATATCGGTATCAACACAAAATTTTGTACATACAAATATAATATGAACAGAAATCATACTACCAACGTAGATCTCAGTCATTTGATAAATAAAGCTATTGTGATAAAATTCGAGTTAAATATGTTTTGTATACATACAAATCATTCTACCAATTTTTTTAAGGATCGGTCCACTATTGGTCATAGCTCCCATATAAGGCCCACTTCCGAAAATCACTTAAAAGCGCATATTTCATTGTCAAATAAAGCTATCTTGATACAATTCGACACAAATATGATTTGTCTAAATATAAATCACTCTACGAAACTTTTTCCGGATGGTCATAATTGGTCATAGCTCCCATATAAGGTCCACTTCCGAAAATCACTTAAACGCATATATTTCATTGAATTCTAAAGCTATAGGTATAAAATTCGTCTTGGTTATGTTTAGTCTACATATAAATCATTCCACCACTTTTTTCCCGGATCGGTCCATTATTGGTCATAACTCCCATATAGGCCCACTTCCGAAAATCACTTAAACGTACATATTTCATTGTCAAATAAAGTTATCTTGATAAAATTCGACACAAATATGTTTTGTCTTCACATGAATCACTCTACGGAATTTTTTCCAGATAGAATCCCGTACAAGGTCCACTTACGAAAATCACTTAGACGCACATATTTCTTTGAATAATAAAGCTATCGGGATAAAGTACGACTTGAATATGTTTTGTGAGCATATAAATAATTCTACCAAATTCTTTCCGGATCGGTCCATATTTTGAAATAGCTCCTACATAAGGTCCACTTCAAAAAATCACTTGAACGCACCTATTTCATTATCAAATAAAGATATTTTGATAAAATTCGACACAAGTATGTTTTGTGTACATATATATTACCGGATAGGCCCGTAATTGGTCATACCTCCTATACAAAGTCAACTTCCGAAAATCACCTAAACGCACATATTTCATTAACTAATAAATCTATTCGAGTAAAATTCGAGTTGATTTTTTTTATATAAATCATTATACGAAATTTTTTTCTTATCGGTCCTTAATTGGTCACAACTCCCATTTAAGGATCATTTCCGAAAATTACTTAAATGCACATTGATAATCAAAATTGTCGGGATAAAATTCGACATAAATGTGTACTTTGTATATATAAATCATTCTACCGAAATTTTTCCAGATCGGTCCATAAGTTGTCTTAACTCCCATAAAAGGTTAACGTCTGAAAATCACTTAATTCGTTATTAAATGATTATATCCGGAAAAAATTCGACATGATTATGTTCTGTGTATAGATAAATCATTCTATTAAAATGGACCTAATCAAAATTAGTTCGACATATGCATAAATGTTAGTATCCTCAATACGGAAACAAAAATTTTGTCAAGTTATCTAAAAATTATTGAATTAAATGGTTTTTAATAAAAAGTAACTTGCTGGTGGAGGGTATTTAAGATTCGGCATAGCCGAATATAGCACTCTAACTTGTTAATAATTTAGTTTAATTTCAAAGGAATTAAAAAATTTGATAATTGCTCATATACGAATTTTTGTATTTAATTCATATGGGAGGTACCACGCTCCCTGATTCTAGTCCGCCAATTTATAACAAAAATGTTCACATTGACGTCCAAGTTCTTCTTGCAAAATTTTAGGATTCTAATTCTAATATTTTCCCAAATATGATAAATTTTGTATTAATCTCATATGGGAGGTACCCTATTGCTCCTCCAAATTATTACTGAGATATTTACATGAATGTTAGAATCAAAGAATAAATAAGAAATGAAACTGCTGTCAAAAGTACCTATGTCTACTGTCATCCCGTACCTAACTCTAAGAATGTATTAGTAGAATTCTCAAGTCAACATAGTTGCAAAAAATCGTATTGAAAAATATTGAAATAAAATATTACATTTCAATTTATACTTTGAAAGGTTTCTTGAGATATTTTCCACATATTTTATCTACAAACATTTTATAAACACGTCTATTTGTTTTTTAATCTATAATATTGGAAAAATAAATTATTTATTTGAAATATATTTTTCATTTACCATACGAA
Source organism: Lucilia sericata (assembly GCF_015586225.1). Taxonomy (NCBI): domain Eukaryota; kingdom Metazoa; phylum Arthropoda; class Insecta; order Diptera; family Calliphoridae; genus Lucilia; species Lucilia sericata. Next base: position 314,739 of record NW_023994302.1, read on the forward strand.
AATTTACAACATTGTTTTTTTTAGTTTTAATTTCAACCAACAAAAATTCAATGTCAAAAAATAAAAAATATTTGTTTTTCGTTTGTAGAAAATATATTATTTTCGGGCTATTAAATGTGTTTAAATTGTGCAAAAAAATTATAAAATATAATGTTAAGTGATAAAAAATATTTCAAAGTGCTATTATCCTGAAATTTTCGCGAAAAAGTTTTGAAGTTTGGAGAGAGAATAACATTTTTACATATGTGTTGGATTTACACAGCACTCGTCTGTGAGAAGAGCGTAATGTTATTGTTGTAAAAAAATGACAGCGTTTCACTTCTTGTTTATTCTTTGGTTAAAATTATTCATAAAAAAATTTAGGATTTTAGCTCTAATAGTTTCTGAGACATACAAATTTTTGTATTTTATTCATATGGGAGTTTCCAAGCCATTCTAATGAAAGTCCGCCCATTATAGCTAGGCCGCTCATTTTGTCCCCATATAATCATATGGATGTCAAAGTTGTTCATAGAAAATTTGAGGACTCTAGCTGTTGCACTTTCTGGGATATGAAACTTTTAATACTTATTTTGTATATGGGCGTGGCACCTCACCCACTTAAAATTTCGAAATAAAAGGTAGCCTATAGTTCCTTCCAGACATACAGGAAGCCACTGTGAAAATTTCAAGAAAATCGGTCCAGCGGTTTAGCCGTCTATAGACTGTAAACAAACAAACCCACAAACAAATCCACAAACACATAAACACACATAAAACAAGTAGTTATGATTTTTAATCATGGATTATTTTCTTACGCTGCTCTAGTATGTTCACCTTCGCTAAGTGACACTCAATGGAGAAATATTCAAGCTCCCAAATTCTGCCTTAAGAACAAGTAATGCCAACTTTTGCAGTTCCCGGGAGTTGGAAGTTACACCAGGGCATGGAACTTAAACATAAATTAAAGAGATTCTATAAACATCGTAAGACCGCGGTGTACGTTAACAACGTAAACAAATTGATATGTTTTGAGGTAGTATTTTTATTGATTTATATCAATTTAATTCACTTTCACACTAAAAAAAATTTTTACATTTACTGATTGTAGTTTGTTCAAAAAGTTTTCATTTAAGTTACAAATTAATGAAAAATTAGTAGTTATATAAATAATTATACTTTTTAAGATTTTATACGTTCTGTTTTGAAAAATTAAATGTTTCAAATGCCAAAATAAAATATTTTTTCTAATACAATTATTTTATTTGAAGAATTAAATTTTCTTGAATAACCGTTTAAAAGAAAACTTGCGCATGTATGGCGTTCCCATATTCTGTTTTGGATTGAACCGTAAGTTTTTGCTTTCCAAATTATCATGAATAGTTTTGTTAAACAAATTGTAATTCTCTTTACTTATGCAGATATACATACATATGGATTTCTGAGCATCATTGTTTTAGAATCAAGACTGAGCTTTGAAATTAAGGGTAAGCGTTTTTAATTATTTTAATGCCAATTCCACAATTACTTTGTTTATGTATGAATGTATGTATGTGCACCGTACCCTTGCAAAGATTATTTTAGTACATGATTCAGTTTGGCTATTCCAAAACTACGGTGGCGTGTCATAATGTCCATGAGTGTTATGACACACAAAACTACTCCCCTGTAAACATTTTTAGAGTATATGATCCGTTTAGTAGCCCTATGTAATTGAAAACAATATGGTCCATATCCTGCATTACATAGGACCATGTTGCGGATCATGTACTTCCATAATATTAGCATGTTAGTAGTTTTGGGCTTAGTCTGACGTAAAGAATTGGCTTGAGTAGTCCTCAGTGAGGACTACATGGACTTAAACCATGATAATTTAATTTAATCTATAATATATATTTAGTAATACACTTCTTCTTAAAAATATAGATGCAACATAGGGCTTTGGGGTTAAATATACACCATACAGGCGGTGGAAGTCCTGCAATACCGTAAAGTGTACGACGAAGACATCCATTTCAATATTTATCCGCAAGATTGCGCCTACGCATGTAGTGCAAATATGGGATCGGGCAATATCTTTAAGTATATATCAATATAATATTTGCACAACAATTTGTAATAAAAACAAACTTAAAAATAAATTCAAAATATAAAATTTTTATTTTACTATAAATTTAATGAAAAAAGCATTTGTTTCTTCATAATTTGTCAGTTATAAAAACAACATTCAAAAATAATTGAAAAACTCCTTTGATTTAAGTGAAATGTTTGTAGTCCGTTTTTTAAATGAAATTTCATTTGTTTTAAATTACTTTTCAGTTGAATTTACGTACATAATATTTTGAGTGCATGTTTTAGTAAGTTATAAATTTAGATAATGAAATCTACAGACAAGATCATGTTGACATCCATATGTACCTATGTTGACATCCATGTGTACCTATGTTCATACATACTTACATACATACATACATACATACATACATACATACATACATACATACATACATACATACATACATACATACATACATACATACATACATACATACATACATACATACATACATACATACATACATACATACATACATACATACATACATACATACATACATACATACATACATGTGAATAAGTGGAAAATTAAATTACTAAAAAACTAGCCAGCTAACCATACCACTTATGGCGGTATGGTTGTTACACATAAATGACACTGAAAGAATAGAATTTGTTATACCAAGGAAAGATTAATTATACCCTATACCACTAAAAATATTGGTCCTACACCCACCTTTAAGTATACCGATCGACTCAGAATCACATTTCGATTAAGACAAGTCCGTCCGTCTTTCTGTCCGGCTGACTGGTTGTCCATGTAAACCTTGTGCGCAAGGTACAGGCAAGATAATTTGATGAAATTTGGACCAAGCATGTACCTCCCGATTTGGGCTTTTATGCCATAATTACGTCATATATACTATTATCTTTCTAAAAATTGCCACAAATAAGTTTTATATAAGTATAAATGACACTGCAGATTTTCGTAATGATCGGCCTTATTTGACCCTAGCCCCCATGCAAACCCCCCTTCAAAAAATGTCTTAAACGTCTAAAATTGACTTGTAACCATTTGTATCGCAATGAAACTCAACATAATTAACTATTATTTAAAAATATATCCTTTTCCCAAATTTAATGAGGATCGGCCCATGTTTGACATATACTCCTATATAAAGCCTCATTTAGAAAATGTGTTTTTATCAATAAATTGCTTAAATACTTTGGAATTAAGGTAAAATTCAACATAAAAGTTTCTTTGTGAAAAATAAAAATTTTTAAAATATACTCATGGTGTAGGGTATTATATGGCGGCCATGCCCGACTATACTTTCCTACTTGTTTTTCCCTAATTTCTGCTAAAAATTTTTGTTTTAATCTCATCTTCAATAAATTCACTTTTCCAAGTTGTAAATATTTCTTATTTAAATTTACTTAAAAAAATTTCTATTTTAAAATTCACACAACAAAATTTTTCTCGAGAACTTTCTTAGACAACTTCCTAAAGTCAACTAAAATAAATAACTTAAAAGGTGATGAAATAGTATAACTGTTCATTGTCTTTGCGCTCAGACAAAATCGATCATGTTTTTTCTTTTTCTCTTCACATTCAATTCATAAGTTTTTTTCAAGTGTCTCCTCTCTCGTTTACTCGGGGGACAGTAAAATGACAACTGTCCACACTCTTGCTTACTTCGTGTTCGTAACGAATGACCAAAAACTTTCAAATAGGGTACAACTAGATGGTTAAACCTTAGTGGAAAATGATAATAGTGTCTCCAATAGCTGTGCAAAATATCTACATTCTGAAGTACAATGGAAAAAACAATTATTAAGTGTCCCCTCACTCGTTTACCTAGGGTACAATAAAGTGACGATTGTTTTCGCTCTGGTTTACGAAGAGTACGTTGGTGACGAATGACGCATTATATAGAAATTAGGGCCAACCTTATGGTTACACATTAGTGTAAATGACTGTCTTTTACGTATGCATTGACTCTTTGTCGAACTGCTGGATAAAGTTTTTAGACCATTAATGTGTTCTGTTAAAATAAAATTTGATTAATTTTATGTCTTTGTACTAATATGTTTATTAAAAATTATTTAAACTTTAAGAAAGAAAGAAATGTCTGATAAAATACACAATGTATTCATGCTTAAAACATCCATATATAAACATTTACATACATGTCTATTGATGTATGTATGTATGTTTAAATAATCTGTCGACGTTATTGTTTTCTTTTTCGAATTTTTTGTTTCTTTTAAGTAACTAATATTAAGATGGAAATACAAAATAGTTTTTGTGTGCTGTTCTAATGTCTACAAAAGACAAGAATTTGAAATGTTATATTTTCTATACATTCGTATGTAAATAGGTAGGTTGCTTGGTACCGATGTTTGTAAGTATATATGTAGAATATATGTAGATGTTCTATGTATGTTTAATATGTAAAGGGAAAGTAAAAAAGGTAAAAATGTATGTATGATTTGCTTAGCACAATGAAGACAGAAGGCGCATGGAAAAGGGTTGTTTGGTCAGTAGTCAAGCGATGCCATTTCCAATAATAAGATTGAAGTAAAAAGGAAAAATGTTTAAACTCAATAACACCCCCAACACAATCAGCGAAATAAGCTAGCCATTCATTCATCCAGCCATCAACATGGTTGATAGTAGCTCCACTTTCATACCCGTTATTATTCAAAGACCGATAATAACATCTGACGGTCAAATGAATATTAGAAGTTTTGTGCTTCGTTTGCATTGCTTTTCTAGTCTTTTGCAATACTTGTGACTGCTTGTAGGGATTAAAGGTGATGGCGGCGGTGGCATCAGCGGTGATGGTAATGGTGACGGTTGCATACTCTTATTCCGTTATGTCCATCTGCATGTTCTATACAAATTTATATTTAGTGTATGTGGTACATGCAAACGAACGATAAGTAAGCATTCGACTTGAGAACATGTCCAAACCAAGCTGTCGGAAACAGCGAATTTCAACTTAACGGAGCTGTACCAAAATGTATCCACAACGTTATTTTTCGTATTCAAAATTACTTATGTGACTGACTGCCTGCTCCTTCTCTATGATATTAACCCTCTTCAGAAACTACACACAACTATACAGAAGACGACAGGCAAGCAAGCAGGCAGGCAAGCAATACTTCTTCTATCCATCTAACGTCGCATTAGTGTTTTTCGTTTATCCTTACAACTCTTCATGTACATGCATACATAGTATATTACGGACACACTACTTACACTTTGTACACATACAATAAAATAACTACATTATCCGAGTCGTTGTGGAGAGGGACCTAAAATTCTGGCTGGACATTCAATAAGGTAGAGATGTTGGAGTTATGGTAGTTCTTTGATAGCAAAGGCGATTCTATGATTGCACGATGCTTGGCTTGACGACGACTACGACGACGATTTCCGGAGAACGCTAAGTAGAAAAGGAACACACCATCAAACCAACTACACAATTATAGTACACAAAATATAACACAGAAAAACAGAATAAAATGAGCATTTTGGTTAAGGCACAGCAACACAGCACTGCTCATGGAATAGGTTGCTTGCTCATGGAATATAATAGCACACACACACACACACTACAATAAAGTTAGCTTAGTTTCGTTAAGTTAGTTTAGTTTTCGTTTGGACTCCTGGCAGAGAATTACAAAACCCTGACAACAGCAACAAGAAAAACCAAAAAAGAAAACAAAGTCACACAGTATAACGTAGAGAAAACAAACCTGCAATATTCCTTTTGGTCGGTCGGTTGGTCATCTCCTTGTTTCTTCTTCTTTGTAGTTGTTGTTTTGTGTTGTATTGTCGTTAACGTGCTTGTCGTTTAGCTGAAATACAATCTACTTCTTCAATGCATGTGTTTTTCTGTTGTTGTTTTGTTTTAGGATTTTTCGTTTCATTATTTTTGTTTTATTCGCATGGCCGTCCACCTTCACCTTCGTTCACTGTTTATTTGTTCATCTGCTCAATCATTTACTCCCTCATTCTCAGGACATAGGCCGTCTGACAGTTTACTTCACTTTTGTAGAAATAGTCTAAAGTCGTTTAACGTTCTTCAAATGTTGAGAACAACAGAACTTTACCCCCTCCCCAACCACATCTACGTATTTACATTCATTTAGACATACATGCCTCCATCTTCTATTTCTATATCATCAGCACTTTACCAAAACACACTTCAAGTTACCCCTTTCCATCTGACCTCAAAGGCAAGTCGATCGATAATTTCCATAGCTGACCACTCTGCCTGTGTCTGTGAATTTAAAACGGACATTTGAGCACAGAACTCTTTAAGCATGTGTGTGTCCTTCTTACATCCATCCATTTATTCAGAAGAACATTCAGTCATATTGATACATACTAATATACATATGTATGTACATATTTATATTAGGGCGTTTTTTTTAGTTTTTATATCTTACAACACTTTTGTGGGGAGGGTATTATGCGTTTGTGCTGATGTTCGTAACATCTAAACATATTGATCAGAATAATTTTCTGAGTTGATTAAGCTATGTCCGTCAGTTTGTGTGTCCATGTAAACGTTGTGCTCACGCTACAGGTCGGAATTTTCAAGATAATTTGATGATATTTGACACATACTTTTCTCTAGACCCAAGGAGGAAACCTATTGAAAATTGTTGAAATCGGTTCTTTATTTCACCTAGCCGTCATTCAACCTGTCTAAATGATATTGCCGATTTTCTTAATGATCGGAAGTTTTCCTCATACAAAGTCCCCTTCAGAAATTAACTTGAAGGTGAATAATTCACTTATAAACGCTATAATGATACGTAAATTTCTGTACAAAATATTATAAATACAATTTACAACAATGTTTCTTAAAAAACAACTTAAATGCTTTATTATTAAAAAAATAATCCACACTTTTAACATATTCACTGTACAGTCTTTTTTTCGAATTACGAATGTGGTGCGAGGAGTGACCAATTGGTTACATTGCTTGAAAATTACTGTTAATATATTTTTTTTTCTAAAAGTGCATTCTTTAATACAGCGGTTCCCACCGTTTTTTACTTCGCGGACCCCTTGAGGAATTTATTTAATTTCACGGACCCCCATACATATTTTGATATCTTATTGTTATAAATAACACTGTGATACAAAAGTGAAGAAAAATAAAATGCAGGCGTTCTCATATACCAATTCTATTTCGTTATAGTCCATAGAGTACGAATATATTTTTAGTTTTTTAGTTTTTCCCTATCACTTCGTTAACTTACTTTTTAAGAGCACAACTTTTTTTCACAACTTTTGCTCTTAAAAAGGAACTAAACGAAGTGATCGGGAAAAATTAAAAATAAATTCCTACTCTATGGACTATAACGAAATGGAATTGGTATATGAGAACCCCTGCATTTTTTTGCTGTATCACTGTGTAATTGTTCGTCCGAAAATTGTCTTAGTCCTGGTCCATAAACCCTATAAAATATTCCCGTACATTGAGAACATTTAGTATTTCGGAGATGTTTTCAATTTCATGGTTTTAAATATAGAATGACTTCTAACATGATGTTTAATTTTATGATCGTGAGAGCTTTCATGTTCATTTCTCGTCACGGTAGAGAAAAGGTTTCTTTAACAAGTATTGTCGACATGTGCTTAAAGAGTCATGTTTCTAAATTTTTTTGCGATTGCATAGGAGTGAGCTGAGTATGTAAGCTAAGTTTTCGGGAAAATATGTGAAAGTTAGACTTCTTCGATGTTGTTGCGGAATGCGTTACCCACATAAAATATGACCTGAACTCTTTGCGAATGTACTGTGAATTTGGATCTTAAATTTGAATTTTAAAATACCTACGAATTATTTTACTGCGTGGTTTTGACTATTTACGCAAAACGCTATGAATTTTCTGATGTTGATTTAATAATATTGGACAACAAAATGAAGTTAAAATCTGTGTATCACGTTGGAATAGAATATTTATATTTAAAATTAATTAACACTTTTGCTTACAATTTAAAAAAATATTATGAAATGTGACCTAACTTCATATTCCGGGATACCAGTATCAGTATTTAATTCTAAGGCAAATCATTATCCGTCTGCTATAAAAACATTTATTTCGATACATATATATTTATAAAAATTACAAATCACGTAATACTTTACTTTATAAAAGTGAAACAATAAATTTGTAGGGCCTAGCTTCATCCTGCACACAGAAAACAGATCGATGGGAAATCGGTTACCATGATAAATATTTAGTTAAACTAATTAAAATTGTATCGCTGTTATTGAAAAACTGTATACTTAACTGATTTTTTATATTCAGTATTAAAAAACAATAATACTAATCGAATTGTGGTTTTAACAATTTCTAAATCAATAATTTGAACTGAATTGTATCGGTTATTAAATTCATTTGGCAATTCAGTAAATGCAGCCGACTTTTATTTAGGATTAAAACGTAAGAACATCAAATATTAGTCGCTACAACCGAAAAGCAGTAGAAAGTAAAAAATATTGAGCACTGCAACCAATTATCAATTGAAGTAATTATTTAAAATTTAATTACGGTTAAAGGAACCAAATTCGATGTTCACAACCGATTAATTGGTAATTATAGTTGACGTATACAAAAATAAATAAAATAAAACGAATTTATAATATAAAAAAAACCTAATTACATTTGAGGATAAATTAATGCAGAAATTTGGATAAAAAAGGTAATGTTTGGTGTATTTTATATCTTATAATCTATTTTGTGTTATTTTTCTATAATTTTTAATAATTTTACAGCAGCGGAAAGGCGTGGAAAGATAGTGTTTCTTTGAAAATGTTGAGCAGAATCAAGAGCAAAATCCCTGTTTATTACCATGAAAATCTCAAAGCAAAAGGGGAGAAGTTATTTTATATTTATACGTTTTGTAAGTTTATACACATTTATATTTTATTGTAAATATTTTACACAAAATAAATATATTTTCAAATACACATAATCCACAAATTGTTTTTCTATAAATAATATTTCAGTTGCTAATACCAATAATTTCAATCCAGATTACCGAATAATAATTAAAAATTTTGTGTACACCATATATTCAGTAATACTAACCGAATTATACAATAATTACAATCGAATTTTGGGATAGAACCGACTGAATTCGATTGGAAACAAATTCGGTTATCACAACGAATCTGTTTTCTCTGTGTGATAAACGACCGAAACAATAAAATTCAAAGAGTCACCAACAAATCTGGGATTATTGAATAAAAATTGTGTATTTTAGTATTTATGAAAAATTTGGAGATATTTTTAATATTTTGTAACATATAGAGAATATTTTTTATTCATGATTTTTTTCGTTCGTCTTCGCGGACCCCCTAGGATTTTGCTACGGACCACTAGGGGTCCGCGGACCCCCTTTTGGGAACCGTTGCTTTAATATACTGAATATTGGAGCAAAGGCAGAATTTTCTGGGAGCTAAATTTTGTATTTAAAATTTTACAATTACGATTAAAAGTCCAACTATAATGTACATAAACTAGCTTAGGGAAATGTCAAAACCGAACATATCATGTCAAATGCTTATGCAAATCTGAAGAGACGTTTAAAATATTTAACCACATTTGCGCATTTACATATGCGCCACATGTAATTTAGAAAGCTCTTATTATTTAATCAAAACTAAATAATTTGCTTCATTCTTTAGTTTTTTTATTACTTCGGTAAAATTAAAGAAATTTTTTGACAAAACTAACCGAAATAAATTTATTATACCCGCCATCACCATAATGATAAGATTGTTATTCCGTGTGTAACACCAAAAATATTTATCTGAGACCCAACGAAGTATATATTCTAAGTACTTATTAAATTCGAAGTCGATTTAGCTATGTCCGTCTGCCTAAAACAAACTCACAATTACACTAAGCAAAGGAAATGAACCAAGTTCGCCGATTATATTCATTATTGTCCTAAGCAGTTTGATCTTGAAAATCAACAAAATCAGTTTACAACGTAAACAGTTATGAATAAAAATTTCCGACTAGTTCGAAAATAATGACTTTTTGTCCTATTAACTATGTTCAAAATCAAAAGAATTGATCAAACATTTCCCATAGCCTCATACAAAGGTACATATTATCGGAAATAGATTTATAGTTAATAACATCGTCAAAAATATCGGTTTCACAAAATTTTACCGAAATGTATGTATATTACGGATCGTTTCAAAAAACAAAATGTTTCTCGTTTTTGAAATATCAGAACTTTTTTTTTGCTGTAATATTTTTTTTTAAATTCCAACTCCTTCCTCTGCATAATCAAAATATGATTTTTGCTGACAAAAATGGTGCAAAAACAAAAATTCTATCATTAACCCATTAGATGTAATGATACTTTGAGTTTTCAGATTTTAAACTTTAGAACGCTATATTACGAAAACAACGAAAGTTATAAGTCCCAAAATTTGTCATTATACAAGTTATATATGAATATTAATTTAGTGGAGTTAAATTAAATACAGAGGTGATGATGGAAAAAAAACATTATTTGATAGGAAATTATCCACTGACAAGTTAACATTATTATCATCATAACTCCTAAATGGAATACAATAAATTACAAATTTTAACACTATTTTTTGAGGGCATTGAATATTATATTTACGAATAATAAAATCAAGTTTTGAAATTTTTTTTGGAAAAAATTTTATTTATTCTTATGCATTTATTGTGCACCAACATTTGGTCAAATAAAATTTATATATCTTAAAATTTAGAATGTTGAATCGTATACTAAAGTCAGATTTGAAATATGTTCAGCAGTTTTCGGTCTATTAAAAAATGTTGGCCAAAATCAATGTTTTGGCCGCAGATATGCAGATGAAGGAGTTAGAATTTTAACAAAATAAGTACACCGTCATTATTACAAGTCGAAAAACTTTCAAAAAAGGTATAATATCACAATTATAAAAATATCGAGTGATGTCTAATGTATATAATATTGGTCATAGCTCCCATATAAGGTCGAGGTGCAGTGAAATAGCTCCCAAATGAAATAACTCCCAAAGAGTAAAATGAAATAACCTGCAGTTTCATCAAAAATTAACCTTTAAAATGAAATAACTCCCAAAGTTTAAAAGAAATAATTCCAAATATGAAATAATTCCCAAGTCGAAGAATTTATTTGTGTAAAATAACTTGCAATAAAATAATTCCCAACAGAAATGAATGAACTCAACAAAAAAAATGAAATAAGTTCCAATAAATTGGGAGTAATTTCATATGAAATAAGTCTCTATTTGTAGGGAATTTTTTTGAGTGTTATTTCATTTTACCCGTTGGGAGATATTTCACTATACCTAAGGTGGGTACAGTTAAATTGCTCCCAAATGAAATAACTCCCCATGAAGAAAATGAAATAACTCCCAATTCTTGATAAATGGACCATTTGTATTTGGAACTTATGTCTCTATGCTCATAGACATTATGAATTTTTTTAAAGTGTCATATGGATTTACAATACATTTAAAATTATCAAAATGTTCATGATCATAATGACATAAAATTCATGATGTGCAAAGAAAGGTTAAATTTAGCGAAACCAGTGCCGAAGGCCGACTGTCCATGACACTTGTTTAAAGAAATCCAAAAAAATCACTTTACCAAATTTGGTGATGATCGGCCTATCCCCCATACTAGATCCCCATTAGAAAATGACCCTATCTCTTAAGCTCTTAAGTGACTTAATAATAGCAGTAAGCGACGAAATTCGACACATACAAGTTTTAAAAGAACAAAATCTCTTGACCAAATTTGAAGAGGATCGAAACCATACCCGCATATAAATTCCTCTTCAGGAAATTACTTTAACGCTCAAAACAGGCTTAATAATCCTAGCCACCACTATGGTGGTGAAATTCGTCATAAACAAGTTTATAAGAACAAAAATATCTGTACCAAATTTAATAAGGATGGATTCAAAATTGACCCTACCCCCCATATAGAGTCCACTTTCGAAAACGAAGTTATGACATACAACAGCCTAAAATACAAGTATAGTGATGAAAATCAACACAAACAAGTTTTGTAGGATCTAAAATCTCATTACCAAAATTTGTAAGGATCTCTGATCCTTTATTTATTTATAGCCAAAAATTTTATGTCAAAAAAATCTTTCATAGATCACTGTCATTAAAACGTGCAACATTTAAAATTTTTTAATTTTTTAGCACCTTTTTATAGCAAAAAATATAAAATTCTTTAAAAAAAGATTAAAGTCTTCAAATAGACCAAGTTTTTTGTATTTAACTGTATCCAAACTCTCCACATTATTAATTAATTACTATATTTTAAATTTCCAAAAAATATGTTTTAATTCGAAAAACACGAAAATTTTGGAATGTATGATTATGTTTTACATCTTATTTAATGGACCTTCGTAGGAGCGCTGATCAATTAAAACTTTAACTTTTCAATTAACACTTTAAAGAATTAAACATTTTCTTACAATATTAACTTGTACATGGAACAAATTCAGTGGGAGTGATACGTTTGTACGGCTTTAGAAAGTTTTGATCAAGTTTCAAAAATTAGTCTAAATTGTCATTTGTTAGTTGACATTTTACCTAACTCTTCCAACTTGCTTTTAAACATTGTATTTCTAGAGATCCAATACCAATTCCAAAAGGCTCAATGAGGATTTACTCTCAAATGTACGATTGTAAGGGCAAATAAAAGCAAGGAAATGAGCTAATAGCTAATTGTGTTGTTTTCTTTCTTTCTCGCTCAAAAAGTATATGTTTTTGTTTCGCTTATGTACACAACGATTAAGCAAAGTTGAAATGTTGTGTATATTGTAGAAACGTTTGCGAATTGTTTTGTTAGTTTTAATACACTACTCATTAATCGATTCGGACATTCATGTAAACATTTGGGTAATAAATTGGCGGACTACCAATGGGGGACATTGCTCCTCCCATATGAATGAAATATACAAAATTCGTTTATTTGGGAAACTAATAGAGCTAGCATCTTAAAATTTTGCACGAAGAACTTTAATATTCATATGAATTTGGGGAAAAAGGGCGAACTTTCATATCTGAGAAACTATTAGAGCTAAAATCCTTAAATTTTGCAAAATCCTTAATATGGCATTGTCGTTTGTCTGGGAAACTAGACCTAAAATCTTCAAATTTTCCACGAAGAAATTTAACATTTATTTGAACATGTTGAGGAAAATGGGCGGACCTTTATTAGAGAGGGTTTGAACCTCCCATATGAAATAAATATAATTAAATGTCTAGGAAACTATTAGAGCAAAAATACTTATGAATTAAATACAAAAATTTTACATGAAAAATTTTGACATTCATGTGAACATGAAAATGAGCAGTCTTTCAATAGGACATAGGCATCTCCCATCTGAAATATTATACTATTCAAATTGTTCATAGGTTACATTAAAATCTAAATTAACGTTTGGAAAAATTGGCGAACAATAATTTCCGTGACATCCCCAACATGTAAAAAATGTATATCTGGAAAACTGTTATAGTTAGAATCTTCAAAATCTTAAAGTGTTTTTTTATTTACATTGCTTTTAGGGTAGCAAAGCACACTGGGTATAGTTAGTATCTAATAAAGAAATAAAGATATTGGAATAATATTCAACATAAATACATATGTATCGTTCTACAAAAAATGTTCCGGATTGGTCCAAAATAGGGTATAGCTCGCATATAAGGCCCACTTCCGAAATATTCGACATAAATATATTTTTGTGCTTACATACGTACATATATGACTCTACCAATTTTTTCTGTATCGGTCCATAATTGGTCATATCGGTTATATAAGATAAACTTACGAAAATCCCATATTTCATTGATAAATAAATAAAGCCGAATATAGCACTAAACTTGTTTTACTTCACATCACATGTTCGCTCAATTTTAATGGAAATACTAATGAATCTTAAAATTTCCAGGGGAGATCTATGAAACATTTTCTATAAAGAATATATATCCTTAATGTATATATGTTTGTATATACATATGGAAATATCTCCGTATACATTATAATATGAATGTGAGAGTGTGTGTGTATCCGAATGCTCGTACCAAGCCATACAAACAAACATTTGTTTTCAACATCAGCCTTAGAATTAGATTCTAATGTACGAAGGAGCAATGTAAAGACTTGTGCATATGAAGATGAAACGAAGACCAAGGAAAAGGAATTATGGACTGTCGTTGCGAAATGTTGTTTGCATATGACTTGCGAAATGTGAATAGATATGAGAATGTGTATGTGTACATATAAGTAGTATATGTGAGTGGGTCCTGGACAATAGAAAGAGATTGTAGTAAGTTGGTAGATTCAAGGTATGGGTGACACTTTATAGGTTGCCACTAAAAATTGTACGTAGTTAGTTTTAGTGCCTTTGTGGGGTCCATCTATAAATATTTTTGTACGTATGAATGTGTATATGTGTCTCTATAGTGGCTAAGATTGGATGGACGATGTGTTTGGCAACGGAATTCGTTTCTATAGCATGGCGTACATATATATATTCAATACAAACATACACATGGATTTTATAAAAGTTATTCGATTGTGTGTCCACATGAATATGTGAGATGATGATTTGGTTGAACATTAGTACAAGTACTTCTTGCTAAGAACATTGTAATAATATTGGTGTGGGCTGCTGGACGTTGGCGATTGTGAATTTTCAAAATTTTAAGTTGATACCCGTACCTCAGAATAGAAACACATATACATATGAATGTACATATATGTTTGTACGTGTATATGTATTTGAAAAAGGTCTGCAAGGACAGACATCAGCGGCGGTTAAAAACTAAATAGAAACTAGAAGAAGAAAATGAACAAGGAAAAAACCAAAGAATTAAAGCACATCTATTAGGTGTACAGGAGTACGAGAGAAGAATGAGTATACATAGATTAAGTGAAAGCTATGGGCATGTCAAGATGTGCTATAAATGTATGTATAACACAATAAAAGCTAGATAGTTTTGTTAGATCGAAATTTAAAGAAATCTTCACATTTAGGAAAATTATTTGATTTAAATAATAAAATGCTTTTTGAACATACATATCAATAAAATTACACAAAAATAGCATATGAAATGTTGTATTGGTTCCAAATTGTTACCAATCGAATTTATACGATGCCAGAATAAAGCATAATAGCTTGATAACTGCTGTCGACAAAACATAGCAGTCGCCTAGTGCGCTATTCTATGAACAAAAATATAAAGCGCAATTTTAACACCAGTTAGTTTTAGACACACTAATAGTTCTGTCGAAAAATGTTGTAATTACAAGGACTTCTAAAAAGTTTCCATAAAACCAGTTTTTACAACTAGTCCAGAGCAGAGAACTGCAATGGGTATGTAATTTTATTCAAATGTTCAAAAATGTTTCAACAAAAAAATTAAAATTTGTTTTTATCCACCATCAGTGGTGATAGAAGGTATATATAACTTTGTCATTCCGTGTGTAACACCAAGAAATATTCATCTGAGACCCAACAAAGTATTCTTGATCCTTATGAAAATCTGAGTCGATTTAGCTATGTCCGTCTGTCTGTCTGTGTAAAACACGATCACGTAAAAACGAAGCAATAGCAATTCACGAAATTCACCAAAAACATATATTCTTGATCCTTATGAAAATCTGAGTCGATTTAGCTATGTCCGTCTGTCTGTCTGTGTAAAACACGATCACGTAAAAACGAAGCAATAGCAATTCACGAAATTTACCCAAAACATTCTTAGCAAAATCGGTTCACGAAGTAAAAAGTTATGATCAAACATTTTAGACTACCTCGAAAAAAATAACGTTTTTTTTCCTAATTCTAAAGTAGTTTTCTAAGAAACTATCAAAGATATTTCGATGAATTTTCTCAAGTATCAAGTATGTTCAAACTCATAACAATTGATCCAATATTTCTCATAGCCCCCATACAAAGGTGTATATTCCCGGAAATTAGTTTATCGTTAATAACTCCCTCAAATATATCGGTACATACAAATATAATATGAACAGAAATCATACTACCAACGTAGATCTCAGTCAGTCCACAATTGGTCATAGATCCCATATAAGGTCCACTTCCGAAAATCACCAAATCACCTGAATATGTTCATTCTGACAATTTTTTTCCCAATCAGTCCATTATTGGTCATAGCTCCCATTTAAGGCCCACTTACGAAAATCACTTAAACGCACATATTTAATTGTCAAAAAAAGCTTTCTTGATAAAATTCGACACAAATATGTTTCGTCTATATATGAATCACTCTACGAATTAATTAATAAATCTAATGGAGTAAAAGTCGATATAAATATATATATTTTTTATGCTTATAAATCATTAAACGAAATTTTTTTCTGGTCGGCCCATAATTGGCCACAACTAACATATAAGGACCATTTTCCAATTACTTAAACGCACATTGACAATCAAAATTAACGAGATAAAATTCGTCATAAATGTATATTTTGTAAATACATATAAATCGTTATACGGAATTTTACTTCTGAAAATCGTTCTGATTATATCCAGATAAAATTCGTCATGAGTATATTCTCTCTAGATAAATCATTCTATTAAAATGTTTTCGAACTGGCCTATTGGAGGGTATTTAAGATTCTACATAGCCAAATATAGCACTTAACTTGTTTTCATTCAATTGTGTGAATAAAAAATTTTGTTTGAAAATAAAATAATTCAAATTCTTTTTTCTTTATTTTGATTTTTTTATTCAAATGTGTTGATTTGAAATATTTGAATTTGTTTCATTCACTATTGAATCTTTTGAAATTTTGAACAAAACTGAATAAAAATGTATTGTATGATTAAATCAGGAAAAAATGATTTTTGCAGTTCTCTGGTCCAGAGAAACCAGTAGAAAAATATCCCGAATTTATCAAAAAGAAATTAAAATATAATTGACTGTTCCCCAAAATTGTTCTTAATCTCAACAATTTGAATCATAAATAGCTGTAAAAAAATATAGTTCCCTATAGATTCTCTAAAACTATTTCTGAGGATAGCAAAGTCGAACTAGTTCCAGAACCGTTCCATTGAACGAGTGTGTTGATGAGCAACATATAAATTTCTGGTTGTGAATATTTTTAAAATTGAGTTGGCAATCATAGTGATGTTTTTAACCAAAATTGTAAAGAAGACACACAATAAATAAAGATTTGGGAAAATTCCTAAAGATGTATGTATGTATTTTTTATAGTATAGCGTCCCCTAGTGGCGGATAGGGGGTGGTGATGGACCATCTGTCCTTTCCCAGGTTTAGTTTCACTTAAGTTGAGGAAGGGCAGATTGTCCACCACCTGAGAATATTATATTCTCCGCGGACCAAAAAAACTGGACAAAACATGCATGGAAAATTAAAATATCAAGTAATAGTGCTATATTCGACTGTCCCAAATTGTATATACCCACCATCAAATCATGTGTCTTATATCCATTGATGCCAAGTGTAGGGATTTTTCCCTTTTTGTAGGGATTTTTTTTCAAAAATTTCAAGTGTAGGGAAAAAGGGAAAGATTTCTTACTATTGTCAAATTGTAGTTTTTAACAACTAAAAATATACCCTTTCATGTATTAAACTTTAAAATTAAAAATGAAATCAGTTTTAAGTGTATCGTTAGTAAAAATTCCGCTTTTAATTTCTACAATATATGTACCTACATATCGCTACAAGACTGGCATAATCCAAAATTCGGGTTTCTTGAACTGAGGTCTACAAAACATGCGACATACTAAAATCTTTCATATAGATTTGATGTTCTGAAAATTTATAAAAGTAAACCGCAAAAAGTAAACGCAAAAGTAAACGCGAAAGTAAACCTTAAAAAACATAAAATAAATTTTTAACATCGAATCGTGATACTGCCATAAATCTTTCAATTGTCTTGTTTTTTTAATCTTAACTGAAGAGTCAGGCTTGGAAGATTTGTATTATGTAAAATTAAAAGAAAAAAATTTAAATTCTAGAAATTTCAATCCTAAAAATTAAAAAAAAATACATATATATGTATATATGTATATTATAAAACGGAGCTAATATTTTAGTTTTTTATGTTATTTTTGTATTTTTTTAAGATAAACTTGGAAAAAAGTAGTGTAGAGAAAAATGTAGGGAAAATAAAAAGTGGGTGTAGGGAAAAAAGGGATTTTTTCTCATAAGCGTAGGGATTTCTGAAAAAAATCTCCTGGCATCACTGCTTATACCCCATTTACACTGAAATCTTTCTTAGAAAGATTTCATTTTTTCTAATATTTCTCCAAATTGTGTTTGATATGAAAAATTAGAAGGAAATATGGAAAATTTACTAGAATTTCATTTAGAATAAAAAATAGATATTTAAATATTACATTACCTTCCATTTTAAATTAACTTTTCATCCATGTGTTCCTATTTAGAGTGTGTGCCAATCGGTAACAATTTACTTGAAAATGTAAATTTTTGATAGATATGAGGTGAATAAAATTTTACTAGCTCATAGGGCTATATAAATTTTTGACAAATGAAAAGAAAAATTTGAAAATACAAAAAATAAAATATTTTATAATTTTAGTTTATAATACATTTGTGATTGTAGAAATTTATTTTAATAATAAAAAAATCAATAAAAGTGTTTATTTTATTAAAATAAATGCAGATTTTCTTGTGAAATTAATGACAATTGTAAAAATTTATTGTAATCAAAAAAGATATCGTTTGGCACAGCAAAATGTAAAAATGTTCCCACCATAGGAAAATTATTAATAAAATTTTGTCGAAATTTTTATTTGTTTTGTCTTTCTTTTTTTTTTTTGTGCAGCGTCTTATTTTTTAGGAAAAAACAGAGTTGCATTTCTAATTTTTACTAGATTTTACGGAAATCTACTAATGAAGTAGATTTTGTTTTGTATGGGAAAACTCGTAAAAATCAACTAGATTTGCTAGATTTTGCTAGATCATAAGTACTAGATTTCGCTGTAGTGTGAATGGGGTATTAAATTTTAAGTGTATTTTTCTACCACAACTAAATCATTTATCGGATTTATTCTAAACTGTTTATCATATATAAATAGTAATGTAGTAAGGGTGATGATAGTACTTATTTTATCATATTTAATAAATTTTTTTTTATGATTTGATTACCTGTAAATTTGCTTATGCGCCCTTCAGACGATCACACTTTACGTACGACAAGTCTAATGAAAAAGTAAAATGAAATTCCATCCGTTTAATAAAAACGAGAATAAGAGTCATATGATTTATATTTATTTTGGGCCGATCCTCCTAAGAATTTACAACGTTTGACAAAAAGATTTTATACCCTATAAAACTAGTTCATGACGAATTTTAAGGCTGTACTGGTATTTTTAAGCCATTTATTATTTATTTATTATTTTAGGCCATGTATAAGGTCAATTATGGACCGATCCTCAAAAAATTAGACGTTTAAAATTGTGTTTATATAAAACTTGTTTATGTCGAATTTCGTTGCTTTATTTTAATTTTGAAGAAGTTGTTATCGTTGCTATTCTTTAATGTTGAAGTAAGTTATAGTTATGAGTGTTAAAGCCATTTTATGAGGGAAACCTTATATGGGGGTAGAATCAATTATGGCCTGATTCACTTAATATTTGTCAGAGAGATTTTAGTTTCTATAAAACATGTTTATGTCAATTTAAAAAGGAATCTTATATGGGGTAGGGTTAGTTATGGTCCGATCTCCCTAAAATTTAGCAGATAGATTTAAGTTTCCCAACAACTTGTTTATGTCGAATTTCATTGCTTTACTATAATTTTGCAGCGAGTTATCAGCGTTATAGTCATTTTCTGAGGGAACCTTATATCGGGGGTAGAGAGATTTTAGTTTCCCTAAATCTTATTTATGTCGAATTTCGTTGCTTTGATATCATTTTGAAAGGGACCTTATATGGGGAAAGGGTCAATTATGGACCGATCTTAGAAAGTTTTATGTTCCTCTAGAACTTGTTTATGTTGACTTTCGTTGCTTTACTGGAATTTTGAAGCAAATTATGAACTTTAAAGTAATTTTCTGAGGGGAACCTTCTATGGGGGGTAGGGTCAATTATTGACCGATCTCCATAAAATTTTTCAGAGAGATTTTAGTTCCCCTAAAACTTGTTTATGTCGAATTTCGTTGCATTGCTATCATGTTTAAGCAAGTTATGAGCGTTATAGTAGTTTTTTGAAAGGGACCTTATATGGGGGGTAGGTTCAATTATGGACCGATCCTCATAAGTTGTAGTTAAGCAACAAAATTCTACGTAAATAAGTTTTAGGGGAACTAGAATATAAATCGAGATTTTTCAACAATGTTAGCAGTTAAAGGTACCTATTTAGTTAAATTTGATATTTTGGATGTGGGATTTTCCACTAAATTTACAAATATTTCAGTTGCGTCCCGAAAAAATTTTGCCGATCACAGCGAATCACAATTTGAAAAAGTAGTTATAACGTTTTTCCAGCAAGTAAAAAATCGACACGGCCAAAAACAAAGAAATTATTTTAATTTGTTGTAATATATTCTAAATGTTTCTAAACTTTACTTTACATTTTTACTTATAATTAATATTTGCAAACAATTAAAAAACTTGTTTATATACATATACACATGTATGTATATCATTACATTATTTTAAGTAAATTTTTTAAAAATTTTAATATTTAAATTTACATATTTTTTTCTTTAATGTTTAATAGTAATATTTTGTTGTTAATATAATTTTGGGTTACATAAATATATGAAATAATTAAAATATTAAAAAATCGAGTTAATTTTATTTTGGAGTTTAGTAGAGTGGCTTGAATAGAACTGTTTTTTTTTTTACTTGAATTACCTTATACTTCAAAGGTTTGAATTAAGCTGTATTTCAAAGATGGAATTCAAGCATTTTTTCTATTTGAATTATAATTTAATTCAAGCCTTGAATTAAAGTGTAATAATACTATAATGTTCGACTTGAATTCAAGTTTCCTTTTCATTAGATAATGCCATTGAATTAAAGTGTAATGCAAGTGTATTTCAAGCCTTGGAATTCGAATGTTTGACTGGAATTAAATTTGATTTACACTTGAATTCCAGCAAAAATGCTTATTGGGATATATGACAAATCAGTTTGGAAAAAATACAATAAAATTATATTGTGGTAGAAAGACACATGCATAAATATTCTATATTGGTAAGGTTTGTTTGGTATTGAAAATAGACAAAATCGGTCTACGTCATAACTGGTTGAAAAATACCGGTATAATAATAAAATTCTACATAAATAAGTCTTATGTAAACGTAAATCGCTTAACAAAATTTTATGAGGATCGGTTTGACCCTATCCCCCATATAAAGTCTCCTTCAGAAAATGTCTTAAACATTCACTACTGGCTCAGAAATGCGAGTACATACATATCCCCCGTATAAATTTCCATTAAGAAAATTACTTTACTGCTCATTACTAGCTTAAAAATACGAGTACAACGATGAAATTCAACATAAACAAGTTTTGTAAGAACCAAAATCTTTCTACAAAATTTCATCCGTCAATAATTGACCCCACCCTATTCAGATAATAACAAAAGCATCGATTCATAAATTCAGGAAGCAATTCTTTTCGGCAATGATTTGATGGTGGGTATATAAGATTCGGCATGGTCGAATATAACACTCTTATTTGTTCTTCTTAGGTTTATTCTCCGTTGTCAAATCCTCAGGAGACTTGATCCTCTTTGCCACAGATCTTGTGAAAGAGTCCGATTTTTCCTTTGGAGTGTCGTGGTATTGACTAACTATGATTTCCTGAAGCATCTTTTTCAACTTCCTCCTCTATGTTCAAGAAAGTCTTAGTAATAGGTAATAGTTTAGCTATGCTATCACTCACCTCTCTCACCATTTGCTCTGCTTCATTCTTTTTGGGATTCGCTGTAATGGTGTTGTTATTATCATCTGAGGATTCAGAGTCGGAGCCCTCACCTATATTTAAAAGTTGAGGTAGCTTAGTGCTTTCTCGGAGTAATCCCTCTCTTTTACCCCTATGTTTTTGCCAATGGCATGCTGTACACTTGACGCATTGAGGGCAAGGTACCCACCTCCGTAGTAGTCTTTTGATCACGATTGCAGGATGACGACGATACGTGGTTCGCGGGTAGATCAACACTTGCCGCCGATACTGGGTTATTTAGGCCCTGCAACGTAACATTTATCTTTTTATAGCCATCATCAAAAAGGATGGGCCCATAATTGACCGTAACCTCCATATAAGGTTCCTCTCAGAAAATTACTTTAAAGATCATAACTTGCTTCAATATTCCAGTAAATCGACGAAAGTCAATATAAACAAGTTCTAGAGGAACACAAATCTCTCTACCAAATTTTATGAAGATCGGTCCATAATTGACCCTTCCCCATATAAGGTCCCTTTCAAAAAACTACTACAACGCTCATAACTTGCTTCAAAAAGATAGCAAAGCAACGGAATTCGACATAAACAAGTTTTAGGGAAATTAAAATCTCTCTACCAAATTTTATGGAGATCGGACCATAATTGACCATTGGGGTAGGTTCCTATCCGAAAATTATCTTAAAGCTAATAACGCAAACAAGTTATAGAGGAACTGAAATCTCTATGCCAAATTTTATGAGGATCGGTTCATAATAGACCCTACCCGCGGTATAAGGTCGCCTCAGAAAATTACTATAACGCTGATAACTTGCTGCAAAATTATAGTAAAGCAACGAAATTTGACGTAAACAAGTTTTCGGGAAACTAAAATCTCTCTGCTAAATTTTAGGGAGATCGATCCATAACTGACCCTACCCCATATAAGATTTCTTTTAGAAAATTACTGTAAAGTTAATAATTTACATCAAAATTTCCAGTATATATACGAAATTGACATAAACATGTTTAATAGAACAACTTCTTCAAAATTATAATAAAGCAACGAAATTCGACATAAACAAGTTTTATATAAACATAATTTTAACTGTCTTATTTTTTTGAAGATCGGTCCATAATTGACCTTATAAATGACCTTTCTCATAGAGTGACATCAAAGGCCATAACTGACTTAAAAATAGCAGTATAGCCTTAAAATTCTTCATGAACTAGTTTTGTAGGGTCTAAAATCTTTCTGTCAAATGTTGTGAGCATCGGGCCATATTGGATGAAAGCCGCCATATAAGGCATAACAAGATTTATCGAAGCCTAAATCTTTGTAAATTCTTTGCAGGATCGGACCAAAATTGGCCATAAGCTAATTTACAGGTAATCAAATTATTAAAAATATTATTAAATATGATAAAATAAGTACTACCATCACCCTTAATACTTAATTTAATTTATATACATATTTATGATAAACAGTTTAGAATAAATCAAATAAATGATTTAATTGTGGTAGCAAAATACACTTAAAATTTAATACCCTATTTACATTACAGCGAAATCTAGTACTTATGAGATTTCGAACAAATCTAGTTGATTTTAACTAAATTTCTCATTCAAAACAAAATCAACTTCATTAGTAGATTTCTAAAATCTAGTCCCCAAAAATGGGGTGTTACGTCATTTTAATTTAAGGAGTTATTTCATTTCTTGTTTTTTTTTTTAATTTTAAATAAAGGAGTTATGTATTTCATAATGAAATAATTTGGAGAGCTATTTACTTCATTAGTAGATTTCTAAAATCTAGTCCTCAAAAATGGAGAGTTGTGGCTTTTTTTCATTTTTAAATAGAGGAGTTATGTATTTCATAATGAAATAAGTCCGATAATTTGAGGAGTTATTTCATTTTTTGTTTTGGAGAGTTATTTTATGACGCCTTCTATGGTGCATAAGATTCAAAATACTACGGCCACCACCAAAGCCGATAATGTTTCGGAATAAGTGTAAAACTAATTGGACAATGTTCGGAACCTTACTAAAGAACCGTTTATGTCAGGAAACTTTTCAATGTCGAAATAAAGAGAACATAGACGCCATATTGGAAATGCTCACAAGTGGCCTGGTTGAATCATTCGAGGACAGCTGCCCTCTGCTAGAGCGGAGTTCTGCCCAGGAGAAACCCTGGATAATTAGAGCAAATACCAGTAGGAATCCGTTGTTACACGGATGGCTCTAAATTGGGGGACAAAGTGGGCCTAGGGATCTATATTGAAGACACAGACCCAAAAATATACCACCGTGTACCTAATCATAACACAAGCTTCCAGGCAGAAGTCCGAGTAATAACGGTATGTGTAAATTGCGCCCACAGGGCTTAATATATTTACCGACAGCCAGAAGGCAATTAGGGCGATATCAGGTGATAGAATTAAATTTAAGACCGTATTGGATTGTAAAAAAGCTTAAACTGAATATTCTCCCAGAGGTAAGGTTTGCATCATATGGGTAACAGGCCACTCGGGAGTAGTCAGCAACGAAAGGGCGAATGTAATAGCTTTAAAGGGAGGGAGCTCGAGGTAGTTAACCTGACGAACGCAAAACCTTTCGACGCAACAAAAGCTGAATTATAAATATCCGTGAGAGAATCCCATAAGGCCTCTTGGAATAATGAAACGGTGGCTATAACCGTGATCTTATGCTGTGACCCTGATGAGAGCAAGACGAGAAATCTCCTCAAAATGAGAAAGCCTGAGAATAGTATGATGTTACGTATTTTAAGTGGACACTAAGGTGATCTCCTAATTAATTAACAAATTTTATTTGTAAAATTCATTGGAATGACTGTTTGTTTTTAACAAACCAATAATAAATTGCGACTTAAATATTATGGAAGTTTGGAATATCTATGAAAATTACCTAAACAAGGATTTTAGAATAAGCTAGGATTACATAGTTCCTTATGTTTAACAGAAGTGTCCCACTTTTTCCATTTTTTTTTTTTTTTGCATTAAATAAATTATATATAAATAGATCTAAAGTTAAAATCTTTTAAACTGTTAACAAGTGAGAGTGTTATATTCGGCTGTGCCGAATCTCATGTACCCACCATCAAACCGTATGCTTTAAAAGGAATGATCCCCTATAAACATCAGGGTGATATTACTCATCAAATTAACTGAAGAAGACCTTATATGAGAGATAGGGTTAATAATTGACCGTTTTTCATAAAATTTTTTACACCAATTTAGGTTCATACAAAACATGATAGTAAGTAATTTTTTGAAGGGCACCTTACATATGGAGTAGGGTCAATTATGGACCGATCCACATAAAGTTTGATAGAGATTTTTTTATGTGTCGAATTACATCACTATACTCGTATTTTTAAGCCAGTAATGAGCGTTAAGGTCATATTCTGAAGGGGACCTTATATGGTCTAGTGTTTGAACTGTTAAAAGATAAACTGTTTTTAAGGCTAAATAAGAATATCGAAAAAAGGCTAGAAAAAGCCAGTAGTTAAAACATAAACTTCGAGGCTAAATTAATTAATTAAAATTAACAAGTTAGAGTGCTATATTCGGCTGAGCCGAATCTTAAATACCCTCCACCAGGTACTTTTATATTAGTACTTTTTTAACTGATCAAATATTTGTAGAAATAAGTTTTCTCATGTCTTAAATAGAAAAACCCCAAGATTTAAACAGCTTAAATCTGTTACAATTCCAAGATTTATTGAACATTACAAACCCCATTTTCTTTTATATTTTTACAGCGCCCTAAGATATGCTTTAACGATATTTAATAATGTGCATGTATGTGAAAGATTTAAGGATTTTCAAAATACATATATATAATTTTGTTCTACGGTTAAATTTCTTTTAGGGGCAGGACCTAGTATGGGAGATATGACCAATTAGCTATATTTCAGTCAAGTTTTGTATCTATATCGTAATTTAGTAATAAGTAATGTGTGTTCAAGTGATTTTCTGAAAGGACACTTGCATGAGACCGATTGTGAAAAAATCTTGAAATCTTGATCTTGTATGAGAGCTATGACCAAATATGGACCGATCGCAAAACAATTTTATAGTGTAATTTATGTATACAAGAGCAATATTTGTGCTAAATGTATGGATATCAATATTTTGTAATGAGTTATGTGTGTTTAAGTGATTTTCGGGAGGCGACCTTGTATGGGAGCTATGACCAATTATGGACCGATCCGAAAAAAAACTTCCATAATAATATTTCTATATATGTGAGCAATACTTGTACCAAATTTTATATGGATATCTTAATTTAGTAATGCGTTATGTGCGTTTAAGTGATTTTCTGAAGGGGACCTTGTACGGGAGCTATGACCAATTATGGACCGATCGGAAAAAAAATTTCATAGTAATATTTCTATATATGAGGTCAATACTTGTACCGAACTTTATATGGATATCTTAATTTAGTAATGCGTTATGTGCGTTTAAGTGATTTTTGGAAGGGGACCTTGTATGTACCAAATTTTATATGGATATTTTAATTTAGTAATGAGATATGCGCGTTTAAGTGATTTTCGGGAAGGGTCCTTGTATGGGAGCTATGACCAATTATGGACCGATCGGAAAACAATTTCATAGTAATATTTCTGTATGTGAGAGCAATACTTGTACCAAATTTTATATGGATATCTTAATTTAGTAATGAGTTATGTGCTTTTAAGTGATTTTCGGGAGCGGACCTTGTATGGGAACTATAACCAATTAAGTACCGATCGGCAAAAACTTCCACAGTAATATTTTTGTGCATATGAGCAATACTTATTCCAAATTTTATAAGGATATCTTAATTTGGTAATGAGTTATGCGCGTTTAAGTCATTTTCGGGAGGGGACCTTGTATGTGAGCTATGTCCAATTATAGACCGTTCCAGAAAATTTTTTCTCTCAATAAATTCTATTGATATAAGATTTTAATTTGGAAAATTTTGTGAAGATAAAAACTCATTTTCCGAAAATATGTACTTTTGTATGGGAGGTATATGAAATTATGGACCGATTCTGGCAATTTTCAGCAGGAATTAAGATCTTATGTAGAAACGAATGTGTGCTGACTTTCATGAAATTATCTTGCATAGTTTTCGAGAAAATTACATCAGAATGTGTAAAAAATGCTTATTTTTTTCGGAGTTGTTTTAAATTTTGATTCATAATTTTTCCCGATGTGAACCGATTTTGCTCATTTTCAATACCAAACTGTACCGGATAATAATGAATATTTTGGGTAAATAATATTGCTCCGTTTTAACGTGAGCGTGTTTTACACAGACAGACAGACAGACAGACAGACGGACGGACATAGCTAAATCGACTCAGAATTTGATAAGGACCCAGAATATATATACTTTGTTGGGTCTCAGATGAATATTTCTTGGTGTTACACACGGAATGACAAACTTATATATACCCTCTATAACCACTGATGGTGGTGGAGGGTATAAAAAGGCTAACATGGCAATACTGTATATGTTTAACACACCATTGAATGCAACTTTAACAAGTTAGAGTGCTATATTCGGCTGAGCCGAATCTTAATTACCCTCCACCAGCTACTTTTATATTAATACTTTTCTAATTGATCAAATATTTGTAGAAATAAGTTTTCTCATATCTTAAATAGAAAAATCCCTAGATTCAAACAGCTCAAATCTATTACAATTCCAAGATTTATTGAACATTACCAACGCTTGGCGATTTTTATTAATTTGCATGTATGCATGTGTGTGAAAGATTTAAGGATTTTCAAAATACATATATATAATTTTGTTCTACACAAATTGATAATGCAACTAGTTAAATACGGTTTTAGGGGCAGGACCTAGTATGGGAGATATGACCAATTATAGACCGATCGTAAAAAATTCTTTAAGCAAAACTTCTGGACATGAAAGCTATATTTCAGTAAAATTCTGTATCTATATCGTAATTTAGTAATAAGTAATGTGTGTTATGAACCGATCGTGCAAAAATCTTGAAATAGAATTTTTGTATCAATAGCTTTATTTGGTAATGAGTAATGTGCATTTAAGAGATTTTCGAAAAAGGACCTTGTATGGGAGCTATGACCAATTGTGTATATAAAAACAAAATTTCAAAATTCTGTATCTATATCATTATTTGGTAATGAATATTGTACAATTAAGTAATTTTCTGGAGGGGGCCTAGTATGAGAGCTATGACCAAGTATGGACCGATCGTAAAACAATTTTATAGTGTAATTTATGTATATAAGAGCAATATTTGTGCTAAATGTATGGATATCAATATTTTGTAATGAGTTATGTGCGTTTATGTGATTTTCGGGAGGGAACCTTGCATGGGAGCTATGACCAAGGATGGACCGATAGGAAAAAAAATTTACAGTAATATTTCTGTGCATATGAGCAATACTTGTACCAAATTTTATATAGATATCCTAATTTAATAATGAGTTATGCGCGTTTAAGTGATTTTCGGGAAGGGACCTTGTATGGGAGCTATGACCAATTATGGACCGATCGGAAAAAATTTCACAGTAATATTTCTGTATGTGAGAGTAATACATGTACCAAATTTTATATGGATATCTTAATTTTGTAATAAGTTATGCGCGTTTAAGTGATTTTAGGGATGGGACCTTGTATGGGAGCTATGACCAATAATGGACCTATCGGAAAAAAATTTCACAATAATATTTCTGTGCACATGAGTAATACTTGTACCAAATTTTATATGGATGTCTTATGTTAGTAATGAGTTATGCGCGTTTAAGTGATTTTCGGGAGGGGACCTTGAATGGGAGCTATGACCAATTATGGACCGATGGAAAAAAAATTTCACAGTAATACTTCTGTATGTGAGGGCAATACTTGTACCAAATTTTATATAGATAACTTGATTTAGAAATGAATTATTTGCGTTTAAGTTATTTTCGGGAGGGGACCTTGTATGGGAGCTATGTCCAATTATGGACCGATTCAGAAAATTTTTTCTTTGAATGAATTCTATTGACATAAGATTTTAATTTGTAAAATTTTGTAAAGATTTCGACATTGTGACGGAAGTTATTAACAAAAATCCCATTTTCCGGGAATATGTACTTTTGTATGGGAGGTATATGAAATTGTGGACCGATTCTGGCAATTTTCAGCAGGAGTCAAGTTCTTATGTAGAAACGAATGTGTGCTGATTTTCATGGAATTATCTTTCATAGTTTTCGAGAAAATTACATCAGAATGTGTAAAAAATGCTTATTTTTTCGAGGTTGTTTCAAATTTTGATTCATAACTTTTCCCGGTGTAAACCGATTTTGCTCATTTTCAATACCAAACTGCCTAGGACAATAATAAATATTTTGGGCGAATTTCGTTAATTTTTATTGCTTCGTGTTAACGTGAGAATGTTTTATACAGACAGACAGACAGACGGACGGACATAGCTACGACTCAGAATTTCATAAGGTCCAAGAATATATATACTTTGTTGGGTCTCAGATGAATATTTCTTGGTGTTACACACGGAATGACAAAGTTATATATGTATACCCTCTATCACCACT
The DNA here is from genome assembly GCF_015586225.1 of Lucilia sericata. NCBI lineage: Eukaryota > Metazoa > Arthropoda > Insecta > Diptera > Calliphoridae > Lucilia > Lucilia sericata. The sequence goes on from NW_023994302.1 coordinate 344,322, forward strand.
GATGGTGGTGGAGGGTATAAAAAGATTTTCATTGTTTCAAAAACTACTAAAATTTTAAAAATAACTTTAAACACCTTTTTTTAATTTAGTCCAGCTCACGAACGGTCATCGCTAGACTTAAAATATTTTGAAAATCATCATGAAGCAAAGTATGGTCAATTTTGAGATGTGTAACAAAAACATATAAAGTGAGTCGGTCTAATATACTACATATCATCAGCTTAAACGCAAACGTCCCTCCCTAACTAAGAGAAAATTCGAAATTATTAAAACATCTAATATATTTTACCGTTACAAAAAATGTTTATTGAGGGAAATTTCATCGCGCCGATTGAAACCAAACTTTTAATTTTAAATAGTTTTATGCTTCTCCTATTTTAGGTGACGATATATTGTATATTTGTATAAGGCATAAAAAGTGAAATCCTTTCATTCTGGGAGTATAATTCATTATAAGCACACACATACGATGTAATTAAAATGGTTTGGAAACAATTTAGAAAGTTTAATTTTATAACAAACCTTTGGTTTTGCGTGTTTATTATTTTTGGCGTATCGTGAGCCACATGTAGGATGGTAGCAGTTAATCTTGATTTGATGCATGAGCTGTTGAATAGGATCGCGGTTAATATATTTATTCTACGTCTGTTGTAGTCATATGAATCGCAATATGTTAGCGTTTAATGTTATGCAATCAAGAACATACAAAACAAAATGTTGCTAAATTATTTTTGTTCTTAATAAAACGTTTAATTAGAATAGTACTTGTACTGTTGCCATATTATACGATTTATTGTGATTATGACGATTTTGGTACCAAAAATTACGAATAGTTGTCACAAGCCCCAGCGCATTAACGCCAAAGTTTAGAAATGCGTTTATATAGAAAAATATGCATTTTTTATTTTTCTAATTGAGTAAAAAATTAACCGATTTTATAATGCTACATTATCTACATACATATATGTAAGTATTAATGAGTTTTTGGTAAAATTTTAATTTTTATAATATTAACTAGCTATACCCAGTGTGCTTTGCTGCCCTAAAAACAATATGAATAAAACCCCCACTTTACGATTTTTAAAGATTCTACCTTTAATGGTTTCCATATATATCTTTTGTGTTTAATTCATATGGAAGATGCCTCGCCAACTACTTCAAGTTCCCCAATTTTTCCAAATGTCAAATTTAATTTAACATATGAAAAATTTTAATAAATATTTTAATAGATTTCAAAATATACGAATTTATGTATTTGAAAGTCCGTTATTTTTTTCTATATGTTTAATTGAATGTCGAAGTTTTTCGTGCCATCTAATGCTAATCCGCAAATTTATTTGTATGTATTTAATCCTTTCGCTACAAGTTTTTATTGGCTGGTTCAAAAAATCTATTTTTTTGGATTTATACTACTATTGACCCTAGAAACAATAACCAATAAAAAAATTTTAAAAATTTTTACCCCAAATGTGTTTTTTATAATGTATCCATATGGATACAAATTTACTATAAGGGAAAGAAAAATGCAAAAATTTTATTAATTTGATATTAAAGTTTTTTTATTTATTTTTTTATTTATAAACATAAGATAAATTTTTGGTATAAAATAAAAATAAATAATTCATGCAGTTAAAAAACATAAATGCAATTTTGATTAATACATAAAATATAATAAAATATAATTTATTCCATCGATAAATAATGATAATCCTTAAAACAATTTCTGGATCCATTCGGTACACATAGAAGAACATCACACTTGGAACATTTATATCTTGTTTGACCCTTACAGTCCTTATATTTACATCTGCTTTTATCAGTCACATGTTCCGGCCAATGTTGGTTTCCGTCATATCGCACAGAATTTGCTGGAGTTATTTTTCGACTTTTACCGGATGTTGAAGGACTTACTGAAATATCATTTGAGCACGCTTTTGGACGCCCACGTTTACGAGAGCATGCTTGCTGATTGGATCGAGCAATGAGACCATTTGCAACGTCTGTACCGTATCAGCATGTGAATTCAAATGACAATGTTTGTTTATTTTTTATACCAAAACGTTAATTTGTATCCATATGGACACATGCAACTTTTAAAAAATTCCTACGGCTTTCGAAATTTTTAAATCTTATAACTTTTAACGGAATGGATTAAAATGAAGATTTCTGTAGGTGCTTGATATGTTTTCATAAAGAAAAAAACTAATTTATGTATGTTTTTAGTATAATAAAAAAATAAATTTTTGACCAAATAAAAAAAAATAAAAATCTTTTTTTTCAATAAAAAATTTTTGAATAAAAACTATAACAAAACTTATAAAAAATATTTTAAATAATTAAAAAGGTCTTAAAATAATATAAACTAAAAAATCCCAAACTTATTTCTTGTCCAGGAGAGTGTAAAGTGCTCCTAAAGTTACGTGTATCCATATGGATACTATGTAGCGAAAGGGTTAATGAATAAGAGAGGATCCAAACTCCCCCTCCCACATTTCCCCCCAAATGTTTACATAGATGTTAAAGTCCTTCTTTTGAATATTTGAGCTCTAATATTAAATAAACGAATTGTTGTGTTTAATTCATGTGGGAAGTGCCAAGTCCTCTATTGCTAGTTCGCCAATTAATTACCGAAGTATTCACATTCTTGCAAAGATATTTGTGCAAAATTTTAACATTTTGGCTCCAATAGTTTCTTAGTTATATGACGTTTTATATTTCATTCATACAAATATTCACATTCATGCAAAGATATTTGTGCAAAATTTGAAATTTTTCAAATTCTCAGATATACGAATTTATGCATTTAATTCATATGGGAGATGCTAAGCACCTCCAATGAAAGTCCGCCCGTTTTTCCCCACATTTTCTCATGGATGTTAAAGTTCTTCGTGCAAATTTTGAAGATTCTAGCTCTAATTGTTTCCCGGAAAATCGATTTTTTTATTTAATTCATATGGGAGGTGACTCGCCCTCTATTGCTAGTCCGCCCATTTTTATGTTAAATATTCATGTCGATGTATCCAAATTTGTGGACTCTAACTGCTTAATTTTCTCAGATTAAAATAGTATATTTTAAGAATTTCTTATATAGGAGGTGCCACACCCACTATAGCATCTATAGACTTCAAACAAACAAATCCACAAACAAATATTTAGATTTAGAATCTAATATGCCATTTACACCAATGAAAAACTAGTAGTTTTTGGCTTTACTTGGTTTTTGATTGAAAAAGTACTTTTTGTTACTACTATTGCTATTTTTTGTTATACATATTTTATCAATTTAATTGAATTTTTATTAATTTAATTGAAAAGATAAATTGCAAATAAAAAAGTGCATATTATCATAAAACAAAATCAATTGTGTGAACGTGTACTGAATTATAAAATTACTAGCATACCCTGGGTGCTTCGCTACCCTAACTTAAATTAAATACATACAAAATTTAGTTTACTTTTATAGAAAATTAAAATTGATTAAACATTTTTTTAATGTTTCAGTTTTATACGTTCAATATCACGTGATTAAATTCGCATTCAGTAAGAAGCTTGTATTTTTAGTTTCATTCATTTAACTTCTACATTATAGAAAATTTCGAAAGTACTATTTGAAAAAAAGTACTATATCTCTAATAGATTACCATTTAATAAAAAATTGTATGTTTCTGTGTTCAATATTATATACAATTCAAAAAATATAATTTTAATGAATGAAAAAGTACCAAAGGTCCCTTTCAGTAGATTCCCATTCACTAAGGTCCCTACATTTTAAATTTTATTTTCAATATCTATGCTCAATATCGTAAAAATATTAAAAAGTACTGTCGGAAAAACGAAAAAGTACAAAAATAATAAATTCTCATTTAATAAGGACCGTGTGTTCCGGTTAACCATTATAAAGAATCTAAAAGGTACCATTTGAAGAATAGAAAAGTACCAAATAGTTCCCACTTACAGAATATAATTCAGTCAAGACCATATACACTCTTATAAATTTTTGTTTAAATTTACACTATTTATTGTAGGTAACCAGACTCCTAGTATAATTAGTGTAAAAATACATGTCGAAAAATATTTAAAATTTTTAAACATATTGTATGTAAAAATATTGGATACAAATTTTGTATCTCTACCTATTATGTGTTTAAAAATGTTTAGCAACATTCCAAATTCATGTAAATTTAAATTTCTAATGTGTAAATTTAAAATTAAATTCTTTAAAGTAACATTGACAAAATGTATATATACATTTAAAATGCTTTGTTATAAACTTCACATTTTTTCCAAAACAAAACAAAAATGAGTTAAAACTGTTTTTCAAGAACTTTTATTAGAATTAATGATAAAGATAAAACCAAAATTTGATTAAAGATAAATACGTAATTAAAAAATTGAAAAATACATCAAAGAACACAAATATACATATTATTTGTAAGACCACAGTCATATTATGACTCCATATAATATTTCATTATATTTCTGAATAAAATATGGAAAAGACTGCTTAGCTAACCAAGCTCTTCAGTTCTTATTCTTCTTGAAATGTATTTTTTCTGTAATCAATCCTAATATTAGTATTGAATGAGATTTTATTTTGGCCCAATGCATTAAAGAAGTTGATGTACATATATTTTTATTGCTTTTGCAATTATATGCCCGGAAGAGCCACAATTCTTTTTTTGGCGATTGGTGCCGACTTCATTGCTATACAGTCATTTGTTGCAAATATTGTAATTATAATTTTCTTTTTGAAAATATCTGGAAAAACAAAAATAACAATTTCTGAAAAATTTCAAAACAAAAAATTATTTCATTTGGCGACTTACACACATTTATTCGTTAGATGATTTTTATGAGTTTCCCCACCATTAGAATATATTTTTAAGCCTTTTTAAGTATTTTGTACCGTTTTAAATAACAAATATGTGTTTTAAATAACAAATTTCTCTAACTTTTTATAATTTAAAAAATAAAATGTGACGTTTTTATATCACTGCATTCAAATTGGTATGATTACACATTTTTTTGTTTAAAAAAGAAATTTAAATAGAATACATGTAATTTTAACTTTAAAATGTTTATTATCTTATAAACATGTATACAAATAATACAAAATACTACATTTTGTATGTATTTTGCTGCTAAAAACATGTAATTATTTTTATAAACTTTTTATGCTTAAATTTACACATTTTTTGTAATTTTCTCTTAAAAATTACATTCTCCGTAGTAGTAATTTTACACGCATTTTTTAGAGTGTATGTTAAAATTAATGTTCCTAGGTTGAATATTTTAGTTCAAAAGTTATAAGGGGCCAAAAAAGGTACCAAATCACCTTTGTTACACATTTTTACCCCTTAAAAGTACGAATTTCAAAAAAGTACCAGACACCCATTTGTGCATTTAAAATGTTTCTTGTATCACTAATATTGTGTAAGATAATTAAGAAAACCTGTTTTACCCGTTTTCCCCCCTTTTTACCCGTAAATGTACAAATGTACCAAAAACACATCTACTGTCAGAATTTCATGACGGTTCAGCCGTTTGGGCTGTGCGATGATGAATCAGTCAGTCAGTAACGCTACTCTTTTATATATATAGAAGATGGAAGATGACACTCGCATTATCGATATAAATGCTTTGAGTCTTATTTCATTCAGAGTCTTGAGGAGTTGAGAGGAATTATTTCAAGAAAATAAAACTTACGAAACCATACGAAAGGCAGCAATTGGAGTAAATAGCGTTTTTGCAATTGGAGTAAATAGCGTTTTGGTGTTGTAAACTCACACAACTTGTGTGGTCCTCCCTAAACCTAACCTAACCTTGGAACATACGCTTTTGGTTCAATGACGAAGCCTTTTGGTTAAAATCGGTCCATTATTCCACCTAGCCCCCATACAACAAAACCGCCAGAAAAGAGTTTTGAGCTTATAATCATTTTAAGTTTTATACTGGCATTGATGACCTTGCCAAATTTCTTAATGATCATTTGACCCTAGCTCTCATACAAAGTCTGTTTCAGAAAATGATTTGAATGTCTACAATTCACACTTAACACTAACTTCGTTGAAATTCTGCACAAATAAATATTATCTATATAATTAATAGGCAAGACGATTTTTTACTCTTACAGTATACATTTGATCTTGGCAAAAAATATATCATTTTAAAGATATTTGTTCGCAGATGTGCACAATATATACATATATTAATGAGATCGGTTCAGAATTTTACGAGCTATAAGCGTTTAAAGTTGTTACTAATACATAGAAACAATAGTCACACGTACGTATTCTTGAAATTAAAAACAAACAAACAAACAAAGCAAGAAACAAAACAAAAAAGTAAACCGTGTTGTTTACTTTTTTAAAAAAAGAGAGGAGAGCGCAGAAACGTTTAACTTCTCTGTTACTGTTTTCTTTCTGTATTTCGCATGATATTTGTTTTTGTTGTTGTTTTTAATAAGAAAGCGAAAATAGGATTTTATTGTTTCATATTTTTGTGTAAAGAGCTAAATTGTGAATCAGATAATGATCTATTTTGTTATAATATCGTTACGATTGTTACCAAATCGAAAGGAATATTTTTATAAGAATTAGGACTTCAGTTTTATATTCAGAGTTTTCTATTGGAGGTTTTTTCGTTATTTAAACTTTTCAAGATAATTAAATTGAAGTACATTCCCGAGGAAACAACGAACTGGGAATATAAAAAGATGTGTAAATAATGCTTGGGGACACCTCAAGATATGTCAAACAATGTACTGATATTGGTATTTGACCTGCAAAAATATTGGTAGGACATCAGTAATTTTTTTTAATTTTAAGTATTGATATCGTAAAGTAATGACAAATATCGGTTACATTAATGAATTTTCAATTCCCTAACTTTTTAACGACGGTATAATATTTTAAAGACAAAGATCGGAAAAATACAAGAATGTCAAAAGTTTTGTATTGAAATATTTTTAAAATACAAAATTATTAACGTGAACTTTTTATTGATCGTTACACTGCCGATACTTTTCAATTATGTTTAACGAAAAAAAATGGGTGAAATAAAATACTGAATTGCGGTACATAATTATTAGTTTTGATTGATTTGGAAGATTTAAATGATGGATTAACGAATTGATTCAGTGTCAGTAAGTAATAAAAAAAAGCCTGTATAAAATATAAGTAAAGTTTAGTTGGTCATGCCGGAAAATGATACACCGCAATAAACGGATAGGTATATCGCTTATATGCAGGTTTAGCACAGCGAGGATTTGTTGATATTCTTCATTTTTGGGTTATTCTAACCAATTAGGAAATAGTGGTGTAAAGTGAAAACTGTAAGTTGAATAGGTGATGGTTATATGCTATATAAAAAAAGATGAAACTGCTAGATAAAACTGCTAAATATAAATGAAGTCTTTTGGGATGAAGAGTGTATCAATAAATGTTGGTCTGCTGAAGTCTTTGTCGAGTGTTATAAGGGATAATTTATACAGCATATATGTACATATCTGATGGATGGACTACTAATGACATCCAAATAAAATTTATTTATAATTAGATAAGACATTATTTATTTTAAATATTTTTATTGTTTTGACAAATTATTTAGAACATTTCCACTCTGTATTTTGAACAGCTAACATTTCTTTACTGGTGTGTACAGTAGAGTACTCCAGCATTGTGAAGGTAGCGTATATGTGTAGGGAATAATAAGTTGATAGAAAAAATGTTCGTTATTTTTTACTTTTAAAATAGTTGAAATACTTTTGAAAAACAAGTTGTATAACTAATTTTGACAATTGAGGTTTTAAACTTCTGATGGGACTTTTACTAAAACATATCACATTTTCTAAAAGAAAACATTAATCAAAGCAAATTATACACTTTGATAATATCAATAAAGTTAATTTTATACCACAGATTTGAACTACAAAAATAAGGTTTTATTTTAGCATATTTATGCAATTTTTGCAGCATTGGTTCTGGTCGAATTTTGACCGCTGGGCGAACTCTAGTATACATAAATGGGCAATGTCGTGCCAAGTGTGCCAACTCAATCGATTTGGATGAAATTTGCACCAATTCTGACCTACTATCCAATCCAAGAGCTAGAGAGCTAAAAATTTTTCACGAATATTCCTTATAGATTAGGTGTGTTTGGTATTGCAAATGAGCAATATCGATCCACGATTTCATATAGCCCCTCTAAAATTAGCCCCCTGAAAAACAGCTTTAACAGCCTTAACTGTTTAAAAAATACGAGTATGGCGATAAAATTCGGCCAAAAACTCTCTACTAAATTTTATGAGAATTGGTCCATAATTGACCCTACCCTCCATATAAGGTGCCCTTCAGAAAATTACTTTATCACTAATTACTGGCGTATAGCGATGAATTTGGACATAAACATATTTTGTATGAATGAAAATCGCTCTACAAAATTTTACTACAATCGTTCCGTAATTGACCCTACCGTCCATATACATGGCTTAAAACTTTGACAAAAATATTTTGTTCTTACAAATTAACATTTTGTTAATTCGAAAGAGCACGTCCATAATTGACTTAAGCCCCATTACAAATATCACCCTTATGTTTATAGAGAAGCATTTCTTTTACTGCATAGCCGAATATAACACTCTTACTTGTTAATTCTTGAGGATTTTGTTAATATTTTGACAGTTAGGGTTTACAAACTATTGATAGTTGCGATTACTAAGTAACCGATAACTAATCGAACGACAGTGGCGGCAACAGAAATTAAACGGTAACAAATACTTATGTATGTATATCAATACATTTTACAGTTTAACTGTACCTGCAATTTAAACTCGCGGATTTCGGGAAAGTCGCATTTTGTTAATATTTTAGAGAATACATACGTATAAATTCTTTACTGTTGTACTTTTTAAATAAAGTATTTTTGGGAATATATCAGTGTAACATATCGAAATATTATTTATTTGTCGGTCATATTTCCAAAAATTACTGAAATTTGTCGCATTTGAGCCAGGGACCGTAACAGTTATAAGTTATATCAAAAAAGTTAATTTATAACAGTTATTTTGTGACTTTAAAAATAAAAATCCATCTGAAAAAGTTATTTTTCAACCTAAAAATAATAATTCAAATGAAACTTTTAAAAAAGAGTTTTATTTTTCCGTCATAAAATAAAAATTATTTGAGGAGTTTAATTTTTTCCGTCAGAAAATAATACTTATTTGAGGAGTTTTATTTTTTCCGTCAGAAAATAAAACTCTTTTATGTGAATTGACACCTAAAGCTTGCCACTGATCAGATAGGGAGCAAGAAAACGAAGAAAATGATAATGATGATGAAAAAAAAGCTTTCTATGAAATCGATAATTTTTCTCCACGGCCCTTGTCGATTGATAAGTCCCTTTTTGAGTTCTGGGAAGCAAAAAAATACATTACCCCTACTTATACAAATTGGCAAAAACTGTACAGTGTGTTCCTGCAACACAGGTTAGCGTGGAAAGAGCGTTCTCTGCTCTTAAGTTGGTATTAAGTGACCTGCGTTCAAATCTTTCCGCAGAAAATTTGGAAAAAATTATGTTTGTTAAATTAAACAAATAAATAACCAAACATATTATATCAGATATATTCAATAAAATAAGAGACTGAAAAAAATAAAGAAAAATTGTTTAATTATTTGACGGAAAAAATAATAGTCCCCAAATGAGTTTTATTTTTTGATGGAAAAAATAAAACTCCTCAAATAATTTTTATTTTATGACGGAAAAATAAAACTCATTTTTTAACTGTTTCAATCAGACTTTTATTTTTCCGTTAAAAAATAACTGTTATTTGTGGAGCTAAGATCGTTTTTTTCAAATCACCATATATTCTGAAAAAGCACTTCAATACGAGTATATTGGTATATAATAGTATAGGTCTACGTTGACCCCAATATAGAGATTTTTTTGGTTAAAAATTTCAGAATAACTGTTATTTACAGTCCCTGATTTGAGCGAAAAAAAAAACCAAATTAACCTTTAAGGCACTTGAATATTGATCTATATAATTAGAGAAATAACAGAAGTAAAACACAAAAAAATACATATTAAGTGTAAAAACCAGGGACAGTAAATAATTGTTGTTTTTTTATTCACATCGGAAAAGGTTATGAATCAAAATTTAAAACAATTCCGAAAAAATAAGCATTTTTTACACATTCTGATGTAATTTTCTCGAGAACTATGCAAGATAATTTCATGCAAGTCATCACACATTCGTTTCTACATAAGATCTTGATTCCTGCTGAATCGGTCCATAATTTAATATACCTCCCAAACAAAAGTACATATTCCCGGAAAATGAGCTTTTTGTTAATAACTTCCGTCAGAATGTTGATATCTTCACAAAATTTTACAAATTAAAATCTTATTTCAATAGAATTCATTGAGAGAAAAAATTTTCTGGATCGGTCTATAATTGGACATACCTCCCATACAAGGTCCCCTCCCGAAAATTACTTAAACGCGCATAACTCATTGCTAAATTAAGATATCCATATAAAATTTGAAGTAAGTATTGCTCAATTGGTCATAGCTCCCCTCCCGAAAATCACTTAAACGCACATAACTCATTACTAAATTAAGATATCCGCACAAGTATTGCTCTCACATACAGAAATATTACTATGAAATTTTTTTCCGATCGGTCCATAATTGGTCATAGCTCCCATACAAGGACCCTTCCCAAAAAATCACTTAAACGCGCATAACTCATTACTAAATTAAAATATTCATATAAAGTTTGGTACAAGTATTGCTCTCACATACAGAAATATTACTATGAAATTTTTTTCCGATCGGTCCATAATTGGTCATAGCTTCCATACAAGGTCCCTTCCCGAAAATCACTTAAACGCGCATAACTCATTACTAAATTAATATATCCGTATAAAATTTGGTACAAGTATTGCTCATATGCACAGAAATATTACTGTGAAATTTTTTTCCGATCGGTCCATAATTGGTCATAGCTCCCATACAAGGTCCCCTTCCGAAAATCACTTAAACGCAAATAAATCATTACTTAATTAAGATATCCATGTAAAATTTGGTACAAGTATTGCTCACATATATATCACTACAAAATATTGATATCCATACATTTAGCTCAAATATTGCTGTTATATACATAAATTACACTATAAAATTGTTTTACGATCGGTCCATATTTGGTCATACCTCTCATACTAGGTCCCCTCCAGAAAATCAAATAAATGCACAATATTCATTACCAAATAATGATACAGAATTTTGAAATTTTGTCTTTATATACATAATTGGTCATTGCTCCCATACAAGGTCCTCTTACGAAAATCTCTTAAACGCACATTACTCATTACCAGGGCAACCAAAAATATGCTCTAAAAAAGTGTTTTATGCGCATAAAAAAATATGCTCTAAAAATATACAAAATATGCACTTAAAACTTCTCATTTTCAAAATAAAATCCCCTTTTTTACCATATTTGAGACCTCATAAAAAAAGCGGGCAGGAAGGTGTCTGCCATCTGAAAGTCCAATCTGTCGACTTAAAAATAAAAACCTTTGTCATATCTCTATATTTCTTAGATATATCTTAACTTAAAGCTTGGAACAACCATAAAATTACAAAAACTCAACTCATAAAATTACAAAAACTCAAAAACTCAAATTTTATTCTATGCCAAACGTATTTGTCTCAATTTGTTCAACCATTATTTTAAAGTCGACAGATTGGAATTTCGGACACCACAACGGATTTTATAAATGAAGGTGTCTTCTCGCATTTATAAGGTCTTAAATATGGCCAAAAACATGGAGAATTGGATTAAGCGATGCTCAATAATTCAGAAAAGTAAATTTAGTTATCTGGGTTTCGACTTTTTTAAAATTTTGCTGGCCTGTGTAATTTTCTAGGAAATGATATATAAGCTTAATTTTTTTGCTTTACATTAAATTGATTTATTTTTTATACCCTACACCACTTTAGTGGGGAGGGTATATTGGGTTTGTGCTGATGTTTGTAACGCACAATAATATTGGCCCTATACCCACCAATCGGCTTAGAATAATTTTTTAAGTCGATTTAGCTATGTCCGTCCGTCCGTCTGTCTGTCCGTCCATGTAAACCTTGTAATCAAACTACAAGCCATAATTTTGAAGATAATTCAATGAAACATGACCTTCTGGTACATGACCTTCTATTGTCAGAGGGACGAAGCCTATTAAAAATGGTTAAGATCGGTCCATTATTTCACCTAGCCCCCATACAACTGAACCTCCGAATAGAGCTTGTAAACCTTGTAATCAAACTACAGGTTGCAATTTTGAAGATAATTCAATGAAATTTGGCACATGATATTCTAAGTTACCATACAACTGAACCGCCGAATAAGGCTCTTAAGTTCATAATTATGTTTAATACACTCGACAAAAAGCTGCAAAACCAAGTTCTATACTAGCCTTTATGATTCTCATGAATTTTATAAGTATAGGGTCTCATTTGACCATAGCCCCTATACAAAGCCCCTTTCAAAATTTGACTTAAATATCCACAATTTCATTTAACAATAAATGGCTTAAGTACATCTGAGACAAGGTACAATTCAACTTAAATGCTTTATTATGAAAACTAAATCACATTTTAATTTTGTAACAGGTGTAGGGTATTATATGGCCGGGTAATGTATAGTCGGGCATGGCCGACCAGTGAGTGGGGGCCTTAATTCCGAAATATTTAAACAAATAATTGACAAAAAAAGTAATTTTCTTTTTATTAAAGAGGTGTTATACGGTGGCAAGGGTAAATATCGGCCTATCCTTACAAATGTTGGTGGAGGGATTTACATTAAAGTTATTAATGCAAAATTTCTCGTGATATTTGTGTTTATAAGTGAATTATTGACTTTCATGTCCTTTTCTGAAGGGGACTTTGTATGGTGGCAAAGGTGAAATGAGGTCCGATCATTACGAAAATTGGCAGTTTCGTATAAGTTTAAATACGAAACTAAGTTGTGCCAATTTTTGTAGAGATCCTGAAACATTCAACATAATTATGAGCTCGAGGGCCCCATTCGGGGGAAAGTGATTCTGAGTCGATTTTTGGATTTTACAAACATCAGCACAAACGCATAATACCCTCCCCACTATAATGGTGTAGGGTATACAAATGTTATTGAATTATAAAATAAAGCTTTATTTCAATTTTTTTCAAAGTGAATGGGTCAAAAAAATTGACAAACAAAATTTTATCAATCAGAAGGAATTTAATTAAAACGAATGGGTTTAAACATTTAGGATCGCTAGAAATAAAAACATTTTATTTAAACTTTTATTTAATGTGATTTAGTTGCCATAATAAAGCATTTAAGTTGCTTTGTACCTTGCCTTAGATATACATAATTAAGCCGTTTATTGTTGAATAAAATTGTGGACATTTAAGTGAAATTTTGATGGAGGCTTTTCATATGTGCTAGGGTCATATGAGAACCTATTATTATGGAATTCGTGAGGGTCATCAAGTCTTGTATACAACTTGGTTTTTGCAGTTTTTTGTCGAGATATAAGTATATTAAACATAATTATGAACTTAAAAACCCTATTCGGCGGGTTCAGTTGTATGGGGGCTAGGTGAAATAATGGACCGATGTAAACCATTTTCAGCAGGCTTCGTCTACGGTACCATAAACGATCATTTGCCAAATTTCATTGAATTATCTCCAAAATTGCGACCTGTAGTTTGATTACCGATGTTGGACCGATGTTAACCATTTTTAATAGGCTTCGTCTACGATACCATAAAACATCATGTACCATGTATCTTCAAAATTGCGACCTGTAGTTTGATTACAAAGTTTACAAGACAAGGGGTAAGCAACAATTATATCTAATTGGCCGTTATAAATACAAACAATATAAGTTTCTAATAGTTCTGCAATCCAAGGTGCTACGGTATCCATGACATCTCGCTTTAAGGAGATTTCTACTTTATTTTCAGTATCTAAATCATGGAATGTAAGATTACCAACATGAATTGAACGACGTGTCAAAGAGGATTGCCGAAAATCAGCCATGATTTTACCATAATCATCTCCCTTAGTGTGCAAGTAATTATAATAGTAATTGTAGCCAGTTAGATTTGTAAACAATGAACCATTCACGAGATCGCCGTTTAAGAGATTATCGAAAATGTCAAAGGCACAATCCATATCGTGATTTTCAATGCATTTTACGCCCTATACCTCGGCATCGTGGAATTGTTTTAAACCGTGCTCATCAATTAAACCCAATTGATATAAATAGTCTCCATATTTCAACTGATGTATAGGATCTGAAAGTCCATTTCCAATGGCCATACCCTTAAGGGGTATCTTTACTCTGGTGTCAACAGAACTTTGCACTTTGTGGATATGATAGGCCAAGGCTGGAACATATTTGCCGACATATGATTCACCAGTGATCCAAAAACCGTACACATCACTCCACTCGAACAATTCATACAGTTGTTGGATGGCTTCGTGCAGATTATGGCCTTCATCTTTTTCATTACGGGCATAACCATCATCGCTATCGGTAAAAGAAAATCCTGTACCCACTGGATTGTCAATGAATATAAGATTATGAGTTTTACTCCAGGTGTAGTTTCTTTTTTGGAATTTTCCATGAACATCGAATTCAAATGGTCCATTCTCTGTACAAAGTCCAAATAAGTAGGATGCACCAGGACCACCCTGTATCCACAAAACTACAAGTGCATAACTAGGTTCTTGCTCAGCCGGAAAGTACCAGAAAAAAAGATTAGAATTAAATTTAGGATCGACCGTTAAAAAACGCGCATAACTTTCTACACCATGATATTGGTTGCCCACGACTTTAGCTTTTGCTTGTATATCCTCACGTTTTACTTTTGGGTCATTGATAAAAGGGGTAAGAAACAATGGCTCATCAGGATTTCCACTATCGTGGAAAGCTTCAAATCTTGGATATGGATTAATAAAGCTTTTACGATATTTTAGGTGTGCCTCTGCCTCGCATATAAGCAAAACCAATGCAATTAGAAATGCACTCATAACTGCATGATTTGAAATTTTCATGGTGATTTTGTTCTAAGCAGAAAATTGCAATTGAATTCAGATGCAAGTTTTTAATGGACTGTACTTACTGAATTTATGTTCTTACAAACAAATACTTTGTTTTTTAATTCGATTAGATAAGAGTTTTGCGGCTGAAAACTCTTTTTACGCCTTTCTGTGTCTAAAAATATTGTTCAAATGCAACAAAGATCGAAATGCAAATAAAAAATCGTTCGACCGGCTTAAAATATATGTTTTTATGAGGTTACTGCACTTGGATGAGAAATTTGTTTTTCTATGGATTTTGACAATATAAGTAACAAATTTTTGAAAGAAATTATTATTTTTATATGAATTTTGACAATATGTATAATAATCAGACTCAGAAAATGATTCTGAGCCGATTGGTATACTTTAAGGTGGGTATAGGACCAATATTATTGTGCGTTACAAACATCAGCACAAACCCAATATACCCTCCCCACTAAAGTGGTGTAGGGTATAAACATTTTATATTTATTAATTTTGAATTTTTATTAAAAAATTTTAAAAAATATGAAAAAATTAGATGAAAAAAACAAAATATGCAATAAAAATATGCGATTATGAGTAAAATATGCGGAAATATGCTGTAGAATGCAAAAATATGCTGTAAAGAACAAAATATGCAAAAATATGCTCTAACAAACCGATGCCAAAATTCATTAAATTTTCTGAAATGGATAAATAGCTAACTCACGTCTCCACACGACGCGTAGCAAAAAATATGATATTGCATATTTTTAGTTGCCCTGCTCATTACCAAATAAAGCTATTGATACAAAATTTGGCACAAATATTAGTTTGGTATACAAAAATTGTATTTCAAGATTTTTTTCACGATCGGTCCATAACATGGGTGCGGTCGGTCCCATGCAAGGTTTCCTTCAAAAAATCACTTGAACACACATTACTTATTACTAAATTACGATATAGATACAAAATTTGACTGAAATATAGCTTTTATGTACAGGAATTTTGCTTAAAGAAATTTTTACGATCGGTCTATAATTGGACATATCTCCCATACTAGGTCCTGCCCCTAAAACCGCATTTAACTAGTTGCATTATCAATTTGTGTAGAACAAAATTATATATATGTATTTTGAAAATCCTTAAATCTTTCACACACATGCATACATTCACATTATTAAATATCGTTAAGCGTATCTTCTTCTGTTTTTTTCACAAGAAAGACAAAAATTTCTACGTATACTGAACCTTGCTTCCTGGCCAAGAAGATACCAGTGACAGACAACGTTAAGTACTTAGGTGTAATCTTCGACCGGAAATAAAAATGGAGACATCACATAGAGGATAGGATCAGTAAGGCACATCGGTGCTGGGCGATATGTAGGAGAACTATAGGCATGAAATGGGGTCTTAGTCCTACTATGACAAATTGGCTTTATAAAAGTGTAATTAGACCAATTCTAGCTTATTCTTACTTTATTCTACTTTAACCAAGGCTCTGGAAACGTTGCTAGATATTCCACCCAATGAAACATATTTAAGATATAAGGCGGCGCTTACAGCCGAACGGCTCTTTACCTTAGGCGAACTGGCCAAAAGCGGTTAAAGGACCCGTCATCAATGTATACTGATCACATTGGAAGGTTATACACAATCATTGGATGTGCCTGATCGTATACCGGACACAGATTATGTCTAGAACTTTGAAACGCTGATCCCAGATAGAATGTCTTGGTCAAGCGGAACATTAGAGCATATACCAGTAGGAATCCGTTGTTACACGGATGGCTCTAAATTGGGGTGACCCTGATGAGAGCAAGACGAAAAATCTCCTCAAAATGAGCAAGTCTGAAGTTAGTATGATGGTACGTATTCTGAGTGGACACACAGGATTACGAGCACATCTATGCAAAATTGGACGTGCGGATTCCGTCGAATGTAGAGCATGTGGAGAGGACAGTGAAACTCTGGAGCACTTCTTTTGCCACTGCCAGGCATTCGTCGAAGTTAGATCCAAGTATCTAGGAAGTGATGTTATTCCGGAAATAACATTCCTGACTGATTGGAAGATTCTTAGGAATTACGGACTTAGGAAACTGAGTTTATGAACACTGAAAAATAATTCATTCAGTTCCCCTTTTTTTCATGATAAGAAGCGCACAACAGGCCCGATAGTGGCCTAGGTGTATTTCTTCGGATTTGATGTAGTATACATCCTCCTATCAACCTACCTACCTAAGCGTATCTTAGGGCGCTATAAAAACATTAATGAAAATGGGGTTTGTAATGTTCAATAAATCTTGGAATTGTAACAGATTTAAGCTGTTTAAATCTTGGGGTTTTTCTATTTAAAACATGAATATATTTGATCAATTAAAAAGTATTAATATAAAAGTAGCTGGTGAAGGGTATTTAAGATTCGGCTCAGCCGAATATAACCTGTTTTGGTTATAGAAAACCAATATTTTTTAAATTTATTTATTGGTCCATATAAATATGAATGGAATTGCAAAGCAAATTAATCTAAATATTATTTTATTTATAAAATTAATAGACATTTGTTGTAAAAATTGACGTTTTATTTAATTTGCCAAAGATATTTGAAAAAATATAACCAATTTTGTGGTTGCGATAATTGTTATTCATAACCAAAAAAATATAATTAAATAAATCTTATAATAACACTTATTCTAAATCCATCACTGTTAATTGTTAAATGAGACCTTTTCGTCATTTTTCTTATAACCGTTACGTCTCTGGTAAAAACTAAAGAATTAACCATTTTTGATCATGTGAATTTTGTATTTTTAGACATAGTAAATCGGGACCGTAAAAAAGATTATATAAATTATCAGGTTTAAACAGGCATTGGGCGTAATGATTACACAATGTAATTAATTACAAGGTCAATTACAATTACTTGTAATTGAAGTTTTTCCAATTACAATTACTTCAAATGTAATTGTAATTGAAAATGTAGTGGTTACCCCCTGGTTTAAAAAAATATTCCTTCTCAGCAGACTTTTTAAATTTTTTTTTTTCGATTTTTCGCACCTTTCATTGCAATTTTTTTCCTTTCTGGTACAATAATTTGGAATCCTTGTAGCTGCTACTGATTATATTTAAAATAAAATCGGTTCACATTTGAATTTTTTTATTATTTTTCTTAATATTGCCTAGAAATTGAAAATTCCTGGAGGATCTGCCAGACAACATTTTTGTTGAATGGGAATTGCATGATAAAAGTGTTAGTGAAGAATATGTACATGAATTTTATGAATTGTTATGAATTTTTTTAGCACAAATACCAATAAAGTATTGAAAAAATGCACTGAATTAAGTAATTCACAGAGAGTTTCAATAGATTTCATAATTAGTCTCATGGCAAAAATTCACAAATTCATACTAATTGATTAGATTTTTATATTCATCTGAAAACCAACAAAGTATATATGTATTTCGGGACCTTCATTTGTTGTTGTCCAGTTTGCAGTTTGGAATAAAGTATAATGTTATTAATTACAATTCAAAACAAAAAGCAGCGAATTCTAAGAAAAATTAGACGAAACGAAAATAGTTCGCATGTAATCAATTTTAAACCTCACAAAAACGAAATAATTCAATTTTTATTATTTTAATAAGAGTTTTGTTACGGAAATAAATTTTTCATTAACTTAATTTAAAATGCTCCCTTCTTCCATTCCCAAAGTTCGTCCAAATTGACTGGAGCTAATCAGCATTGTGTCATCCGCCTCATCACGATTGACCATAAATTCACAACAGGATTGAGCTCGGGACATTAAGTGCTAACTGCATTAGTAAGAAATTTAATCAGAAACACCTTTCCTTACGATTTATGGCTTATACCTATATTGGGCTGTCATTAGAGTTTAGGGTTCGGGAAATACCGTCCGGGAATTCCCGGGATATCTCAGGAAAAGTTTGTCGGGATTTCCCGGGAAATTTTTTTAATCATTCCCGGGAAAACTGGAAATTTTAAGTAAACGTATTTTTAACATATTTTGAAAAAATAGCGATTTTATAAATTATCAAATTACAAAACATCATTACTGGTGCAGAAGGAAATGAAAAAATCCTTAATTAAAAACTATCAATCTATGTAAAAGCTTAACTCGAAGCAAGTACAAATAGAAGCAAACATTTTGAAATGAATGAATTTCTGAAGCCAACGTCTGTGGAAAGCGTTTGAGTTATCTCAGTAGCTGGACATTTTTCCACAAAATAACGGAATAGTTGATATTTTTTTATATTTTATTAATACTAAGAAGTATGAATGAATCTTATTAATTTAATACTTACCTATTCTTCTGCCTATGGAGTATATGATCTCTTTAGTAGTCCTATGGTATGCAAACCAAAAAACAGTTTCTCTAGAGCTTGATCAGGACATTCGCAGAGAAGATGGAAGACAGTTTCTTCCTTTTCCCTGCAACTGCGACAGTACTCATTGCAGGATAGCCCAAGCCGACTTGCATATCTGCCTAGCACTCAGTGTCTTGTTATTACTGCTATCAACCGCGTATGACCACAATGACTTCCATCTATCTTCAGCATTCTGAAGAAAGAATGTGAGGATACTGTTCTTTATAATACCTAACGGAGTTGCTACTGAAACGGCGTTGGAGATATCAAGAGCTTGGCAAAATTAAAAAAATGGTTTGATTTGTTCTCAAAAGAGAAAATATTTTAGATATCGCTAAATTTAAAAAAGTAGTCTGTTTTTGTTAAAAAATGTTGTTAATATAGTTAAAAATTAAGTTTTTTCATTTCCGTTTCCCGGGAAATTGAAAAGTCCGGGAATTCCCAAACTCTAGTTGTCATCCCATTGAAAAATTACTTTTTCTGCAGGATTGCCTCTATTAAATAAAAAATCTTGATGTTGGGACTACAAGATTGGAATGATAAATCTGAAAAATATACAAATGGTCTTCTTTTTCCATAATTTCAATGATTCTTTGCATTGGCCCAAGGAGGCACCGTATAAAGCAACCCCAAGCCATTACCGTGTTTCCCTAAGATGCTGCCTTTAAATTCTCTACATAGGACGATGTTACCAATTTTAAAAGAATCGGGAAAATAATGATGTAAGAAGATTATCTGCGTAATTTGAACAACCTTCATTCTGATTTTATAGATTTATCATCCCGATTTTTTAGATAAGAGCGCCAATTCTATCTAAGAAGTTATTTTTTAGCAGGATGGCGAATTAAAGCCGCCCTTAAAAAGTGCAAAAAATTGCTCAGCAACTAAAATTTCCTTCCGAAATAGTGTCCAGATCTCAACACGTATGTATCTTCTCTATATATTTCTGATTCATCTTTTGACTATGCATAAATAACGCCTATCCTGGGGAAGAAGTAATTTCACTGCGATCCAAAATAAACACAAATAGTAAAGAATAATGTTCTAAACATAATTCCTTATTGATGTAGTGTTGGTAGAAAATATGTCAAACTGTGTAAAAATATATGAAAGCAATAACGGATTTTGAAAAATATATTAAAATTCAATTTTTCACAAAATTTGTTGTTTGGTGCAAAATTGAGTACATGTAACTTATTTTAGTTTTGTCAGTTTTTTATATAGAATTTGATGCTTATTGATTTGAACTACAATTCATTCTGTTACATATTAGTGATGAAACAGAACTGGGGCATAGCGCTTTTTTCCATACAAATAGACATTTTTTGGAGTCGTAGAAATAAATAGAAATATGAGAGAATTTGTAGTTACTGCTGTAGCTTTAATTATGGGCCTATGTCGTTTTATATAAGTTCCACTTCTGAAAATAACCTAAATGTTCATAACTAATTAAATAATTCACACTGTCCACTTTCAAAAATTACTTAAACGCACATATGTCATGACACAAAAGATACCGGGATAAAATTCGACATAAATATGTATATTTTATGTATATGTATGTATGTATGTATGTATGTATGTATGTATGTATGTATGTATGTATGTATGTATGTATGTATGTATGTATGTATGTATGTAGTATGTATGATGTAGTATGTATGTATGTATGTATGTATGTATGTATGTATGTATGTATGTATGTATGTATGTATGTATGTATGTATGTAGTATGTATGTATGTATGTATGTATGTGTATGTATGTATGTATGTATGTGTATGTATGTATGTATGATGTATGATGTATGTATGTATGTATGTTATGTATGTATGTATGTATGTATGTATGTATGTATGTATGTATGTGTGTAGTATGTTGTATGTAGGTATGTTGTATGTATGTATGTATGTATGTATGTATGTATGTTGTGTATGTGATGTATGTTTGTATGTATGTATGATGTATGTATGTTTATGGTATGTATGTTGTATGTCTGTCTGTTGTATGATGTATGTTGTATGTATGTATGTGTATGTCTTATGTTGTGTATGTTATGTGTATGTGTATGTATGTTCTGTCTGTCTGTTTATGTATGTATGGTATGTCTGTATGTCTGTCTGTCTTATGTATGATGTGGTATGTTGTATGCTGTCTGTATGTATGTATGTGTTGTATGCTGCTGTATGTATTATGTATGTCTGTATGTGTATGTCGTGTATGTTGTATGTTGTATGTCTGTATGTATGTCTGTTGTATGTGTTCTGTATGTATGTATGTTGTATGTCGGTCTGTATGTCTGTATGTATGTCTTCTGTCTGTCGTGATGTATGTCTGGTATGTATTATGTCTGTTGTTATGTTGTATGTATGTTGTCTTATGTTGTTGTCTGTCTGTCTTCATGTATTGTACATGTGTTTAGAGCAGTGCTGCCCATACACATACTGTACACATTAATAATTCGATTGGTAAAGCAGCATAGAACAAAATTACCCAAAATAAAACTGTACTAATAAAATGACTGGCAAAACTAAAAAATATATTCTAACTGTCAAATTGATATTACGGATTTTGACAGACAGCGTACATTAAAGTTCATATATAAAAAACTATCAGCTGTGCTCCCTCATTCATCTACATAAATTCGGCTTTCTCAAAATTTTGTTGTTGTATTTCTGTGTGGATTTTAAAAAAGTTGCGTACAGATCTTACTTCGACAAATGCTGATCAGCAACTGAGTTGATTTTGTTTTGCAAGTTGAGAGATAATCAACTAACACATGCTCAAATAAGACAAGTAAGAGTGTTATATTCGGCTATGCCGAATCTTATATACCCACCATCAAACCTGGTTTGACTCGAATGAAACTTACTTATGTCGAATTTCATCTATATACTCGTATATTTAGGCCAGTTATAAGCGTTAAAGTAATTTTCTGAAGGGGACCATGTATAGGGGGGTAGGGTCAATTATGGGTCGATCCTCATAAAATTTGGTAGATAGAATTTGGTTCGTATTAAATTTATTTGTGTCGAATTTCATCGCTACACTCGTATTTTTAAACCATTAATGAGCGTTGCAGTCATTTTCTGAAGGGGACCTTATATGCGGGGTAGGGTCAATCATGGACCGATCCTCATAAAATTTTTTAGATAGATTTTGACTCGTATGAAACTTACTTATGTCGAATTTCATCTATATACTAGTATTTTTAAGCCAGTAATGAGCGTTAAAGTCATTTTCTGAAGGGGACCTTATATGGGGAGTAGGGTCAATTATGGACCGATCCTCATAAAATTTCGCATATTGATTTTGGATCATAAGAAACTTACTTATATCGAATTTCATCGCTATATTCGTATTTTTAAACAAGTTATGGCTGTTAAAGCTGCTTTTCGAGGGGCCACTTGTATGGGAGCTATCCGAAAACGTGGACCGATATTGCCCATTTTCAATACCAAACAAACCTTACCTATAGGAAATATTTATGTGAAATTTCAACCCTCTAGCTCTTTCCATTCGGACTCTATCGTGCTTTCAACAGACAGACAGACAGACGGACGGACAGACGGACAGACATGGCTAGATCTTCTTAGAATTTAATGAGGACCCAGAACATATATACTTTTGTGGGTCTATGACCAATATTTCTATGTGTTACAAACGGAATGACAAAATCAATATACCCCCCATCTTTTTTGATGGTGGGTATAAAAATGCACAAGTAAGCTTATAGTGTAGGTGAGTCAACGCAACGTCAGCAGAAATTTCTTGCCCTATCTCGCGTGATAGGGAATCGTGATTTTGGGCAACATTGGTTTAGAGGAGCCACCAAAATAACTAACCTAAGTTTAAAAAAAGTAAGAAAGTATAGTCGGGCGTGGCCGACCATATGATACCCTACACCAGTTATGAATATTAAATGTGATTTATTTTTCATAATAAAGTATTTATCTTCAATACAACCTTGTTTCCGAAACATTTAAGCAATTTAAGGACGAAAAACAAATTTTCTGAAAAATAGTTTATATAATATTTATTTGTGCTGGATTTCATCGCGATATTAGTGTTTATATGTGAATTTTGGACATTCAAGTCATTTTCTGAAGGGGACTTTGTATGAGAGCTAGGGTCAAATCAGGCCCGATTTTTATGAAATTTGGCAAGGTCATCAAGGCTCGTATAAAACTTATTTGTGCTGCTTTCCATCGAGATGTAGGTATATTTAACATAGATAGATATGAGCTCAAAGGCCCTTTTCGGGGTGTTCTATTGTATGGGAGCTAGTTGAAATAATGGACCGATGTTAACCATTTTAGGCTTCGTCCTTGGGCCAAATAAAGTGTGTGTACCAAATTTCATCAAATTATATTAAAAATTGCGACCTTGCGCACAGAACGAATATTTTTATGTGTTACAAACATCAGCACAAATCCAATATACCCTCCCCACTAAAGTGTTGTAGGGTATAAAAAACACACAATATATAAATAGATTACTGTCCACATTATTTTATTAAATATTTATAAAAGTTCCTTAATACATCAATAACTTTCACAGATTTTAAAAGCTGAGATTTTTACTTCATTGTTCTTTGCTATTAGTTATTATAAATATTTTATTTTTTCTTTAATCACACAAAGATGTGTTTTTTGAGACAGGAAGAGGTATCGCATTCCTCTGGTTACCTCTTATGTACATAAATACATACATATTTATGTACATATGTAGTTGTGCGCTTACCGCAAATGAGCTCTATATGATGTAAAAATGTATACATGGGTTATTTGAAGGGTTCCGCGATCACTCTGTCCATGAGACATCATGAATATATTTTTTATGTTTACTTTATTCGTTATACATTCTTCATTTTCTATAAAGCACTTCTTGTTTTAACATTTTTTGTATTCTGTTTCTAGATGTATGTATTTATTTTGTTTTTTGTTCCTCATGTATTATTTGATATGTACGTATGTATGTATGAATGTACATGCGATGAGCGAAAAATGAAACACGAAACGTTCCTAATTGTACCGGCAAAGCAACTCAAGTATAAAACGCACATCCGCCATGCGGGCTGATTGACAACAATTGGGGCAACTGTGCGATCGACAGCCACTGCAAGGCAAATTCCAATTATATTTGGTTCATGTCTGACATGACATGTGCATAATTGGTGTGAGGCCATGATAGAAACTTACTTTTGAGTTGTAAACTAAGGATAACATTTGCAAACGAAAAACATCATTTGGTTGCAAGAAAATGGTATTAAAAGTTTCACCAAATTATGCACCATTTTACTGCCACCTCATACAAATTAACGCGAACATGATCACTGCAACTGAACAATTTTGCTGTCAATATTTTTTGACATTTAGAGATATTGTAAAAATGTAAACCAATTTTTAAGTTTGTAAAACATACATAATTATGCAAGAACTCACTTGAAAAACAATTTTTTTTTTAAATTATCTGAAAGGTTTTACTTACATATGTATGTATATTGACCAAATAATTTTTTGCAGTCATTCCAAACACATTTTCGTTTGAGTAAGATAATTACGTTATCATCTTATAGCGATACAACGTTCTATGAGTTCAATTATTCTTCCGGCTTTTTATTGCCAGTTCCAAACATCCATTATTCTTAAGTCGATTTATACTCAGCCTCGTTTAGTACTTCTGATGTCGTAGTTCATTGTTGACTTTTAAGGTCTGTTATCGATCATGCGTTACATGTACATGAATTTTTCATTACATATACAAAAATATATTGAGTTTTATTCATATTGATATCGATTTTGTTTGCCTTTTACAGATTAATACGTCAAATAATTAAAAGTTCCTTTTATGAGTTAAAAATTATAAGATAATATTTAGTAAATATATTCATAAAAAAACTTTAAGAAATGCCAATAATTACAAATAAGTTCAAAATTAACCGAAAAATGTCGTTTTACTTTTCCCAAGAATGAAATTATGGAAATAATTTCACTATGGATTGGAATTTTACTTCTTTTTTTAACCTATTGATTTACGGAATAAGCATAAGTATATAAAAAGTAATTTTTAGAGCTTGACCCCATATTAGAAATTATTATACCCTCCACCACCATCAGTGGTGATAGAGGGTATATAAAACTTTGTCATTCCGTGTGTAACACCCAGAAATATTCATCTGAGACAAAGTATATATATTCTTAGATCTTATGAAATTCTGAGTCGATCTAGCCATATCCGTCTGTCCATCCGCCTGTCTGTATTAAACATTCTCACGTTAACATGAAGGAACAAAAATTAACGAAATTCATCCAAAATATTTATTATTATCCTAGGCAGTTTGGTATTGAAACTGAGCAAAATCGGTTTACATCGGAAAAAGTTATGAATCAAAATTTGAAAAACTCCGAAAAAAATAAGATTTTCAAATATTCTAACGTAATTTTCACAAAAACTGTGCAATATAACTCCATGAAAATCATTACATATTTGTTTCTATACATGAGCTTTATTCCTGTTGAAAAATGGCGGCATCGGTCCACAATTGCATATACCTCCCATACATATGTACGTTCGAATGTCGAAATCTTCAAAAAATTTTGCAAGTTAAAGTTTTATATCAGTAGAAATCATCCAGAGAAAAAAATTTCTGAATCGGTTCATAATTGGTCATAGCTCCAATACAATGTCCCCTTCATAAAATCATTTAAACATACATATCTCATTATCAAATGATGATATCCAGTCAAAATTTGGTACACATATTACCTTTGTATACCGAAATGTTATTTTATATTTTTTTCACGATGGGTCCATATTTGGTCATAGTTACCATACAAGGAAAGCCCCTTCCCGAAAATCACTTAAACGCAGATAACTCGTTGCTAAATAAAGATACATATTTATAAAAATGTTGCTTTTATATACAGAAATGTTGCTATAAAGGACGGTTTCTCTAAATGCGAAAAAACATTATATTGAAAACAACAAATAAATTCAAAATTTTGTTTTTGTTTTTAATATATTTATAATATGCCATTTACACCTAATCAAAAACTAGTTGGTTTTCGAAAAACAAAATTTTAAAAACCAATACGTTTATACCGAGAGTTTTTGATTATTTCTGACGTTAACTTACCTATACATATACAAATTAATGTTATCTTTATTTTATTTTAGAAATTATTTAAATACCGGTTTTTTAATAAAATTAATATAACTTTATTATTGGTTTTAACAAAATTTCAGTAAATTTTAAATATTTTAAAATATTTATTTTTTTTCATTCTGACATTTTCTTTATAAAAGCTTTTTAAAAGCTTATTCAGAGCTGGAAGTTTTGTTTTTAGTTATTTTTATTGGGTTTTTATAAAAAAACTAGTTTTAATTTGTATGGAAAAACCAAAGAGTTTTATATGCCGTTTACACCAAACAAAAACTAGAAATATTTGGCTTTATTTGGTTTTTGTTTGAAAAACTACTAAAATTTCTTTGGATTTTCCATACAAATTAAAAACTACTTTCAACTGGTTTTTGATAAAAACTCAATCAAAACCCAATAAGAATAAGTAAAAAATAAATTTCCAGCACTGGTTTCTCGAACTGAGCTTTTAAATGAAATAAATAAAAGAAAATGTCAAACAGAAAAAAAAAAACAAAATATTTTAATAATTCAAAAATTTAAAAAAATTTTGTTAAAAAAAATATTAATTTAATGAAAATTTCACTAAAAAATATTATTAGAGTGGTTTCCAAAATAAAAAATGTGGATTTTGTGGCAAAGATGATTTTCTGGTGTGTATGTATTGGTAAACAAAATCAAAAACCGTTGGTATAAACGTATTAGTTTTTGAAATTTAGTTTTTCAAAACCCAACTGGTTTTTGATTTGGTCTAAACGGCATATTAAGTAGTTTTTCAAACAAAAACCAAATAAAGCCAAAAACTACTAGTTTTTGGTTGGTGTAAATGGCATATAAGAAAGAAAATGTTGTTTCGATATTATGAAACAGCCATTAAATGTTTTTTTCGATTGGTCCACTTAATATAGTTTTTACGGTTTATAATTGGTCATAGCTCCCATACTATGTCCCTTCCCGAAAACTACTTTAAACGTATTTAACTAGTTGCATTATCTTCAGTAAAATTTGTTTGGTATAAACAATTTGTGTATATGTAACAATATATTTTAATTTCCTTAAATCTTTCACACACACGCATACATGAAAATTATTAAATATCGCTAAAGCATATTTTAGGGCGCTTTAAAAATTTAAAAGAAAATAGTGTTGGTAATTTTCAATAAATCTTGCAATTGTAACAGATTTAAGCTATTTAAATAGTGGGGTTTTTCTATTAAAATATGAGAAAACTTATTTCCACAAATATTTGATCAATTAAAAGTGGCTGGTGGAGGGTATTTAAGATTCGACTCAGCCGAATATAGCACTCTAACTTGTTAGAAATCAAAATATTGCCCGCAAATTCAAATATACGAAAAGACAAACTTGGACACGACAGTAAAATAAATTTCAAATAAGAGGATAAATACCCAGCAAAAAATGGTGCTCCCTCGGAAGCAGGTTTGTAAGGCAGAGAGCACTTGTATACTGCTACCACTTCGCATGAAAGATTACATGATTTTTATATTGGATTCCTCGCGTAAAGGCTCTGCATAAGGAATCCAAAATAAGCATATTTCACAGCTTTTAAATTAACCTGATTTCATCGAATTAAATATATACAAATAATTGTGCATTTCGGAATTGATTATATCAGGTGCTCGCGGAAGCACGATCCAGTTGCCTTTTACACAGCATCCACTATGTTGGTAATTCATGCCTTAAAAAAGGGATACTTTCACGCCTTCTTTAATATGTATTAAAGAAGGCATTCTAGTAATGCTTTATTAAGCCATTTCCTCTACCAACACCCCCACCACCCCAAAAAAAAGAACTGATAAAAGTTTATGTATAGAAATAATTTTATTTTTATCAACATGTAATTTTTATGAATAAGAACTAAAAAAGAGATCATTTACAAAACATATTATATTGATTAATTTCACACTAATAACTAAATATTATTGATTATTCATGTTTTATAAAGGATATAAAATAATACCGACATAAAAGTTTATTGTAAATTTTTCATTCTAATAATTAAGAGTTTTTAAAAATGTAAAGTATAATAATATTTTATAAGTATAAATATTTTTACAAAATATTTGGTCTGTTCAATAATAACAAAATTTACAAATTATTGGAAATTGAAAAAAGAACAAGTGTTTTAAAAAATGAATAAGAATAAAAAATTAATTATAAAAAAATATTTCGTTCAGCAATAAGAGTAAAAAATAAATTATTCCAAAAAAGAAAATTAATGAAATTTAAGAAAAAAAATAGTTAAAAATCCATTAAAGATAATTCATTTTCCTTTGTATTTAAATAATTTAAACTATTTTCATCATTAGAAGAATTACTTTGAATGTCATTTAATCTAAGCTGCTAAGTTTTTTTAAAGGATGCTTCTTTGTAACGTCTATTTTTTGCCAAGCGAATGCCTTTTCTTATTTCATCATAAAAGGCCTTTTTTGTCAACATTTCGTCTTTATAGACACATTCTGAAAAAAAAATAAAAACAAGTATGAAATAAATAAAATTATAAATTTATTAAATTAACTTACTGTAAATTAAATTTATAAGTTTTGGGTAGTCTAAGAGTCTTTTTTTATTTTGTCTTCCATCAACGTTAAATTCTAGTAGCAGATGTTTATCAAAAATGGCTGTTAGCATTTTCTTAATACCATTTCTTCCCACTATTTTTTTAATTGTGTGAGTCTGAAATAAAATATAAGGAATAATAAAAATTTAGGTGTATTAATAAATATTAGTGTAGTTTTATTACCATAGCTTCCATATTTTCATCAGAAATTTCTAGTTCTATATCGTCCATTTCCGATTTAGATTTAAGAGGAAATTTGTCCAAATATCTTGTGGCCACTGCAGTGGAGGTTAAATTTGATTTTATTAAGACATGCATTTCAGACAATAGATCTACAATTATTTTGTTTTGTCCACAAAATGTTTCTTTTAATTCCTTAATTTCTTTAGCCATGTCGCTGTTTACTAATTATGTTAAAATACATTTATAATTTAAGGGTTTTTTTTTTATAGTTTTACTTAACAAGTTTATACCTTTTTGAAGTTCTTCTATACTTTTTTGGAGTTTTTCCAATTTTGATGCAGTCTCAATGGTTGTTGATGGATTTGTTTTAGTAGAAGATTCCTTCACAGGTCTAGAGCGTCCCATTTTGTAAAAAAATATTCTAAAAATGTAAAATATCTAATTACTGTTTTTTATTTATTGTTATTTATTTATTTATTATTATTTATTAATAAAGCCCAAACAAATGTTTGGATGGACCAACTTAATATAATCATTAAGAGCAATGACAAAATGAAATAAATAAATGGCTACTTTCATATGGCAAACATATTAATTTGCCGCTTATTTCTTGAAGTTTAAATGTTTCTTCTCTATATACATTTAAATTAACAACGAATATGCCAAGATCCTTCGATCGTATGGGTTCTGAAAACATATCTTCAGTGTTAATAAAAACATGGGCTTTAAACATATCATTTTCTAGAAAAGCTGTAATTTTGACAGGTGTATTATCAGAAATTAAGCAAAAACTATCTTGAAATTTTATATTAAAATACAAATTTTCTGATTTGTAAAATATTACGTTTCCCATTTTACCACGTTTGATTCCGTTTTCGACCGTATTTTTTGCCAATGGTATTTTGGAAAAAACATTAAACATTTGTTGCTCAATGTGTTGAGACTTTTTAATTGATCTTTTTAAAGAGGTCATAGCATTTTCAAATGGATATGCTGTTATATTTGAAAGATTTCCATATTCTAGTGCAACCTCTTTTAGGTGTAGAAGATTATGCACATTATGGGTAATGCTTGTTTCTCCATAATAATTTGGAAATTGTTCCACAAATTGTTTTAGAATTTCATGAGCCTGATGTATTTCACTTTGTCTAATATTATTTCGAATTAAAATGCGATAAGCACACGATAAAAGCAAAAAGTGTTTGAAAAAGTTTTCACTTGTAAATTTTTTAATTACAATGAGCCCAGTATAAAGTACAAATTGTCGAAATTCGACAGCTTTCCACTTTCTTATTTCTTCAAAAGAACGAGGCTTCCTAGCAAACTCGCGTGGTATAAATGGATATAGAGATATCATTAATGATGACATTGATTGTTTAGTTTGAGCTGATAGGCGTTCGTTTGTCTTAGATGTTAGCAGTCTTAAAAGCATTCTTTTCATTACTCCTAAATCTATCAAATGCATGATATCAATGGGAAATTGAGTTATCATTTTTATGTCTAGACTTTCTAGCGACATTTGCATATTTAAAAATTTTGGTTGGTGAAAATCTTGATCACGTCTGTATTTAAAATCGGTATCAGTACGTAATTTACCCACAAATTTACTAAAAGTTGTCACATTTGAGATACTTATTCCTTTCTGGTCACATTTACTGCAACCATTTAAGGCATTGTGACCTCTTATCCCACACACATAAGAGCGGGCTGGCGTGTCACAAAAAATGCACGGATAATTATGTCCAATTTACGTTCTTCGACTAGAAACCCATTTTCTTTTATATCTTTAATTTCATAAACAAAGTCATGTAAGTATAAATCAATATCTAATGGTTTTTTTTCGCCAACATAACTTCCTATCAAAAAAACGTTTACCATTGGTAAATTTACAATGCGGCCTAATATATTGGTCATAAACCCCTATCCTTGCTTTTAAATACGGGCAGACCGTCGATTCCAATGTCCAAAAACTAATTTATTGACATTTTCGTCTTTTATAACATCAATTATTTTATTCAGATTATTTTTAATCCCTATATGAAAATAGGTACCGGGAGCTACAGTCCGTTTAGAAACAGGCTGTTGTTTTCCAGATAAACTGATAACACTTAAAGGTATTTCAGAATGCCTTTTATTTAATATTTTTAATAAAGATGTAGTGCATTCATATGAGGGTCTGTATTTTAAATACCATTCTTTTAATTCATCCTTTAATTCCTTTACATCCGTATCACTATTATCCCTAATTTCTTGCAGAGAAAAGTCTTCAATATTTGAACGTGATTCGAACTCATTACCATCAGTTCTTCCCATGGAAGATGCTCTAAGTAGAGCTAATGCATTTTTGTTTTTCTCTTTTTTTATTAATTTGTTGATTTGACTTCGACCTACCATATTTTTTTTTTTAATAAATTATTAAATTTTTATACATAAACTCACTTTTATATGACTGTGTGCAAATGCGTATGTATGTTTTTAAACCGTTATACTTTTTTATTTTAACACTATCACTTTTATGCGCTTACTCACTTGATTTAAAGAACGACACATCAGAACTAAATGTAATTTTAATAAATATTGCATCATCTTAATCTTCGTTTTAGTTGAATTATCCGTCGTGTATAATCGAGAAATCATTATTATAATTTTTGCCTTACTTTAGTGCTTCTGCGCAGCAGTGTGATCTACGGAAAAGCACTATTTTTACAATTATTTACAATATTTATTTATTTCTGGTACCAAAAAATTATTACGCCTTCTGTTAGTGCTTACACGAAGCAGTAAAAACAAATACTAAAAAAGAGAATTACGTAGAAAATATTAGCAAATTATTTCTCTCTCAACACAGTTCTTATAAAATGTTCTCTGATATGTTTTTTATTCTATTGTGGATTTTACCGTTAGAAATATGTATGTAGTATTGTTGTTGTTTTATGTATTCTGAAAAAGTTTCTAAATTTATAAAAACTGATATTTATATGTAATACCATACATATGTAATAAATTTTTAGCACAATTAAATTTGAGTTTTATATAACTTGCTACTTTAATTTAACAATTCTTTAAAATTCATTAATAGTGTAAATTTTATAAATTGGTATACCTATTTATAATTAAAAAAAAATTAGAAGAAAAATAATTAATTGTTATGGAAATGTTTTATAAATATCAATATTAGAAAATATCAAAACTGAATTACAGATTTTAAAGCTGACGAGATCTTACAGATCCAGTGATTGTCTAACAAGAAGCGCTGATTTTTTCTAAGTAATTCACCACCTACACGAATAGCTGAATGTATGCCTTCCAAAATCATTTTTGTAAGGCAATAATTTTAGGATGCAATAAATGTAGCAGTAGAAGATGCAGTAATCATATTTATTGCTTCCAAATCCAGAATATTTTTTGCTGGGTAGTAAATAACTATTTAGGTTCAGTTGCATGCAGCCTGTAAGTACGTATATTAAATTTAAAATTGTAATAAGTTTAATATTTGTTTTATCTTAGGCAATGGCGATACATGAATGGAATTTTTGGACAAATGTTGTAAATACATTTACCTAACAATTCAAAATTAAAGTTTGAGCAAATTACGGTTCTGTCCGTATCATCATTGATTGTATAATCCGTGTTATCATGATATTCTGAATCCTTATAGATAGTGGAGTCGATTAAGCCATGTCCGTCTGTATGTCTTCGGAACCCAAAACATCAATAATTATATCAGACTTGCTTTCGAAAAGTTTCCTATTTAAAAACAGCTAAATCCGTAGATAAATAAGGGAGATATGAGCAAAAATCCGAGACAACCTCTGTACCGCAATTCGGTAATTTTTTAACTACAAAATTTTGTCTTTAAATAGAAAAAATTCGTAAGTTAACAATAATTATCGTTATGTGATATTCTGAATTTTACTTCACCGATTTTTTTTCGTTGAACATAATCATTAGTTAACAAAATGTAACGACCAATAAAAAGTTCACGTTAATAATTTTATATTTTAAAAATATTTCAATACAAAACTTTTGACCATAGAAAAATAAATAGAACTGAAACTGAGAATAAGAAATATTACTCTCTCACATGTACAGGTTCTGTGTGAATTTAATATAATTGTATGAGTATTTTTATTTTTGTTTACATAAAATAACAAAAATATGAAAGTACAAAATGTATCCGAATACATCATACCCTACCACATTGCGAGTAAGTAGCAATAAGTTATTTAGTATTTTTTAATGTAGAAGTTATATTCAAGAGATTGATGTTTGCTTAATTAATGAATGTACTACTCATTATAACAATATATAGTCAAAATTTCGTATATATAAAATTTGTTGAGTCGAATTTTATAAATACCCTATTCTTGTATAGCATGTACCGCTTACAAAAAAGTTCAATAGGCTAATTTATGGGCGGATTACATCATTACATCGACGCAGATGTTACAAACTTTAAGACGTAAACAAAATACCGTTCCCATTAGTGTGGTGTAGGGTGTATTTTGACTGCATTTGGCTGCTTTGAAATTAACAATAATCGTTCATATCAAGCGTTAATTTTAGCATTAGCACAATTCCTTTAACAAAATAGCCCCTGCTGCTGCAATAAACACTGCTAAAAGTTATGTTTTCCCATAAAATTATTGAAAACATTTTCAGAAAAAAAAACAAATTTTTCAATCGTTTTTATTTTTTAATATTATTTTCAAGTGTCAATATTGACTCAACCCAGCAACCACAAAGAGTTTATTTAAAATTAAAAATAATTTTTAATGAAGATCTTTCTTACATTGGTCAACTGATATTGAATAAAAATGGCTAATTCAAACCATTATTTCATAAAATATCGAAATATAATATCAAACAAAAATATAAAAACTTTTTAAACGAAAGAGTTTGTGTTTGTTGGGTTACATATTTTTCAACTAATACATTCTCACGACTTAGGTTTTTGACAGCAGACTTAGGTTTTGTCATACTCAGTTTCAGTTCTATGTATACCTTTTCTATGCTTTTGACATTCTTATATCTTTGTCGATAAAATATGTATTCTAACATAGAGTAGACTAGAGAGTCAACTCTCTCCGAAAAAACCTAACTCAGCTGTCAAAAAAACCTAACTATAAGCATGTATTAGTAGGATTTTCTTTAGAAGTATTAGTTTAAAAAAGCTTTTTACCACACATAAAATACCCACATAGTTGCACAAAAATGGTCGAAATGATAGTACCATGTTTTTATTGCAATAATTTTCTTAAGTTAATACATTTAAAATTGTGGATTGCATTTATAAAAGCATGATAATATTTTTGAAGCATTTTGTATTTGCTAAAATGTAAAATTCTTTAATTTTTTCTATTTTCATAAATTTGTTTACTACTAAAAAATGCTGCACCTTCAATTTGAAATTAGAAAAACAAAAATAAAATGTCAAATAATTAAAAAATAAAATTTTTTGATTTGTGAAAATTAAAAAGATTTTGATGGAGAAATTATATTAAAATAATTGTAAAAAATGTGTGTTTGTGTTATAAAAATTGTGCCCGAATCGTTTTTTTTGCGCGAATTTTGGAGTTTAAATATTTAATATTTGTTGTTGTAGCTTTGTGTTGAATTCACGCAGAACATGTAAGTGTAAAGAGAGAAAGCTCTTTTATTCGTGGTAAAGCTTGAGTTGGCTATCTATGTTATCTATGTATTCTAAGGTCGTTAAAAAGTTAGTGAATTGAAAATTCGTTAATGTAACCGATATTTGTCGTTACTTTACGATATCGGTAGTTAAAATAAAAAAATTACAGAATTGCGGTACTGATTTGGATGTGTGTTGGTTTTATTGTTTTTTTTTTTTTTTGGTGTTTGCTATTGCTAAAGTAATGGTAGAGTCGAAAAATAAAATTAAATTTTAAACACACTATGGTGAAGGGTATATAAGATCCGGCAAACCACGCAGGAGGATTACAAAAGAGCAAAACCACTACATAGAAGTAGGGACTTTGTTATTAGAACTAGTAATAAACTGGTTCTAAAGGATTCAATTGGTTCCAAGTGTACTAGTATAAATCTAGAACTAATAGTGCTAGTATTTTTTCAAACACACTCAATGTTAATTTGAGCATTAAGGTGGTATAGGAAAGTTTACAATTGGGAGCTAGTACAGGTGATTTTGGAACTAGTGAAATACTAGTTTGGTATTTGTTCCATTTCATGCAAGGGAGTTACAAAACATTTATTTTGGTACATATCCCACTATGCGACCAAAAAGCTCTTAAAGTAAAAGGTTGGTTGGTTACCATGGTAGTTCAATGCTTGCGAACAATGAAGTAAAGTCGAAGAGACTCCGCTTTGACAGTAGTTAATGTAATTAATGCTGTGAGAAATCTTAAGATGTCATTAAGTTAAGACGCAGATATTTCACAAAGATTGGATATGAAGTGACTGCCAAGAAAATTGTTTCTCTTAACGGCTAGAGTAGGATATTCGCAGAGAAGATGGAAGACCATTTCTTCCTTTTCCCTGTCCTTGCAACTGCGACAGTGTTCATTGAAGGGGAGTCCAAGCCTACTTGCATGTCTGCCCATGTGTACAGTGTTCTGTAATTACTGCTACAAACCTTGATATATCACACTATTTTGGTTTTTAAGGAGTCTTGTGGGTTTCTCATTGCAGGATGGCCACATTCATTAACTTGGCCCCTTTGCATGTGCATGTCCATCTATTTTCAGCCTTTTGAAGAATGAATCTGAGGATACTGCTTTTGCTACAACTTTACGGATTTGCTACTGAAACGGCGTTGGAGTATCAAGAGCAGATCCTGTTCTGGCAATCTCATCTGCCTGTTCATTTACATAATAGTCAGGGGCCCAAACAATGTAATGACAGATAGGCGACCCTGCCTTGACAGTTCATTCTTGATCTGGAAATTTAGTGAAAAAATATGTTGCCACGAATATTGAGATCATATAGTGCCCTGCAGACTGATATCGTAAATATTTCAGCTTGAAAAACACTAAAGTTGTTGTTTCTAGGCTAGAGGTCTTCTGAGGAGGAGCCAATCCTTAAAACAAAAATGAAATAACTCCTCAACTTTGGGGACTTTTTTCATTATGAAATAATTCCCCAATTTAAAAATGAAAAAAAGCCCAAACGAAATTAAATAACTTCCTAAATTAAAGAGAAATAAAAGGCGTCATGAAATAACTCCCCACGAAATAACTCCCCAAAACAAAAATGAAATAACTCCCTAAAAATTTGTTCAGAAAGAAACAAGTAAGAGTGTTATATTCGTCTATGCCGAATCTTTTATACCCACCATCAAATCACTGCCATATAAATAAACTTATATTTTGAATATTTTATTATTATATGTCGATATTAATGAGAACATCAGGGAAATATTTGAAAGAGGTCCATTAATGGGGTTTTAACTATTGATAGTGCTCTTTCGAAATAAATATATTAATTTATATAGGGAGTAGGGTTATTTATACATATATGGACCAATTCACATAAAAGTAGTTAGGAAGATTTTAGTTTATAATGGACTGACCCTCATAAAAATTGGTAGAGAGATTTTGTACTCGCATTTTTAAGCCAGTAATGAACTTTAAAGTAATTTTCTGATGGGGACCTTAAATGGAGGGTAGGGTCAATTATGGACAGATCACCACAAAATTTTTTAGAGCGATTTTAGCTCATATAAAACTTACTTCTGCGAAATTTCATCACTATAATCGTATTTTTAATTCAGTAATGAGCGTTAAAGTAATTTTATAAAGGGGACCTTATATGGGGGGAAAAGTCAATTATGAACCGATTCACATAAAATTTGGTGGAAAGATTTTGGCTCCTAAGATGCTTACTTATGTCAAATTTCTTCGCTATACTCGTATTTTTACGCCAATAAGCGAATAAGCGATAAAGTCATTTTCTGAAGGGAATCTTATATGGGCGGGTAGGGCCAATTATGAACCGATCCATACAAAGAGAGTAGAGAGATTTTGGCGCTGCGAATTATGGCCCCAGGTAAAATGGCCCCAAAATATAAAACGAAAAATTGCCCCAATGTTGGGGTCAAAATTCATTATGAAGTATAACCCTAACATTTTTTAAGAAAAATCACCCCAAAATTAATGAAAAATCTCCCCAAGGTTGAAATGAAAAGTGGCCCCAAATATTGGGTTAATTTTTCGTAATGAACAATTACCCCAAAAACGTAAATGAAATTTCACCCCTTTTTCCAAATAAGTTAAAGAGTTTCTTATCGTGCTTTCAACCCCAATTTTTAAATAAATTCACTGTAATGTATTGATGGTGGGGAAGCTAGTTCCTATGCGCATTTCGCCGGTTGCTTAAGCCAGCTCATCAGGAAACCTTTCCCAATATTTTAGGAAAACTAGAAATGTTTTATGAAAGAATTATTTTAAACTCAATAAGAATTCAAAACGCATCTTTCACAAAACATTAAAGTTTTGACAAAACACCAACAATAACAGTGAGTTTATTTTTTCTTACATTCCTTTCTACACTTGGCTGGTTGTTTTCCAACTCTAAATGCAGTTGTAAGGGAAAAAAAAAATAAAAACAAAATAAACAACTTCTATTTTGTTGTTTATAAAAACAACAGAATAGGGTATTCAGTTTTAAATGCACGGGCACTTGCAAATTTAATTTAAAAATTGATTTCGGGATTTTTATTATTTTTTCAAATAAGTTAAAGAGTTTCTTATCGTGCTTTCAACCCCAATTTTTAAATAAATTCACTGTAATGTATTGATGGTGGGGAAGCTAGTTCCTATGCGCATTTCGCCGGTTGCTTAAGCCAGCTCATCAGGAAACCTTTCCCAATATTTTAGGAAAACTAGAAATGTTTTATGAAAGAATTATTTTAAACTCAATAAGAATTCAAAACGCATCTTTCACAAAACATTAAAGTTTTGACAAAACACCAACAATAACAGTGAGTTTATTTTTTCTTACATTCCTTTCTACACTTGGCTGGTTGTTTTCCAACTCTAAATGCAGTTGTAAGGGAAAAAAAAAATAAAAACAAAATAAACAACTTCTATTTTGTTGTTTATAAAAACAACAGAATAGGGTATTCAGTTTTAAATGCACGGGCACTTGCAAATTTAATTTAAAAATTGATTTCGGGATTTTTATTATTTTTTCAAATAAGTTAAAGAGTTTCTTATCGTGCTTTCAACCCCAATTTTTAAATAAATTCACTGTAATGTATTGATGGTGGGGAAGCTAGTTCCTATGCGCATTTCGCCGGTTGCTTAAGCCAGCTCATCAGGAAACCTTTCCCAATATTTTAGGAAAACTAGAAATGTTTTATGAAAGAATTATTTTAAACTCAATAAGAATTCAAAACGCATCTTTCACAAAACATTAAAGTTTTGACAAAACACCAACAATAACAGTGAGTTTATTTTTTCTTACATTCCTTTCTACACTTGGCTGGTTGTTTTCCAACTCTAAATGCAGTTGTAAGGGAAAAAAAAAATAAAAACAAAATAAACAACTTCTATTTTGTTGTTTATAAAAACAACAGAATAGGGTATTCAGTTTTAAATGCACGGGCACTTGCAAATTTAATTTAAAAATTGATTTCGGGATTTTTATTATTTTTTCAAATAAGTTAAAGAGTTTCTTATCGTGCTTTCAACCCCAATTTTTAAATAAATTCACTGTAATGTATTGATGGTGGGGAAGCTAGTTCCTATGCGCATTTCGCCGGTTGCTTAAGCCAGCTCATCAGGAAACCTTTCCCAATATTTTAGGAAAACTAGAAATGTTTTATGAAAGAATTATTTTAAACTCAATAAGAATTCAAAACGCATCTTTCACAAAACATTAAAGTTTTGACAAAACACCAACAATAACAGTGAGTTTCTTTTTTTTTTTTTTTACATTCCTTTCTACACTTGGCTGGTTGTTTTCCAACTCTAAATGCAGTTGTAAGG
This sequence comes from Lucilia sericata, assembly GCF_015586225.1. Taxonomy (NCBI): domain Eukaryota; kingdom Metazoa; phylum Arthropoda; class Insecta; order Diptera; family Calliphoridae; genus Lucilia; species Lucilia sericata. The sequence goes on from NW_023994302.1 coordinate 383,674, forward strand.
GAAAAAAAAAAAATAAAAACAAAATAAACAACTTCTATTTTGTTGTTTATAAAAACAACAGAATAGGGTATTCAGTTTTAAATGCACGGGCACTTGCAAATTTAATTTAAAAATTGATTTCGGGATTTTTATTATTTTTTCAAATAAGTTAAAGAGTTTCTTATCGTGCTTTCAACCCCAATTTTTAAATAAATTCACTGTAATGTATTGATGGTGGGGAAGCTAGTTCCTATGCGCATTTCGCCGGTTGCTTAAGCCAGCTCATCAGGAAACCTTTCCCAATATTTTAGGAAAACTAGAAATGTTTTATGAAAGAATTATTTTAAACTCAATAAGAATTCAAAACGCATCTTTCACAAAACATTAAAGTTTTGACAAAACACCAACAATAACAGTGAGTTTATTTTTTCTTACATTCCTTTCTACACTTGGCTGGTTGTTTTCCAACTCTAAATGCATTTAATTTTAATTCAAATATAGGTGACGTGTCATAAAGTCCAGTGTCATATTTTCCATGGGCGTTATGACTCACTAAATTGAGTCTAGTGTCCATGGACGTTATAACAATTTCAAAAGTGTCACAATGCATAAAGTCTATGGATTTCAAAGAGTCCATTTATCAAAAGAAGGCTTAATTTAGCGAAGCCGGTATTCGAAATACCCCAGAGTTTAAAACCCCTGCGCCCGGCCGAAGGCCGGCTATACAGAAAACTTTTTAAATGGAAACCAAAATGCAACATACACCAAATTTAGGATAAATTCCTTTGGGGGTAAGAATGTCCCTTTCATAAATTCTTTACAAATTTTCAAATACAGTTCTGTTTTAAAAGTGATACAATGTCAATGGACATTATAACACTTTTAAAAATTGTCATAACGTCCATGGACACTATGAAACTTTTTGGTGTGTCATAACGTCAATGGACATTATGACATCCCACCTCAAATATAAGCTAACATATTTATAAAATTTCATATTTAATAATTTTTGTTGTATTTTTATTAAATGTTTGTTAATTTTGAACATTCTTGAAATATTTTTTGTAAAAATATGTTCAAAATTAACAAACATTTTATGAAAATACAACAAATATTATTACATAAAATATTTTTTAATAAAAAATATCGCGCGATAATGTTCTGATTTTTTATAAAATATTAATAAATAGTAATAATGAAAGATCACCCCTAATTATTATATGGTTTTTTAGGTCCCTTTTTAATATTTTAATATTCACGTATTTTACAAAATTTAAGAATGAAAATTAGCCCCAAAGGAAAAAAGTTTCGTTTTGGGGTATTTCTTCATTTCACAACATTGGGGTCATTTTTATTTTTTTTGCAAAATGCAGTATTACCCCAAATATAAAAATGTTGAAATACCCCAAAAAATATATAAAAAAAAAAACAAAACTTTCGTGTTTTTGTTTCCTGTATCTTTGTTGGGGCCATATTTCGTTTTACGTTTTGGGGCCATTTTACCTGGGGCCATAATTCGCAGCGCCAGAGATTTTGGCTCGTATAAACTTTACTTCTGTGAAATTTGTTCGCTATACTCGTATTTTTAAGCCAGTAATGAGCGTTAAAGTAATTTTATGGAGGAGGCCTTATATGGGGGGTAGGGTCAATTATGGACCGATCCACATAAAATTTGCTCGAAAGGTTTTGGCTCATATAAGACATACTTATTTTTACGCCAATAATGAGCGTTAAAGTGATTTTCTGAAGGGGACCTTATATGGGGGGTAGGGTCAATTATGGACCGATCCACATAAAATTTAGTGGAGGTAGCAGTAGTAATTGTAAATGATTTCTGCTAGCTTTGGAACATTTTTTAACTGCAAAAGTACTTATTTTTCGTTACTACAGCTACTTGTAGTCTAGTTTTTTAAACACTGACTATAATACATGTTTAATATTTGATGATATTTTTAAAATAAACTTGCATAATTTTAAAATAAATATAAAAAATATATATTGGTATTTTAACTTACAAATGCAAATATGAATGTAATCTACATACATTACATTCTTATTTGCAAGCGTTTATAGGCGTCTCATTAACTTCGCTTAGAACTCCACACATTATGTTAGTGAAATTTTCAATTGTCTTAATGATATTGTGGCTTACATTCTAAGCGAGAGCACATAGATGAGACAGCCTAAGACACTTTTATGTTAAATCTAAGTGGAAGAATAAGTGAAAGCATCACCACTGACTGCCACGAAATATCTCTTAGATAAGCGAATACATAATGTGTATTTTTACCGCTGGGTATTTATTAAGCGAAGACGTTGTTGGACATACCATAGAGTAGAAAGTCCTTGCGCCCGGCAGCTGGTCGACTATTAAGGGAATCTTTATTAAGCGATGAAACTGAAATGTATTAGACTTTCAAGCCCCACTCGAAAGTATGAGCGACCTACTTTTTTAGAAATGTCACTAAAACCGACTTGTTCCATAATTTGTTATTTTTAAATGGGAAATTATTTCATATTAAAATTAGGGATTTGTTTCATATGAAACAAGGCAAGGATATTCTACTCCATGGTATGTCCAACAACGACTTCGCTTAATAAATACTTCCTAAATAGAAGGCCTACGGCCGTATGCAAGGATGTCCCACTCTATAATATGACCAACACCGGCTTCGCTTAGTAAAGATTTCCTAAAAAGCAGGCCTAAGGCCGAACAATCTTGATACAGGGAGAATGTATTCTTAGCGAAGCCGGTGTCCAATGTACCTCATAAAATCCTTGCGGCTATCAAACATATATTTTTTATTTCGTATTTTAGGTTCAATATTATAGAAATTTCGAAAAGTACCTTTCGAAAAAGTACCAAAAAGTCCTCTTTTATGGGTCCTCACTTAATCCAGACTCAACATACATAATGTTTCTAGCTTCAATATTATAGAAATTTCAAAAAGTACCTTTTGAAGAAGGATAAAGTACCAAGAAGTCATCTTTTATGGGTTCTCACTTAATCCAGACTCTACATACTTCATTTCATGTTTCTACCCAGCAAAAAATTAAAGATTACCATAAGAACAGCTTGCCATATAATGACTTACCTTCTCGATTGCCAATTTTTAATACTCGATTACCAAACACATTACATTAGGTATAATAAAATGGAAGATGTAATTGAACTAATTATTTAAATTATAAAATAATGCCTGAATAGTTGTATTAAAAAAGTACTTCTAAGCAGTTAAGTTATCAGTTTCCTATATTACCTTCTTAATTATTTTAAACCGAAAGAGAAACTAATTGCATTTTGATCATTTTAAACACAGTTTCTATTAAAAATCTAAAATTTCAAATTTTTAAACTACATTTAATAAATAATACCAACATAACATGAATTAAAAATACTGAATATTATTTTAGTTAGAGATGAAATACAAATAACATAAAATAATTACAAATAAACATTTAATTGTTAATTAAGCACTAAAATTTGTACAAATACATATTTTATAAAAAATTATAAATCTAGTTGTAATATTAACAAACAATATTTTTATTTGTTTCATTATTTTGAAAAGTTAAAAAGAATTAAAAAAAACATCTAATTCTAAGCAATAAATTGACGTTTTAATTCCACTTTTCTTAAAACTCAAACGTTTTTTTTTCTCGAAAGAGAAAACAGTGGAATATTTTTCTATTTAAAACTCAATTACAATATTTTCAAAAGGTAATCGAGTTTGAATTTTGTCTTTAAAATCTCGATAAACTCGATTACATTTAGAATATATTATTGTAAAAAGTAAGTAAGTTTTTAATACTAAATTGATATTTTGATTTTTTATTCTCTAAAAGTAATGGAATTAATAACAATAACTTTTTCTATTAACCTATTAAGAAGGTATATAAAAAAGATGACTCTTTATTTGAGAGAAAATAGTTTTCTGTCATTTTTTTTTATATGAAATTTGACATACACATTATACTAAAGTCTGTATATAAAAAAATAAATTGTGATCAGCTGGATCTTTGTGTAAAAACTTGAATATTATATGTGCAAAGTGAGAGAGCAAAAACAAACAAAAATATACCGTTACTTTTTCTTTCAGAAACAACACAAATTTATTCTCTTTATTAAAAAACTCATTTAAAATTGTGAATTGGCTAGAGTGGACGCGTATTTTGTAATATTAAAAGTTTAAACAAATTGTGAAGTTTTTTAATAATATTCTATAATTTTACTAAGTATAAAGTGTAATCAATAATAATGTCAAGTAAGTCCCAATATTATAAAAATAAAATAAAAGATAAACTAAAAAAAATGTTTTCAATGACAGAAGAAAACAAAAAAAATAACAATGTTAGTGTACATAATTTAGGTGAAAATAATGTTAATCCTCAGACTTCAGATTTAAAGTCAAAACTGAAAACATGGGTTCAAGAATATAATCCAACAGTTGCGTCTTGCCAAAATTTATTTAAAATTTTAAGGGAAGAAAATTTGGACGTTCCTTTAAGTGTAAGTACGTTAATCAAAGCAAAGAAAACATGTTCTATAAGGACAGTTACGCCTGGACACTATGTTCACATTGGACTTTTAGTCCAAATAAATAAAATTAAACATATTTTTGGTGCTAACGTTCATGCAATTGAAATAGATATTGGTATCGATGGTCTACCTCTTTATAAGAGTTCGGGCATTGGGTTGTGGCCAATTTTAGGTAAAATTGTAGGTATGGAAGAAATTGATGCTTTTTTAATAGGCAGATATATAGGACCACACAAACCCTTAAATTTAGACAGTTACCTTCATGATTTTCTACATGAATACCAAGAATTAAATGAGGATGGAATTGATTTTGGATCTAATAAAGTTAAATGTTCCATAAGGGCCTTTATATGTGATGCGCCAGCGCGTTCTTTCGTGTGTGGTGTTAAGGGCCACATGTCTTTCAATGGATGTTCAAAATGCCATCAAATTGGTAGAAGAATAGATAACGTTAACACTTATAGTACTAAAAAGGCAACTCCGAGAACAGACGCGCAATTCACAGAAAGATTCGATCCAAATTTTCATCAATCATATTTTCTTCATTTTAAATCAATGTTGGAAGATGCAAACATAAAAATGATTACTCAATTCCCGGTTGAACCCATGCATATGTTAGACCTTGGGATAACCAAAAAAATACTAAAATTCATTTTACAAAAAAGAGTAGTTAATTTGACAAATGATCAAAAATTAGAAATGTCTGGTGTTCTTTCATCTCTATCGCCATTTATATACCAAAAGAATTTGTACGAAAGCCAAGGGGGTTTGAGGAAATATATTATTGGAAGTCCACATAATTTTGCCAATTTGTTCTTTATACCGGCATCATTGTTTTAAAGACATTTCTTCCAAAGCACTTGTACGATCACTTTGTTATTTTACACACGTCATACAGAAGTTTATTATGTCCCAATAAATTTAAACAAAATGGTCGTAAAATAGAAAAATTAATAAACGAATTTGTAACTAAATTTCCTGCATATTATGGGCCATCGAGTGTTTCTTTTAATGTACACAGTTTGCTGCATTTGGTGGAGTGCGTTGAGGAGTTTAGTGATTTAAACAGTATATCCGCATACAAATTTGAAAATTTTTTAAAAACTTTAAAGCAAAAGGTACGAATGCCAAAACATATTGGACAACAAATTTTTAATAAATTCATAGATTCTCCTATAAAGATAAGAAAGATTCACACCGGCCCAAAGTAAAGTACTTCTGGAGATATAATAGGATTTCAAACTGAAACATCATATCTCACGAATAAAGTTCCCAACAACTTATGTTTAATGAACGATAATAATTACGTATCAATAATCAGTTTTAATAGTGACCACACATTTCTTGGAAAGCCATTTTTGAATCCCCAAAACTTTTATGAAAAACCTATAAGATCTTTAGATATTGGCATTGCTTTCGTTAACATTAACAGTTATGCTTCCGTTCAAAAATACAATATTAAAGATATTTCTTCTAAAATTATGTCACTTCCTTTTGATAACAAACTCGTATTAATACCACTGTTACATTCAATTGAATAACTTAACCACTAATTATATTTTCTTATAACTTTAACAGAAAAAAATAAATCTATACAACAAAAAGCTGATGAAGATCTAACAGCCCAGGCAAAAGATTTTCTAATTGAAATTCTAAGTAAATATGCTGATGTATGAAGTAAAAATATTTACTAATTAATATATTATATTTTTAGCATTATTAAAAAAACAAAATGAATTTAATTCCCAGATCTATAATTTGTTACAACAAAGTGAGAATAACAAAAACATTTTGGCGGGAATCGAAAATTTAAAAGGTAAGTAAAGTAAAGATTACATGTAATAGTAAACATTTTTCAAAATTCTAAATATACATTTTTAATTCTAATTTCAGACACTATAGTGAATCAAAATAATATACTTACAAATGTTCTATCTAACCAAATAGTAGCACTAAATTCATCTTTTAAATCACATTTTGAACATCCAAAATATACCACACTTTTTCCGCTTTCATCAGAAAAGGATTTAAACGATTTTGAGAACATGATTAACGATGACAATAAAAGTGAAATTGTAAGTTATTTTAATATTCTATGTATTTTTTTTTTCAATTAAACATTTTAATTTTTTAATAGGTTTCGTCTATAAAACGCGTTCTGGGAAATAAAAATTTGCAAAAAGGAATTTGTAACATTATTTCCAATAAGATGTTATTGGAGTACAATATGAGAGGAATTCAAGGAAAAAAGCGATTAATGGATTACAAAGCAATTATGAATGTTATATTTTGTAAGTAAATATTAAAAAATTCTAATTTTTATTTTTTATAAATTTCTAATATTCCCGGTTGAACCCATGCATATGTTAGACCTTGGGATAACCAAAAAAATACTAAAATTCATTTTACAAAAAAGAGTAGTTAATTTGACAAATGATCAAAAATTAGAAATGTCTGGTGTTCTTTCATCTCTATCGCCATTTATATACCAAAAGAATTTGTACGAAAGCCAAGGGGGTTTGAGGAAATATATTATTGGAAGTCCACAGAATTTTGCCAATTTGTTCTTTATACCGGCATCATTGTTTTAAAGACATTTCTTCCAAAGCACTTGTACGATCACTTTGTTATTTTACACACGTCATACAGAAGTTTATTATGTCCCAATAAATTTAAACAAAATGGTCGTAAAATAGAAAAATTAATAAACGAATTTGTAACTAAATTTCCTGCATATTATGGGCCATCGAGTGTTTCTTTTAATGTACACAGTTTGCTGCATTTGGTGGAGTGCGTTGAGGAGTTTAGTGATTTAAACAGTATATCCGCATACAAATTTGAAAATTTTTTAAAAACTTTAAAGCAAAAGGTACGAATGCCAAAACATATTGGACAACAAATTTTTAATAAATTCATAGATTCTCCTATAAAGATAAGAAAGATTCACACCGGCCCAAAGTTAAGTACTTCTGGAGATATAATAGGATTTCAAACTGAAACATCATATCTCACGAATAAAGTTCCCAACAACTTATGTTTAATGAACGATAATAATTACGTATCAATAATCAGTTTTAATAGTGACCACACATTTCTTGGAAAGCCATTTTTGAATCCCCAAAACTTTTATGAAAAACCTATAAGATCTTTAGATATTGGCATTGCTTTCGTTAACATTAACAGTTATGCTTCCGTTCAAAAATACAATATTAAAGATATTTCTTCTAAAATTATGTCACTTCCTTTTGATAACAAACTCGTATTAATACCACTGTTACATTCAATTGAATAACTTAACCACTAATTATATTTTCTTATAACTTTAACAGAAAAAAATAAATCTATACAACAAAAAGCTGATGAAGATCTAACAGCCCAGGCAAAAGATTTTCTAATTGAAATTCTAAGTAAATATGCTGATGTATGAAGTAAAAATATTTACTAATTAATATATTATATTTTTAGCATTATTAAAAAAACAAAATGAATTTAATTCCCAGATCTATAATTTGTTACAACAAAGTGAGAATAACAAAAACATTTTGGCGGGAATCGAAAATTTAAAAGGTAAGTAAAGTAAAGATTACATGTAATAGTAAACATTTTTCAAAATTCTAAATATACATTTTTAATTCTAATTTCAGACACTATAGTGAATCAAAATAATATACTTACAAATGTTCTATCTAACCAAATAGTAGCACTAAATTCATCTTTTAAATCACATTTTGAACATCCAAAATATACCACACTGTTTCCGCTTTCATCAGAAAAGGATTTAAACGATTTTGAGAACATGATTAACGATGACAATAAAAGTGAAATTGTAAGTTATTTTAATATTCTATGTATTTTTTTTTCAATTAAACATTTTAATTTTTTAATAGGTTTCGTCTATAAAACGCGTTCTGGGAAATAAAAATTTGCAAAAAGGAATTTGTAACATTATTTCCAATAAGATGTTATTGGAGTACAATATGAGAGGAATTCAAGGAAAAAAGCGATTAATGGATTACAAAGCAATTATGAATGTTATATTTTGTAAGTAAATATTAAAAAATTCTAATTTTTATTTTTTATAAATTTCTAATAAATATTTTTTATATATTTTCAGTGGCAAGATCATCAGATGTAACAACGGAGATTGAATTTTTAGCAGAAATGCGGAAAGCCATTAAATTCGCTAAAAATAAGCATTTTAAGATGAATTGTTTAAAACGAAAAAGAGATAGTTTGAACGAATCAGAATGTTCTGATTAAAACTATAAAAATTAAACTTTTAAAAAGTTATACTTACATATTTATGTTATGTATTTAATTTTGATTTTTTAAAGTACTAATGTGAAAGATTGAATATTTACGTTACGTTATTAAATTTGTATTTATACTTTGTATGTAATTTTAAAGTACAAATGTGAAAGACTGTGAATATGTTTTTAGTTTTTGTATTGTTTATTTCTAATAATTTTTAATAAATTAATAAAAAAAATATATATATTAAAAACAAAAATTTAATTCTATACTTTTATAGAGAACTACTTTCTATATGAAAAATAGAAGCACTTATAAAACAAAAAAATTTTATTAGTTCTTAAATTTAAGCAAGGAAGTAGTTATAATTTTGCGAAAAGCACTATTTACTTTAAAGATAAAAGAACTACTTATTTTAAATTTTTAAGAAGTATTTCTTATTTACAAAAAGTAACTAGTTCTTACTCAAATTATGTAAATAGTTCTTAAGAATCAAATATTTTAGTCTCACGCCTTGTAAAAATCATTAAGATGGTAATCCAGTTCGGAAGTGGTTCCGCCAAAAAAGCTTAATTCCACACTCGATTACCTTTTCTCAAATTTTTTGCTGGGTTGGCTTAATATTATAGAAAATTCAAAAAGTACCTTTTGTAGAACGAAAAAGTACCAAAAAGTCCCTTTTTATAGGTTCTTACCTAGTCAAGGCCCTACATGCAAAATTGCATGTTTCTAGGTTCAATATTATAGAAACTTCAAATAGTACCTTTTGTAGATCGAAAAAGTACCAAAAGTCACCTTTTATGTGTTCTCGCCTAATCCGGGCTCTACAAACTTAATTTCATATTTTTAGCTTCAATATTACAGAAAATTCAAAAAGTAAATTTTTTAGAACGAAAACTTACCAAAAAAATCCCCTTTAATGTGTTTTCGCCTAATCCAGGCTTTACATACTTAATTTCATGTTTCTAGCCAATAACAACGTAACGTGATGTTCTTTTTTATACCCTACACCACTTTAGTGGGGAGGGTATATTGGATTTGTGCTGATGTTTGTAACGCACAATAATATTGGTCCTATACCCACCTTAAAGTATACCAATCGGCTTAGAATCATTTTCTGAGTCGATTTAGCTATGTCCGTCCGTCCGTCCGTCTGTCCGTCCATGTAAACCTTGTAATCAAACTACAGGTCGCAATTTTGAAGATAATTCAATGAAATTTGGCACATGATCTTCTATTGTCCCAGGGACGAAGCCTATTGAAAATGGTTAATATCGGTCCATTATTTCACCTAGCCGCCATACAACTGAACCCCCGAATAGGGCTTGTAAACACTGTAATCAAACTACAGGTCGCAATTTTGAAGATAATTCAATGAAATTTGGCACAAGATCTTCTATTGTCCCAGGGACGAAGTCTATTGAAAATGGTTAACATCGGTTCATTATTTCACCTAGCCCCCATACAACTGAACCCCCGAATAGGGCTTGTAAACTTTTTAAACAAACTACAGGTCACAATTTTGAATATAATTCAATGAAATTTGGCAGTTGATCTTCTATGGTACCGGAGACGAAGCCTATTGAAAATTGTTAACATCGGTCCATTTTCTCACATAGCCCCCATACAACTGAACCCCCGAATAGGGCTTGTAAACCTTTTAATCAAACTACAGGTCGCAATTTTGAAGATAATTCAATGAAATTTGGCAGATGATCTTCTATGGTACCGGAGACGAAGCCTATTGAAAATGGTTAACATCGGTCCATTATTTCACCTAGCCCCCATACAACTGAACCCGACGAATAGGGATTTTAAGTTTGTAATTATGTTTAATATACTCGTATCTCGACAAAAAGCTGCAAAACCAAGTTCTATAATAGCCTTGATGACTCTCGTGAATTTTATAATTATAGGGTATCATTTGACCATAGCTCCTATACAAACCCCCCTTCAAAATTTGACTTAAATGTCCACAATTTTATTCAGCAATAAATGGCTTAAGTATAATTCAAGGCAAGGAGAAATTCAACTTAAATGCTCTATTATGAAAACTAAATCACATTTTATTTTTGTAACAGGTGTAGGGTATTATATGGTCGGCCTCGCCCGACTATAATTTCTTACTTGTTTGCTTTGTGTTTATAAACAAGAAATCATAATAACAAAAAAATTTACGTTTGATACTGTGTTTTGTTTTTGTTTGTTTATTGCTTTGTATAAGCATGCACGAAAAATGTAATTTTTCATGAAATTTTCAGAGGTGGTTTCGGATTTTTTATGGGCCGATTGGGCTGATTTTAAATAGCGTTCTATTCGATAGAACGATAGAATTATTGAAAATTCGGATCTCGCAGATATCTGGGGTCTTCTGAAAACTTATTTCAACATACACACAGACAGACAGACGGACATGGCTAGATCGACTCCGCTATCTATAAGGATCTTGAGTATGGGCATTTTTTTTGTAATTTTTAGTAACATTTTCTCTTAAATATTAATTTATATGAGAGCGATGATGTAAATGGGATATCATCAGAATATATATTAGTTACAAGAATAACTTCTTAAAAAAAATCAAAGATAATAAATAATGATCAGTTAACGGTAAAATTTTGATTTCTTTTCATCAACATTTTAATATCACGTTCGTCACGAAAAACATGATTTATTCTTATTCCTTTTGCGTTGGTGCACAAAGTGTTTAAAATTTCGTCTGTTTTGAAATAACGGTAATGAAATCATCTGTTCTTTTTGCTGTTTATTTTCTTAACTCAGAGCTTCCAAACAAGCGAAATTTTGTTTCAATTTCTATTACGCAATGTGAAATATTTTGTATTTGCTGAAAAATGTGACCTTTCTTCGCGAGCACAAAAAATGCAACGCAGTGAAATAACAGTAAATTTATGATTTTTCTCAGGTGAAATCGTAATACAGATCGATTTACGCCAAATTTTTCACTCAAAAAAACTAACCAATTTCAAGCATGAATTCTTATCCTATAGAGCTTTAATAATAGTTCTTTTTTGATTAGATAATAATTATTACTATTATAATATTCGTATTGTATAATTTCTTCAAGAAACTTTCATTCAAAACGCAATAAAAATCATAAATTTACTGTTATTTCATTGCGTTGCATTTTTTGTGCTCGCGAAAAAAGTTCACTTTCACTTTTCGTAATAGAAATTGCCTTACAAAATTGCTTCCAGGCAAGCAGTATTTTTTGCTGTGTTATGGAATACAACAATAAAACAAATTTTGGAGTGTACTAAAATGAATTGATATAATTCTTACATAGTCCGACTCTCACATAAAGAAAATTACTCACTCACATCTACGAGTACTGTGTGAGTTCTACTCTCTTGTGAGAAATTTAAACTTGTCAAAACATTCAAAACTTTACCTTACTTTTTTGACCACTTTGAAGGACCGTACGCGAAATTGCCGTTATCCCCAAAAAACTGGAATTTTTTTAAATAGTTTTAAAGGACTTTTTACTTAAAATTTTGTTTTATTTTCTTGAACTGAAAAAAAAATATTTTTTTAATTATTGACATATCATTTTTCTTGTTGTACAATTTTAATTTACAAACAGAGTTTCAATTTTTGGTATTGAAAATCCAAACAAATTTAAAATTGTAATTTTTTATAAAACTCTGTATGTTGAGAATGCACCAACACATATACATTTTTGTTACTAATACATATTTAGACCCTTCAAACATTTAGAAGACAAAACCCTTCAAACATTTAGAAGGCAAAACTATTGCGCATCACCCCCGACGCCACGTCAGAAACACTTCTGGACGATTGTCAGACGAGAACGCACATTTTACAAAAACAAAATACATTTATTTCGAATTTTCGTCTTCTAGAAATATACTTTTAAGTTACTTCCGGATTATAGTTAGAAGAGTGCATCCATTTTGCTTAAACAAAAAACCATGACTGTTGAATTTTTTTCATCTGGAAGTATACGTTTTAGTGACTTCTGAATGAGAGTTGTATGAGAACACACATTTTACAATAACAAAATACATTGTTTCCTAATTTGTATCTTCTTGATTTGTATGTTTATGTCACTTCTGGAAGACAGTTTGAAGAGTGTTCACATTAATGTTGCATTTTATTCATCTGGAAATGTGGATTGTAGTCACTTCTGTACGATTGTCAGACGAGAGCACACATTTTACAAAAACAAAATACATTGATTTCTAGTTTTCCGTCTGGAAGTATACTTTTAGGTTACTTCCGGATGATAGTAAGAAGAGTACAAAAACAAAAAAATATAAATACTCCATTTTTTAGCGTGAACGCGAAAAAATAAAAATAAATAATGCAGAAATTTTGCTAAGTTCAGTTATGTTTTGTGTTTTGTCCAGTCATGTTCAGTTTTAATTATTCATTGTAAAACTTAAATGAGTTATTGAATAATATTGATAATATTTATAGAAAAATAGTGTAATTAATATATTGTGAATCTTAAGTAATAAAAAAAACCTATTTGACAGTGTTATGTTAAAAGTCAACTGTTAATAAACATTTAAGAAGGTTTTGTTAATTGGTGAAGTTTATTAAATATATTCCAAAAAGTAATTATCTTCAAGGATTATATAAATAAAATTAAAAAGTAAGTTGTCATATTTTACATTAAAATACTATTTTAGGAATAAGTTAACAACTCTAAACGGCTTCCATTTTCATTATTTTTAAACGAAGTCTAATATGTTTAATTAAAAATGATTTTATATTAAATTTCGTCTCTCTATTAATTGGTTTAGGAGTTATAAGCATTTAAAGACTTTTTCAAGTTGTACGTTTCGGCTTACATTTGATGAATATTGCATGAATATTTTAACCTATTTAGATTTATTTGAGTTAAAACTTAACTTTCAATATTTTTTAAACTATTTGCGCGTTTAGGTCCTGTTTCTAGATTACGTATGATCACTTTGAGCTAAAATTTTATTTGTTTTATACATAAATTATTTTTTGACTTCACTTGACACGAAATTGCCCATATAAGATATTTAATATTAAAATCAAATATTTTTAAAACCACCTTTTTTAAATACAATTTTATTAATTTTCATATAGCTTTGGATTTAATTATTCTAATTATAGGCCTTTACTAATATTCTTAAGTTTTTGAAAGTGTATAACTCCTTAATTAGAAGAGAGCATACAAAAAATAGTATTGCAGTATTAGTGTCAAAAGCAATATCCCGTTTAGGGTCGTTAAGGTGTTTCTATCGTTAATGACTGTAAATAGTTTTAAAAATAATCCATGACTTAGTAATTTCAGATTTTTATAGACGGTTTAATTCCAAGTTATTTAAAAAATGTTCATGAAAGGTAATGTTTTTATTGATTCAAAACAATAAATAAATAAATTAATTAATTTTTAATTATTTTTTTTTTTTTTTAGAAAGCAGCTAATATTGTACCCCCTATTAAAATACTTCTAACCGAATGTATGTCTTATTTCGGTTCCATTAAAAATGTCGATTATTTGCAGAAAATGTAAAAAATGGATCTGAACGTTTAAATTTCGGTGGGAAATGATCAATAGATCATAAGAGAATCCCATTTTTATTGCTTCCTAAAGTATAACAGGTAATTTCAATAAATACAAAAGTATGTACATATATTCAATATTAATTATAACATTATTTTTGTTTATTTCGTTGAAGGATTAATGCGTTCCAAAATATAACTCTTGCAATTTGATGGATTGATCATAAAATTTATGGAGAACTACAAAAATATTTTAGAGTCCAACGTTTTACAATTTTTGGAAGTATACCAGTCAACAGTTGGAATATTAATACAGATTTCCTGAAAATTATCTTATTATAAGGTAATAATTCCAAATTTTTGATACATATGTACATTAGACTGACTCACTCTGTATGGAAAGCAAAAACGTGCTTTTGTTACCCCTCTCAAAATTTACCTTGCTTTGTTTTATGATAATTCCCAAAATGTTTTAAGTCTAGCGATGACCGTTCGTGAGCTGGACCAAATTAAAAAAAAGGTATTTTGGAATTATTTTTTTTTTTAATTTTTGTTTGTTTTGAAACAAAATATCCAATACGGAGTATTGTTTAAAAGGTATTTTAAAGCAGCGTCCAATGATGTATTTATCATAAATAACCGTCTGCTTATAATTGTCATATTCCAAAATATTTAAAATTGTTAGGTTTTTCACTAAGAAAAATAAAATGTATGCACAATTTTGCAAATTAGACTTGGCTTCAAAAAACCTTTCAAATGATACCACATACTGTATATATTGTTTAAGATATGCTGTATAATTTAAAAAAAAAAATTAAAAAGGGACTTTTTTGTAACGGGTTCGGCTCACGAACGGCGATCGATAGACTTGAAATATTTTGGGAACCATTATAAAACATAACAAAGATTTTTTGAAGCTGGGTAAAATATTGAATTTTTTCTTTAAACGAATGGACAACACTTAACTGAAAATATTTTGGGTAACATCATATTACATAACAGCGAATATTTTGAGGTGGGTAACTCAAGCACCATTTTTTGTGAGTCGGTCTAATGTACATATATTACTTTTTTTAGATTAGTTGTTAAATCTGTTATTTTTTCTACTATTTTTATTTCAATTATTTCAATAAAAACTATAAAATTTCATTTTATTTAGATTTATTTTTATAGATTTTATTTTGGTGAGTATACAAATAGAAGAAGAGAAAACTCATCTTCTAGAAGACGAGAATACTCATCTTCTAGAAGAAGAGAATACTCATCTTCTAGATGAAGAGAAAACTCATCTTCTAGAAGATAAGATATGAACACTTCTAGATGATACTAAGTAGTCACTTCAAGAAGTGACTTCCTAGTTACATCTAGAAGAGTCTTTGGCAATACCTTACTTCCAAGAGTCATCTAGAAGTTTCTTCTGCGGGTCTTCCAGAAGAATCTTCCACGTTACTCTTAGACGTTCCCCAGCTCGGCATCAGTTCTTCCCGACTGGTGACAAGAATTCTTATACTTCCGCAACATCGCTGGCGAGCTTTTAGCACGTTTGGAAGTTTCATACGGGTAACTTCCGCAATAGAAAATGTTTGGAGGGAACTATTGCGCATCACCCCAGACGCCACGTCAGAAACACTTCTGGACGATTGTCAGACGAGAACGCACATTTTACAAAAACAAAATACCAGGGACTGTAAATAACAGTTATTCTGAAATTTTTAACCAAAAAAATCTCTATATTGGGGTCAACGTAGACCTATACTATTATATACCAATATACTCATATTGAAGTGCTTTTTCAGAATATATGGTGATTTGAAAAAAAACGATCTTAGCTCCACAAACAACAGTTATTTTTTAACGGAAAAATAAAAGTCTGATTGAAACAGTTAAAAAATGAGTTTTATTTTTCCGTCATAAAATAAAAATTATTTGAGGAGTTTTATTTTTTCCATCAAAAAATAAAACTCATTTGGGGACTATTATTTTTTCCGTCAAATAATTAAACAATTTTTCTTTATTTTTTTTTTTCAGTCTCTTATTTTATAGAATATATCTGATACAATATGTTTGGTTATTTATTTGTTTAATTTAACAAACATAATTTTTTCCAAATTTTCTGCGGAAAGATTTGAACGCAGGTCACTTAATACCAATTTAAGAGCAGAGAACGCTCTTTCCACGCTAACCTGTGTTGCAGGAACACACTGAACAGTTTTTGCCAATTTGTATAAGTAGGGGTAATGTATTTTTTTGCTTCCCAGAACTCAAAAAGGGACTTATCAATCGACAAGGGCCGTGGAGAAAAATTATCGATTTCATAGAAAGCTTTTTTTTCATCATCATTATCATTTTCTTCGTTTTCTTGCTCCCTATCTGATCAGTGGCAAGCTTTAGGTGTCAATTCACATAAAAGAGTTTTATTTTCTGACGGAAAAAATAAAACTCCTCAAATAAGTATTATTTTCTGAAGGAAAAAATTAAACTCCTCAAATAATTTTTATTTTATGACGGAAAAATAAAACTATTTTTTAAAAGTTTCATTTGAATTTTTATTTTTAGGTTGAAAAATAACTTTTTCAGATGCATTTTTATTTTTAAAGTCACAAAATAACTGTTATAAATTAACTTTTTTGATATAACTTATAACTGTTACGGTCCCTGCAAAATACATTGATTTCGAATTTTCGTCTTCTAGAAATATACTCTCAAGTTACTTCCGGATGATAGTTAGAAGAGTGCATCCATTTTGCTTAAACAAAAACCATGACTGTTGAATTTTCTTCATCTGGAAGTATACGTTTTAGTGACTTCTGAATAAGAGTTGGGTGAGAACACACATTTTACAATAACAAAATACATTGTTTCCTAATTTGTATCTTCTTGATTTGTTTGTTTATGTCACTTCTGGAAGACAGTTTGAAAAGTGTTCACATTAATGTTGTATTTTATTCATCTGGAAGTGTGGATTGTAGTCACTTCTGGACAATTGTCAGACTAGAGCACACATTTTACAAAAACAAAATACATTGATTTCTAGTTTTCGCCGTTTCGAAGTATACTTTTAGGTTACTTCCGGATGATAGTAAAAAGAGTACAAAAACAAAAAAATATAAAAACTCCATTTTTTAGCGTGAACGCGAAAAAAAAAAATAATGCAGAAATTTTGCTAAGTTCAGTGATGTTTTGTGTTTTGTCCAGTCATGTTCAGTTTTAATAATAATAATAATATAAATAGTGTAATAATAATAAAAAATAGTGTAATTAATATATTGTGAATCTTAAATAATAAAAAACAATATGACAGTGTTGTGTTAAAAGTCAACTGTTAATAAACATTTAAGAAGGTTATGTTAATTGGTGAAGTTTATTAAATATATAAGTACCAAAAAGTAATTATCTTCAAGGATTGTATAAATAAAATTAAAAAGTAAGTTCTCATATTCTACATTAAAATACTATTTTAGGAATAAGTTAACAACTCTAAACGGCTTCCATTTCCATTATTTTTAAACGAAGTCTAATATGTTTAATTAAAAATGTTTTTATATTATAAGCATTTAAAGACTTTTTCAAGTTGTACGTTTCGGCTTTCATTTGATGAACATTGCATTTTTAACCTATTTAGATTTATTTGAGTTAAATCTTAACTTTCAATATTTTTTAAACTATTTGCGCGTTTAGGTCCTGTTTCTAGATTATGTATGATCACTTTGAGCTAAAATTTTATTTGTATTTCATTATTGTAACAAAAAAAAAATACATTAAAATTTTACTTAAGTATTTAAACGCTAGCTGGAATCATTATATTCAAATTAATACTACTGTTTTATACATAAATTATTGTTTGACTTGGGTCACTTGACACGAAATTGCCCATATAAGATATTTAATATTAAAATCAAATATTTTTAAAACCACTTTTTTTAAATACAATTTTATTAATTTTCATATAGCTTGGGCTTAATTATTCTAATTATAGGTACTTTTTTAATTATTAACACCAGGTCTTTCTATGACCTTTATATGATACTAATATTCTTAAGTTTTTTAAAATGTGTATAACTCCTTACTTAGAAGAGAGCAAACAAAAAATAGTATTGCAGTATTAGTGTCAAAAGCAATATCCCGTTTAGGGTCGTTAAGGTGTTTCTATCGTTAGTGACTGTAAATAATTTTAAAAATAATCCATGACTTAGTAATTTCAGATCTTTATAGACGGTTTAATTCCAAGTTATTTAAAAATGTTCATGAGAGGTAATGTTTTTATTGATTCAAAACAATAAATAATTAAATTAATCAATTTTTAATTATTTTTTTTTTAGAAAGCAGTACTATTATTGCACCCCCTATTAAAGTACTTACATTAAAAATGTCGATTATTTGCAGAAAATGTAAAAAATGGATCTGACCGTTTAAACTTTGGTGGGAAATGTATTGATCATAAGAGAATCCTATTTTTATTGCTTCCTAAAGTATAACAGGTAATTACAATGAATACTTTTGTATATTCAATATTAATTATAACATTATTTCTGTTTATTTCGTTGAAGGATTAATGCGTTCCAAAATATAACTCTTACAATTTGATGGATTGATCATAAAATTTATGAAGAACTACAAAAATATTTTAGAGTCCAACATTTTACAATGTTTGGAAGTATACTAGTCAACAGTTGGAATATTAATACAGATTTCCTGAAAATTATATTATAAGGTAATAATTCTAATTTTTTTTTATACATATGTACATTAGACCGACTCACTCTGTATGGAAAGCAAAAACGTGTTTTTGTTACCCCTCTCAAAATTTACCTTGCTTTGTTTAATGATGATTCCCAAAATATTTTAAGTCTAGCGATGACCGTTCATGAGCTGGACCAAATTAAAGAAAGGTATTTTGGAATTACATTTTTTTAATTTTTGTTTGTTTTGAAATAAAATATCCAATACGGGGTATCGTTAAAAAGGTATTTTAAAGCCGCGTCCAATGATGTATTAATCATAAATAACCGTCTGCTTATAATTGCATATTCCAAAATATTTAAAATTGTTAGGTGTTTCACTAAGAAAAATAAAATGTATGCACCTTTCAAATGATACCACATACTGTATATATTGTTTAAGAAATGCTGTATAATTTAAAACAAAATAACTAAAAAGGGACTTTTTTGTAACCGGTTCAGCTCACGAACGGCCATCGATAGACTAGAAACATTTTGGGAACCATTATAAAACATAACAAAGATTTTTTGAAACTGGGTAAAATATTGAATTTAACCTGAAGAATCGTGTTCCCATACGATATTTTCTTAAAAACTGTCCAGCTCACGAATGGACAACACTTAACCGAAAATATTTTGGGTAACATCATATTACATAACAGCGAATATTTTGAGGGGGTAACTCAAGCAACATTTTTTGTGAGTCGGTCTAATGTACATATATTACTTTTTTTTTAGATTAGTTCTTAAATTAATAATTTTTTCTACTATTTTAATTTCAATTATTTCAATAAAAACTATAAAATTTCATTTTATTTAGATTTATTTTTATATATTTTATCTTGGTGAGTATACAAATAGAAGAAGAGAAAACTCATCTTCTGGAAGACAAGAATACTCATCTTCTAGAAGACGAGAATACTCATCTTCTAGAAGAAGAGAATACTCATCTTCTAGAAGAAGAGAAAACTCATCTTCTAGAAGATAAGATAGGAACACTTCTAGATGATACTAAGTAGTCACTTCAAGAAGTGACTTCCTATTCAAATCTAGAAGAGTCTTTGGCAATACCTTACTTCCAAGAGTCATCTAGAAGTTTATTCTGCGGGTCTTCCAGAAGAATCTTCCACGTTACTCTTAGACATTCCCCAGCTCGGCATCAGTTCTTCCCGACTGGTGACAAGAATTCTTATACTTCCGCAACATCGCTGGCGAGCTTTTAGCACGTTTGGAAATTTCGCACGGGTAAGTTCCGCAATAAAAAATGTTTGTAGGGGAGTTATGTACTTTTTCACTAACACATGCTTAGAGTTAGGTACTGCTGTCAAAGAGTCGGTATACTTTCGTTTAAAACATTTCAGTTTTCACAGTAGAAAATAATAGTTTCTAGCAGTGTTGCCATAACGGCATTTAAGTGCAATTCTAGAACTTTTTTTCGTCGGCTGCATTTACTTTTTAGAAAAAAGTGCTAGATGCTTTCTAGCACTTTTTCGTCTTTTGCTAGAAATTTTTAGCACTTTTTATAATTAAAGAACTTTAAAGTTTAATTTCTCTATAGAACTACGTTAAACTGATGTTAAATTTCAAGAAATTCTCAAGCCAAACTTTTTGCTGTTTATTGTAATTTATAGTTTACACTATAAATTAAACTAAGAAGTGAATTATTTTAAATATTATTGTGCAATAATTGTAAAAAATTTTTGAAAAAATCAGCTAAAAGAGCGTTGTTTTGTTAAGAATTTGATGTCACTACAATGTAGTGACTACATGCCAAAAACATTTTTTTGAAAAATAAAAATCATTAAAATTTAAAATATACAATAAAATAAAAACTTATGAACATGTAAAAACAGGTAAAAGTTCGGGAATGCCGAATCCTAGATACGCACCGACACAACACGTTTAACCAAGATTTGCTAATTTATTAGATTTATGCTAAAATTTGTTTTTGTGGCCTCCGGTAGGTTAGTGTTCTAGTCTGGTAGACCGGAGGTGGTGGGTTCGATTCCCACCTGAGGCACTGGTTAAGGAGCGCACAACAGGCCCGATAGAGGCCTAGGTGTATTTCTTCGGATTTGATGTATATACATCCTCCTTTCAAACTAAATAACTAAACTAAATATGCTAAAATTTTATTATCGTGTATCGGTTTTATTTTCGGAATACGATCTTAATGGTTTGGATCACGTACCGAGCTCTAAGAAGGATTTTTTAAAACAAATCATTTTTTCGAATGTATCATACTAAAATGTTTTAATAAATTATTGAGAATAAATTTATTTTCTGAAAGAGAATTTATATAGAGGATAGGGTCAACTGTGAACGAGCCACATAAAATTCTGAAAGGGTTTTTAGATCGTATGAAACTTGATTATGAAGAATTTCATCGCTATACATGATTTTAAGCAAGTTATTTATGAACGCTTGTATATAATATAGACCGATTCTTACGGAATTTGATAGAGACATTAAAGATCGTATAAAACTTATTAAGGTTATATTTATTTTTTTTTTTTTTGAGTATGAGTACCGATTTTGGGGTGCTTGCGCTACTTTTGGGAACCTAACAATCAACTCAGAAAAAAAGATACAATAATACCAATTCTTTTGATTCTTACCAAATTTTTGAATTGTTTTTTTAATTTCGAAAATTTTATTGACAATTTATTCCAGAATTTACAAAATTACAAACTTGCGTATTTGTTACATTAACATTTGTATTGTTTCCTAAAACCTCTTGGAAGTATGAGTAATAAACCTGACATCTATTCACAGAGATTTAAAAATATTTCAACTGAATTTTCAATATTTATGCGATAAGAATACCTTTGCTAAAGTGTTGTCAATAAGATCCATAACTTTGTTTATATAAAAAATAACTAAAACTATAAATATTATATTGTTTCTTCCGAATTTAACACTTTTGTAGCATTTTTTTAATGAATAATTAAATGATTTGACGTCCTAGATTTTTTAAATACTTTATATGGAGAAAACTATATGGTAGGTAGGTAGGTTGATAGGAGGATGTATACTACTGCAAATCCGAAGAAATACACCTGACCACTATCGGGCCTGTTGTGCGCTCCTTATCATGAAAAAAAAAATAATAAAAAAACAGGGAACTGAATGAGTGTTCAGAAATTCAGTTTCCTGAATGTAATTCCTAAGAATCTTCCAATCGGTGTCAGTCAGGAATGTTATTTCCGGAATAACATCAATTCCTTGATACTTGGATCTAACTTCGACGAATGCCTGGCAGTGGCAAAGAAAGTGCTCCAGAGTTTCACTGTCCTCTCCACATGCTCTACATTCGTCTGAATCCGCACGTCCAATTTTGCATAGATGTGCTCGTAGTCCTGTGTGTCCACTCAGAATACGTACCATCATACTAACTTCAGACTTGCTAATTTTGAGGAGATTTTTCGTCTTGCTCTCATCAGGGTCACCCCATAGGATCTTCGTGGTTCTACCCATTGTTTCATTATTCCAAGAGGCCTTATGGGATTCTCTCACCCATATTTTTAGTTCAGCTTTTGTTGCGTCGAATGGTTTTGCGTTTGTCAGGTTAACTGCCTCGAGCTCCCTTCCCTTTAAAGCTATTACATTCGCCCTTTCGTTGCCGATTACTCCCGAGTGGCCTGGCACCCATATGATGTGAACCTTACTCCTGGGAGAGTATTCAGTTAAAGCTTTCTTACCATCCAATACGGTCTTAGATTCAGTTCTATCACCTGATATCGCCCTAATTGCCTTCTGGCTGTCGGTAAATATATTAAGCGTTGTGGGCGCCATATTTATTCTAATCCAATTTACGCATTCCGTTATTGCTCGTAATTCTGCCTGGAAGCTTGTGTTATGATTTGGCAAACGGTGGTATATTTCTGTTTCTGGGTCTTCAATATAGAAACCCAGCCCCACTTTGTCCCCCAATTTAGAGCCATCCGTGTAACAACGGATTCCTAATGGTATTTGACCAAGACATTCTATCTGGGATCAGCGTTTCAAAGTTTCCTACATATTCTGTGTCTGGTATACGATCAGGCACGTCCGATGATTGTGTATAACCTTCCAATGTGTCCAGTATAAATTGATGACGTGTCCTATAACCACTTTTGGCCAGTTCGCCTAAAAGAGCCGTTCGGCTGTAAGCGCCGCCTCATATCTTAAATATGTTTCAATGGGTGGAATATCTAGCAACGTTTCCAGAGCCTTGGTTGAAGTAGTACACATGGCACCACTTATACCCAAGCAGCATGTACGCTCAACTCCCTGTAGTAGTTTGATATTACACTTTTTGTCCAAAGCAGTCCACCAGATTATTGTAGCATAAGCTAGAATTGGTCTAATTACACTTTTATAAAGCCAATTTGTCGTAGTAGGACTAAGACCCCATTTCATGCCTATAGTTCTCCTACATATCGCCCAGCACCGATGTGACTTGTTCATCCTATCCTTTATGTAGTGTATCCATTTTTATTTCCGGTCGAGGATTACACCTAAGTACTTAACTTTGTCTGTCATTGTTATCTTCTTGCCCAGGAAACAAGGTTCAGTATACGTAGAAATTTTTGTCTTTCTTGTGAAAAGACTGATTTCAGTTTTTGCCGGGTTAACATTGAGGCCTCTAGGTTGAACCCAGCTCAAGGCCGTGTTCAGAGCCTCCTTTCCCCTTAGAGGTATTATGACATCGTCTGACAGGTCTAATTCATTTCTCGGTTAGGGTCCTTAGGAGGCTATTTATCGTGGTTACCCAGAGTAAAGGGGACAAAATGCCACCCTGTGGTATACCGCGAAATACCTTTTTTCTGATAGTTATATCGTACATCTCGCAGCTTATCCATCTGTTCCTTAGCATGTGGTTGATCCAGTTACGGAGCACCCGGTCAACATAAAACTGGTCTAGGGATTGGATAAGAGTATCAGTGTGCACGTTATTGAAGGCGTCTTCGATGTCTTCGACCGCCAGAGTATTTAGTTTGCTATCAAAGGATGCACCTATGTTCCAAGGTTTTAAGTAGGAAAGACGTAAGACTTATCGGTCGATAAGACGTATGTGCCGAATAGCTAGGTTTCCCTGGATTAGGTATAAATATTACCCTTGCATCGTGCCATTTAATGGGGGTATATGTGATTGCAAGCATGCAGTGAATATCTGAGACAGATGTACAGAAACCAGTCCCGCCTGCATCTGTAAGAGTGCCGGGAAAATGCCATCCGGCCCTGCAGCTTTATAGGGAGCGAAGCTCTTGATTGCCCCTTTAACCATATCAGATGTAATTACAATTTCCGAGTTAGCCTCCCCTTCCTCCAATATCGGTTCATCTATGTTATTCGATATACCGGGTGAAAATGAGAGTCCATTAGAAGTTTCATTGTCTCCTCCATATCCTCCAGCCTCCTGTCCGTATCATCGACCATAGATTCCGGTTGGACATGAGTTTTGGATAGGAATTTTTTTATCTTAGATATGTCATTTACGCTGCCTACCTGTTCACAGAAAGGTTTCCAGGAGTCTCGTTTGAATTTACGAACAATTTTCTTATATTCAACAAGTTTACTACGATACTCATCCCAGTATACTGCGCTCTTTTTACGCCATGCCCGGTTAAATAGTTTGCGAAGAGTCTTACCAAGATTCCGGATCTCCCGGGTTACCCAGGGTTTCTCCTAGGCAGATCTCCGCTCTCGCAGAGGGCAGCTGCACTTTTACTTTGGCGTCTATGTCCTCTTTATTTCAACATTGAAAAGTGTTCTGACATAAACGGTTCTTTAGTAAGGAACCGAACATTGTCCAATTAGTTTTAAACTTATTCCGAAACTTTATCGGCTTTGGTGGTGGCCGTAGTATAAGGAAATCCATAAGGGCTTGTCTCCTGCGATTGGTGTTTGTACTACCCCAAGCTACATGGTGGGAGTTGGCATCACAACCTATTACAATTTTCTTATTTTCCTTTGTGCCTCTTCGACCAGTTTCATCAGCTCCGACGATGGTGGTAGTGTCGGTGAATCGAAAGGCAGGTAAACACATGCAAGGTATACGTTGCCACGACCTTGCTTCAGCACCGTTGCATCCGATGTGGATAATCCAGTTGAGAGGAGAAAATATAAGTTCTTGTGACATAAGATACATGTTCTCGGTCGAGACCCAATATCAGCGTAGAAAAGTTGAAAATTTACGTGATTTAATCCAGAAACCTTGTTACGAATCGTCCAAGGTTCCTGGATTAAAGCTATATGTATCTAATCTGTGTTAATTTTAGCCATCAGAGCGTTGAAGGTTTATTTGGATAACCTCAATGGAGGTTTTTGGATAACCTCAATCATTGTAATCGATTTATACTGTCTTCCAGCGAGTTAGTGATCACCTCCCCGCTCGTTGGATTTGACTCCTCCGGGTAACCTGAAGTGGCTATTGATGGAGTGGGTACCATTGATGACACTGCGGT
Source organism: Lucilia sericata (assembly GCF_015586225.1). NCBI lineage: Eukaryota > Metazoa > Arthropoda > Insecta > Diptera > Calliphoridae > Lucilia > Lucilia sericata. The sequence continues at coordinate 409,131 of NW_023994302.1, forward strand.
GTCCTTATCAGGCATAGGAAGAGCAGTCTTTTTAATCGACACTTTCCCAATTTTGGACAGCACTGCGTTCATTAGCCAGTTTCCTGCCCCATCCTTTTATGTAGACAGTGGACTATAAGAGCACCAGAAGCTCGCTCTTCTTTGCCAGTCCCAACTTATCTCCATCCCAAGGAGGAGGGATACTTTCCACCAAGTTCTTTAGGTTGCTAACACATTGGTGAGATGCCAACCTCATCAACATCGCGCCCATGCTGAACTCGCAGCTCACGCTCTCTATTGGTTGTTTGCCCTTTGAAGCGATTGCGTGGTCCACTATCTTATTGTTCACCAGATCTTCTACCTTACTCTGTTGGTCTATTTGAATTTTGCCTGTCGGATTACCGGCATCGTAAACTGCTTAGCAGAGATCGTCCTGTATCTTCTTCTGGCAACTTTGGCGTAAGATGGCTGCCCTTTTCCACTGTCCAGCCTCTCTTTCTCGCTTTTCGGGGCTTCTTTTGAGTTACCCGTACCTTCGAGGTTGATTCTTCGGAATATCTATCTTGGCGTTGTCACCCTTACTATCAGTATTCTGACTTGAGGTTCCTTTGAGTGAAGTATGGCTTGGCTTCGACTGTGTATTATAAGACGAGGAGCTCTTTTTCTTCTTAGGTTTATTCTCAGTTGTCAACTCTTCGGGAGACCTGATCCTCTTTGCCTCAGATCTTGTGAGAGAGTCCGATTTCTCCTTTGGAGTGTCGTTGGATTGACTGACTATGATTTCCTGAATCATCTTTTTCAACTTCCTCCTTTGTGCTCTATGCTATCACTCACCTGTTTCACCATTTGCTCTACTTCATCCTTTTTGGGATTTGCTATAATGGTGTTGTTATTATCATCTGAGTATTCAGAGTCGGAACCCTCACCTATATTTAAAGGCTGAGGTAGCTTTGAGCACTCTCCGAGTACATCCTTCTCTTTCAACCCTATGTTTTTGCCAAAGGCATGCTGTACACTTGACATACACATTGTCCGCCTCGGAGGCCAAGGTACCCACCTCCGTAGTACCCACCTCCGATACTGGGTTATTTAGGCTCTGCACCGTAACTTTCATCTTTTTTATTTTTCATGTTGTTTTTTTCAGTTTTTTGGTCCGCGGGGAATATAATATTCCCAGGTGGTGGACAATCTGCCTTTCCTCAGCTTGAGTCAAACTAAAATTGGATAGATGGTCCATGACCACCCCCTATCCGCCACCCGGGGACGCGTTCGGTAGGAAAAACGGGAAAACTCCCGCGAGAAGAAAACCATATAGGTTTTATATCCTAAACAAAATCGTTTAGTGTTATTAGTTCTTTAATATACATTTATATACATATGTATATGGGAAATTCTCTTTTTTAATTTAGATTTTGAGGTTCAAAAAAATTATTAAATTTTTTAATAACACATCAACGATTTTTTGTGGACATTTTCTAACATCTTAGAATTATCTTCTCGTGAATAATTTTTAGCAAATGCCGCCAATGTTATAGCGGTTTAAAGTTAACAGTTTAAAAAAAATTCCAAAATTATGCATGTGTTTACCTGAAACTCTAAAATATAAGCATGGATATAACCCACAACGAAGGACCCTTGATTTTAGCTATAAAATCAATGATTACAGCATGATTTCCAATCTACTAAGATATTATGATACTTTAAATTTTCTTACTTTACACTTTAGAACGCTATATTACGAAAACCGCGAAGGTTATAAGTCCCAAAATCATTATAAATAGCATCATACAAGTTATATGTATGTATATTAGAGTACTCCAAAAAAAACGAAGTTGCGAATTTTGCCCGTCCCCCTCTAGACTTGTTCCTTGGGTTGTAAAACTATGTCATACAAAAAATTTGGCTGATAGGATAACGTTAACAGGTGCCGCAATGACTCTGAAGTTTGCAGGTGCATTTACAAGGAAAAAATATCGATTTTTTCAGTTTCTGCTAAAATTTGGCCATTTAGTAACAAATTTTGAACTGAACTTGATTTTTTACACGGTCGTTTCAAATTTCCATTTTCCTTCACCTTCGTGAAAAGGATATATATAAGTTTGTCATTCCGTTTGTAATTTCCAAAATATAATTTTCCGACCCCATTAATTATATATATTCTGAATCCTTATAGATAGCGGAGTCGATTAAGCCATGTCCGTCTGTATGTCTGTCCGTCTGTCTGTTGAAATCAGTTTTCTGAAGACCCAAGATATCTTCGGGATCCAAATCTTCAATAATCCTATCAGACATGCTTTCGAGAAGTTTCCTATTTAAAATCAGCAAAATCCGTTCATAAACAGCGGAGATATAAGCAAAAATCCGAGACAACCTCTGAAAACTTTCTTAAAAAATAAACAACAACAACACTGCTTATTCATTGCCTTTGTATTTTGGTTTTTTGAGTATTTCGTTTCGTATGTTTGGATGGCTGTGTGTTTCATTGCCTTGTGTATATTGTTTTTGTTTCTTGGTGCATTCAGTTTCGTATGTCTGGATGACTGTGTGTTTCATTGCCTTGTGTATATTGTTTTTGTTTTCTTAGTGTATTGAATTTCGTATGTTTGGATGTCTGTTAGTTTCATTGCGTTGTGTATTTTGTTTTTTTCTGTATTTCGTTTCGTGTGTTTGGATGTCTGTTGGTTTTACTGCCTTGTGTAATACACAATGTCTGTTTTTTGTGTGTTTATATCGTTTAGCGTTGTTGTTGTTCATTATATTTTGCTATTGCTATAATAATGATATAGTCGGAAAAATGCATTTTTAAATACACTATGGTGATTTAAATTCGGGAAAATCGCATTTTTTGTAATATTTTAGAGAATACGTACATTTTAAATAAAGTATTTTCAGAGTATTATAGTCCAGATAATATAAAATGCAGTGAACTCTCGATAATGTGAACTAATTAATGTCGGGGTAGTTAATATTTTCGAATTTGTTCACCTTTTCGATTGTGATTTTTTTATATATATATTACTAAGTTATTCTTTCTAAAAATCATTTCTGCAAGGAATGAAAATGCAAAGAAAATTTTTTTGTAATTTATTTGGAACATAAAAAGTTTTGAAAAATCCACTTTATATATAATTAAATATGGAAATAATCGGTTACTATTTTCTGCTTTTTCTTCTGTTCGACCAGCTTATTTACCGCCAATTCCCTGATTTTTTTCAATACTTTAATGCAAGTTTGATCCACCATTTGAAATTCAGCCCATTGGACAGCTTTGTTAAAAATTTCGACAGCTTCTTTGGCTTTAATGTTGTTTTCAGGTGCTTCAATAAAACAGTCGTCATCATCGTCGGACTCTTCAATTAAATCATTTTCATCAAATGGCGTGACGTACTCACAAGGATTATTGATCCAATCTCTAATGTTTACAGCAGAAATTCCTTCCTGAGGGCATAATGTCTGTAGATCTGCAGCAGTATTTTCTAAAGTCTAACCTCTGATTGCCACTTTTCTTTTAAAACGCTCAAAGGAACATTAAATTCAGGATCGTCTTCATCATTTACCATATTCAAAATATTTTTCCAACAGTTAGATAAAGTTTCTTAACATCTCGGTTCCAGGATGCCTCTAGAATAGAAACTCCTTCTTTAAGTGTGATTTTTTTCATCGATTCAAGCAAATTCCCCTCTTTTGCAATAATTGTTGTCAGAAGACTGTTCCTATAATGAAGTTTGGTGATTCTAATTGCATTTTGATCCATTGGCTGGATCAGAGCCGTTACATTTGCAGGCATGATTTAAGGTCGGATTCTGGTGGATGGGATGGGGCATTATCTATTAGGAGTAAAGCTTTTACTGGTAATCGTTTCTTCTTTAAAAAATCTGTCACCTTAATGAAAAATAAAACAGTAAGAATCCCAGTTGAACTATTTTTACATTTTCACTTACCTCTGGCACAAAACAGTTTTCACTTCTTTAAAAATGGAAGAAGTTTACGGGAAAGATAAAATTTTTAAACTGCGAGGATTTTTCGATTTTCCTATTACTAAAAGTTTTATTTTATGAGCTCCTGACGCATTTGCACAACATAAAAATGTTATTCTTTTGCTTTTCCATTTTTGCACCTGGAGCGCTTTTCTCCAATGACGTTACATATGTCTTTTGTGGGAGAAGTTTCCAATATAGACCAGACTCATCGGTATTTCACAACTAATCATTGGATAAAACCAAATCTTCTATCTTTGCTTTCAATTTAATTTTAAAAGGATTTACGAACTGAGATTGCGCAGAAAGTTTTTCACCGCTTATCTGAAGGAGCCGAATTCCGTATCTCTTTTTAAATTTTTGTAGCCACCCATCGCTAGCATTGAAGTCATTTCCGTTTTCAGTTATGTTTTTGTGAATTTGTTCGGCTTTCTCTTTCAACATCAACCCACTTACAGGGAGGTTTTTATTCCGCATACAAATGAACCACTTATAGAGCGATTTTTCCATTTTTGGAAGCTCTGAAGATCGTAATGTTTTGCGTTTTCCGGGTCCATAAAACGTATTGTTCACACATTTTAAAACATTGTCTTTTTTATTTTTTATTGAACATATCGTTGATTTAGCAACTTTATACTTTTTACTTAACACTGTAACACTCGATCCTTTTTTTAAATATTCAAAAATTTCGCATTTTTCATTTAAGGATAAAAACTTTCGACTGTTTTTAGACATCACTAATTTTAAAAATAAATTCACGAACCTACCTCAACAAGTTACATAAAGCTACTAGCATTAAATGCCTTTAAAATAATGGCATGCTATGGTATTTATTAATTAGGGGATTCCCAACATTAAAAATAAATGTTTCTACAAATTAAAAAACCCCTAATGGCTATTTAGAGCCGTTAAACTTTGTTCACTATTTAGAGCGCCCATATAAGAAACTGAGTGTTCACATTAGTGGATAGTTCATTATATTGGATGTTCACATTACCGCGAGTTCACTGTATATATCCGAATTTTAATAAAATAACAAAAATAAAACGAGAAATTATATATTGTCCGATTTAAATAATATATATTTTATATTATCTGTCAGAGAATTTTTTTTTTCTTCATACAAGCTTGAATAACTCTAATGTATATGGATCATTAATTTGATGGAGTTTTATTAAATTCGGAGGTGATGATGGAGAGACCTCTGGGTGACATAGGTCTAGACATGATCATATATAGCCATTTTTCGGATATGAACATATATGAATATATGTATATGGTCCATATATGATCCATATCGAGCCCTTTTTGCAAAATGGACGTAAGCGACTTGATTTTCGATTTTTGTTTTTATACCCTACACCACTATAGTGGGGAGGGTATTATGCGTTTGTGCTGATGTTTGTAACACCCAAAAATATTGGTCCTACACCCACCTTAAAGTATACCAATCGGCTCAGAATCACTTCCTGAGTCTATTAAGCTATGTCCGTCTGTCCGTCCGTCCGTCTGTCTGTCTGTGTGTCCATGTAAACCTTGTACGCACTCTACAGGTCGCAATTTTTGAGATAAATTGATGAAATTTGGAACATACACTTCTCTTGGTCCAAGAACGAACGCTATTGAAAATGCTTGAAATCGGTCCATTATTTCACCTAGCCCCCATACAACCGGACCTACCGATTTGGGCCTTACGATAAATATACTAATATCTTCCCAAAAATTGGCACAACTAAGTTTGACTCAAAAATATTTGACCTTATTAAGCTATGTCCGTCTTTGTGACCGAGAAAACCTTGTGTTCACGCAACAGATCGCAATTTTGAATATAATTTATCATATGGTCGGCCTCGCCCGACTATAATTTCTTACTTGTTATACCCTACACCACTATAGTGGGGAGGGTATTATGCGTTTGTGCTGATGTTTGTAACACCCAAAAATATTGGTCCTACACCCACCTTAAAGTATACCAATCGGCTCAGAATCACTTCCTGAGTCGATTAAGCTATGTCCGTCTGTCTGTCTGTGTGTCCATGTAAACCTTGTGCGCACTCTACAGGTCGCAATTTTTGAGATAATTTGATGAAATTTGGAACATACACTTCTCTTGGTCCAAGGACGAACGCTATTGAAAATGTTTGAAATCGGTCCATACAACCGGCCCCCATACAACCGGACCCCCCGAATAGGGCTTTTGACATCATAATTATGTTAAATGATCTACTATCTCTATAGTCGCCCGACTATAATTTCTTACTTGTTTTTATAGAAATCGATAATTTAGGTCTATTAGCATCATCTCTCAAAATTTCGTAGCTATAGATCCAATGGTTTATTTTCTGTTTATGAATTTTGTAACAGCAAGGTGTCGGTTACGTCTAAATTTTCTTTTAAAATATATTAAATTTATAGAAAATTTTTGAACAAATTGGCGTATTAAATTTGTTTGTGAATGAAATGCCACATATCTGAGTATAATTGTAATAAATTCATGTAATTATCACTATGCCATTGCAATTTATGTGCTTAAATTTATAATTTTCTATAACTTTTTATGAATTTAGTTCATTCTAATTACTAATTACATTGCATTTATATTATTACCATTTAACCAACTTTTATATTTGGTTATAAATTTGTGGATTTCGGAAGGCGGACCTGTATATGGACTCTTAATGGATCAATAGTCCCAGAATTTACTTATTTATTCGATATAAGGCAAATTGTACTACCATGTATGGATGTTAATGTGGACATCAGGGTGATTTTCAGAATACGGCCTTAATGAGGGATTTGGTCAATTGTGGACCGAGGTCTATAGAATTTAAGCGCGTGACTAGTTTTAAAACCAAATTTTTTTTGTAGAATTTCATCATACTTTCTTAATTTTTGAAAGATTTATTAACTGTAAACTTATTTTCTGTATGAGGGGCATAAACATCATCATACATCAAATTTCGTTGCTATACTGATATATTTAAAACAGCTATGGTCATAAAATCATTGTCTTAAAGGGTCCGTATATGGAGGCTAGGGTGAAATATTTCCTGACTTCTATCATACTTCCAAACATAATATACAGGTATATATAACCGACTTCTGCAAAATGTTATAGCGATTGCTACATAAACAACATATTTATTAATGTTTTAACTATAATCCGGGAGGTACTTGTATGGGGGCTAAGTGAAATCATGAACCAATTTTGCCCATTATTAACACAAAATAATATTTGTCATCAATAAGCATTTTTGGAGAATTTCATCAATCTAGCTCATAACGTTCGGAACCTATCCGGTTTTCATCAAAAAGACTGACATACAGACATCGCTAGATGATCTTAAAATCTTATTAAAAAATATTTTTTACACTCTTGAATTTCAGATTTATACAAATTATATAAAGATATACACAAAAAATTATTTTTTTAGACAGAGAATTTAGACGTAACCGCCTCAACATTGTTTATATCATAAAAATTTGTCTCGGCAAAAAAGACGTAAGCGACAAAAAAATCGGATATAGCATCAATATAAAATCGAAACGAACTGCATCCCATATTTTAGATGTAATAATATTTATTAACGGAGTTTTGGAGTAATGCTGTGTCCTACTTCGGAGTTTTTGTCGGTTACGTCTTTTGTGCGAAAAGGGCTCGATATATAATCATATATGATCGTTTTTAATTTTTTTAACATTATTAACATCAAAACTTCTAAACGGATTACAACAAATAAAATTTTTACACTCTTGTATATGGGCATAGAAAATTATATTTACGATTTCTTTCCTTCATACAAGCTTCAATCACTCTAATGTACATACATGGATCATTAATTTGATAAAGTTTTATTGGTGGAAAAAACCTTTGTTAGATGAGAAATTAGTAACCCACAATTTAACATTATAAATATCAAAACTTCCAAACGGATTACAACAAATAAAAATTTCACACTCTTGTTTCTGGGCATAGAAAATTATATTTACGATTGATAAAATCACGTTTTAAATTTTTTAATTGCACCTTTTATCTTGCTCTTATGAATTTTTAGTGCATCCAAATTCTATCAAATTAAGTTCATACAAAATTTTCCTGTAGAATTGTATACTAAAGACAACTTTGATATACATACATACATATGTACAAACATAGTGTATTTATCAGTTTTTGGTTTAAAAACATTTTTTGTTACATAAATATGTACATATCTGTGCATACTCTTAAGTATTTTTATATTGGAAATAAAAAACATCCCGTGACTACCATAGCGTGTCAGCGACTACAACTATTAAGTTTCTCTTCTGAGGCGTTTTTTTGCGGTTGCAAAGCAATTGTTCTGGAAAAAATAGTGACATGACACATCAAAGGAAGACCTATTCATTCGTATGTATGTACATTAAGGTGGCAATGAGATTTATGGGAATTTATTTTTCCAATTTTATATATTATATTATATCAATATCTTACATTACAGAATTTTAGCTAAATAAGTAAACTTCCAGCAAGAAATCAAAAATTTTTGGTAATGACCAGTTGTTATTTCATACATTACTTGGTAAAGATAGATCATTATATGCCACATTATTTCATTTAGTTGAATAGACAATTACTGGTAAAAGGTGAAGTAATTTTTACCTGTTATATTTAGCCCAATTTTCTCGGTCGTCCATTGATACCTGTTAGATAAATAAATAGATATTACACAATTAATTTTCAGATTTATTTGTAACTAGTTATTTCGCAAACCTCGTCAAACCAAAATAAGTATTTACTTATAGCTCCTACATTACTTTCCTGCTTAGCCGGTAAGTAAAATTTTTGTCTGGCTATAAGTTGTGCATACATACATACATACATACATACATACATACATACATACATACATACATACATACATACATACATACATACATACATACATACATACATACATACATACATACATACATACATACATACATACATACATACATACATACATACATTATTTGTCTGACAGAATTGTTCTATGGGTTGTAAAACTATGTCATACAAAAAATTAGGCTGATTGGATAACGTTAACAGGTGCCGCAACGGCTCTAAAATTTCCAAGTGCATTTACAAGGGGAAAACATCGATTTTTTTCAGTTTTTGCTCAAATTTGGCCCTTTGGCAATAAATTTTGAACTTTAATGTAAATGAATACACACACACAAAAATAGTTTGAAAACTTTAAAAGTTATTGCAAATTCCCCAGGCCATTAACTTGTCTCATAGCACATAAATTCGAAATGTGACACAAAAATTACTTCTTTTGTTATATATTCTAAAAAATCTGTAATTATTCGAATAATAGTTTTTGCTCTTATAAGATAACGCTAACTCGTTCTCAGCTATGGTCAAAAAAGTTTGATTTTTTTCAACGGCCATTTCAAATCTCAAATTTCAGTTTTTTTAAAACTTCGTTAAACAAATTTCAAAATTTTTAGGAGATCTCATGGGGATTTATGGTCAATAGATAAGGCTATTAAACGGTAAAAAATTAGATCAATATTTCTTACAGTTTAGCTGTACCTGCGATTTAAACTCGGCGGATTTCGGGAAAATCGCGTTTTTTGTAATTTTAGAGAATACGTATTAAGTTTTTACTGTTGTATATTTTACATACAATATTATCGCAGTGTTATAGTCCAGATAATATAAAATATATATCCGAAGTTTTATTAAAATCGGACATTCTTAACCCATCAACTGTGGAGTTCAAAGGTCAAATTTTCCAATATTTGGGAAATAATATTTATTTGTCTGCCATATTTACCAAAAATGTCTGGAATTTATCGTATATAGTCCGATATTTAAAATAGAGTGAAAAAAGAAGATTAACCCTTTAAGGCACTTGGGAACAATTTAGTAAACGTAGTTTTTTTTTCATAGATTTCTCCTTTTTAAATATCGGTAGTAAAACAATTTAAAAATAATGCTGTTGAATATTTACGGCGGTTTTTTTAGGACTTTGCACGTTTTCTTTTTCTGAATTTTTATTTTTTGCTGGACTTAGAACATTTTCTTATAACTTTTTCCATACGTACATGTTCTATTTTGAAGATAATTTGATATAATTAGATACAAATATTTTGCTGTGTCCTTCGGACGAAGTGTATAAAATTTTGTTTGTATGTCTATTTCTTATAGCCCTCATACAAGCGGCTGCTCGAAAAAGAGATTAAATAGAAATAAACATGTTGAGAAGCTATTAATCGTGATCAAATTTGGATCAAGTTATTTTTTTGTATTGACAAATTATATAGTAAAGAATGGCGGACATCGGACTTTATTTTATCCTTGCGTCCTTATAAGATCCCCTTCAGAAAGATCTTTTTAACTCTCATAAATCTATTAAACCTATCAGTATAGCTGTGAAATTCTATATAGAGAAAACTTTAATGAACTTAAATTGTTACACTAATTTTAATGAGTATCGGTCCATATTTGACCATAGGTCCCATAGAAAGTAACCTTGAAAAAATTACTCTAACGCTTATAACTGTTTTTAAAATACCAGAATAGTGATGAAATCCGACATAAACAATAAACGACTTCAAAGCACACAAAATGTATTCCATGATTTCTTACTCAATTGAAGATTTTACAAACTACACACTATTTCCTAGACGTTGATGTACAAAATTATTGATATTTCTTTTTACATGACTAATTAATGCATTTACAATAGCAAATTGTAAGGACTTAGCACTTTTTCTTTGTATATTTTTATTGTTTTGAGGACTTAGCATGTTTGCATACCGGATCAAAAGTACATGTTTAAAGTATAACAAGTAAGAGTGTTATATTCGGCTGTGCCGAATCTCATATACCCACCATCAAACCGTATGCCGTAAAAGGAATGCTCCCCTATAAACATCAGCGTGATATTTAGTCAATTAAAAAACAAATATTTTATTTCAATTCTTAAACCGTGAGCGTCAATTATGAACCGATACTCATAAAATACTGTACATAGATTATGTATAGAACTTGATTATGCAAAATTTCAGCGCTATACTCGTATTTTAAATAAGGAACACTCGTAGTTATTAACCAAAACTCTTTCCTGAAGGGAACCTTTTGTGTATTACCGACACATTCCGCATGAAATTCGGAGCGAATTTCATAACCGTATTTCATAACTCATATTTTTAAGCCAGTAATGATCGTTTAAGTAATTTTTCTGAAGGGGACCTTATATGGGCGGTAGGGTAAATTATGGACCGATCCTCCCTAAATTTGGTGGAGAGATTTTGGCACGCATTAAACTTATGTGCGTCAATTTTCGTCACATTCATATTTTTAAGCTAGTAATGAGCATTGTAGTTATTTGCAGAGGGGGACCTTATATGGGGGAAGGGTCATTTATGGGCCGATCCAAAAAAATTGGTACAGAGGTTTTGGCTCGTAAGAAACTTACGTGTGTAGCATTTCATCGCTTTACTCGTATTTTTAAGACAGTAGTGAGCGTTTAAGCTATTTCCTGAAGTGGACCTAATAGGGGGAGTAGGGCCAATTATAGACCTATCCACAAAAAAGTTATTAAAAAGATTTTGGCTCACGAGGAACTTAATTGTGTAAAATTTTATTGCTATATTAATATTTTTTAGCCAGTAATGAGCGTTAAAGTCATTTTCAGAAGGGGACCTTATATGGGGGATAGGGTCATTTATGGGCCGATCTTAAAAAAATTCTTAGAGCGATTTTGGTTCGTAAAAAACATACTTATACCGAATTTCATCGCTATACTCGCATTTTTGGACCAGTAATGAGTGTTAAAGTAATTTTCTAAAGGGGACCTTATATGGGGGGTAGGGTCAATCCTCAAAAAATTTGGTAGAAAAATTTTGGCTCACATTTATGTCGAATTTCATCGCTATACTTGTATTTTGGGGCCAGTAATGAGTGTTAAAGTCATTTTCAGGAGGGGACCTTATATGGGGGGTAGGGTCATTTATGAGCCGATCCTAAAAAAAATTGGTTAAAAGGTTTTGGTTCGTAAGAAACTTACTTATACTAAATTTCATTGCTATACTCGAATTTTTAGGCTAGTAATGAGTGTTAAAGTCATTTTCTAAAGGGGACCTTATATGGGGAGTAGGGTCATTGATGGGCTGATCCTTAAAAAAATGGTAGAGAGATTTTGGTTCATAAGAAACATACTTATACCGAATTTCATCGCTATACTTGCATTTTGGGACCTGTAATGAGTGTTAAAGTAATTTTCTAAAGGGGACCTTATATGGGGGGTAGGGTCATTTATGGGCCGATCCTCAAAAAATTTGGCAGAAACATTTTGGCTCACATTAAACTTATTTATGTCGAATTTCATCGCTATAGTCCTACTTATAAAACAGTTATGCCCGTTAAAGAATTTAAATACACTTACAAAAATGTTTTGGTCAATTTTAAAACTAGTTAACAGGGTACAGAATTCTTTGAATATTTGATGATCATAAGTACTTAGGCATTTACTTATCGAAATTTTTCTCAATATATGTATGTATTAGGGTGATCGATTATTCGACATTTTCCAAAAACCGGTTTTCGAATAGTTCGAATAGTTGACATTTAAAAAAAACCGGTTGATATTTTTCAAATTCAGAAAAAACCGGTTAACCGGTTTTTCATTATAAATAATTTAATTTGAAAAACTTAATGTTTATGTTTAAATTTGATTAATAAAACATGGCCCGAAATGATTTTTAACAGTTTAAAAGAGTATAACTTTAGATCTAGTCGTCTGATTTACATTATTTCATTAATATAAAAAAATTAGGAAAAAAGTGGGACACTTCTGTTAAACATAAACATGTTTAGGAAATTTGCGTAGGCATTCCAACACTTCCATAAAATTTCAGCCGTAAATTAATTATTGTAATTGGAATATAATCTTAAGATTGATAAAATTTTATCAAATAGTTATCAATTTTACAAATAAATTTTTTTTAATTAATTAGGAAAATCAAAAAAGTTTAACCAAAGGAGCTTTAGAAAAATATACGCAAGCTCCTCGACTCGAATATTTTTAAAATTTAGGCGGGCTGTATTATTATTTACTTAAAAATTTCATTTAAATAATCTTTGAATACAAAGCAAATAAAAGTATTCGAAACCGGTTTTTAAAAAGTGAAAAAACCGGGTTATTCGATATTCGAAAAATCAACATTAAGAAAAAACCGACACTGGTAAAGCAGAAAAAACCGGTTTTAAAACCGGTTGAAAAATCGAGTCGATCACCCTAGTATGTATGTAGTAACAATTGCAACCTTAATTTTATGATTAAGTCGTTTCTAATCATTACCTCAAAGTTGAAGGAACATTTTAGTAACTAAGTACTATAATGCATTCATTGATATTGTAATTCGAAATTATCATCCTTAAATGTATCGATCTATTATTGTACAGATCGTTAATCTAATTACTTAGAATCTTGTTTAGAATATCTTCTTCTTGAGATAAGAAGTTAAATTAAGTAATATATTGGACATATTAACTGCTACTTTTAAGCATTTATTAGTTCTCATATTCTATTAAATTTTTATACTGTATACATACATATGTATGTTATAAATGTATACCAATTGGATATATAAACAAATTTAATATTTTTCCGATACCTAGCTATTATGATTGAAACTTTAATCGAATGTTTGCTGGGTAATGATTATGTGTATTTAAATTTTGTATCTATTTTAAAGCTTAGACATCATAATATAAGTATTTAAAAAACCATATAAAACAATGATTGTAACCGAAATTTTACTTAAAGAAATTATTTAATACTAAATAAAGTACAAAAAAGGTGGCATCTCTAAAAAAAAATTTTAAATTCAATATTAAATAATTCATAATTTTAGCAATTTTAGAAGAAAATATTGACTTTTTGCATATAAATCTTATTGAAATCAGTTATTAAATAAATCAGGTTTAAAAAATCTATGTGTATATGAATATTTTCCATCTCGATAAAAATCAAAAAGCGCAAAAATCCGCAAAATGTTAAAAAATATTATAATTCTAGACACCCCCTATTTTAACGAATATATAATAGTTATGGGCAGTTTTGGGCATTTGTGTTACATTTTTACCTTTAAAGTTTTGAAAATTAAAAAAAAAATAATTATAATTTTCCTTTCAAATTAACTGTGCATTTTGACACTTGTTACCATTACTATGTCTTAAAAATTCGTAAATTAATTCTCAACGAAATATAATATTATAATTCGTAAAGAAAAAGTAGATTTTTTACAATAGAACATCATATTATTAACATCAAGTATAGGCCCTTCAACAGGAATTTTTACTCCATTTCAAATATTTTTTTCATAAACTTTAAACTCAAATTAAAGCTTCAGGGAAAAAACAAATCTTATGCAGAAAAGTGTCTTCTTTCGAATGATATATTATTTGTTTTATAAAGATCAGTTTTCATTTTTGACTTATCGCCAGAAAAAGGTGCCAGATGCTTTTTAGCATTTTTTCGTCTTTTGCTAGAAATTTTTAGCATTAAAAGTGCAATTTTTGCAATTTTTTCTTCTATTTTGCACTTTTTATAATTAATGAATTTTAAAATTTAATTTCTCTAAAGAACATCCAAAATTTTGTTTCGAGATGTTTTGTGAAATTTTAAGGAATTCTCACGAAAACTTTTTGCACATGTTTATTGAAATTTATAATAAAAAAATATAAATTAAACTAAGAAGTGAACTGTTTTAAATATATTATATAACTAATAACACTAGTTTACAACTATTTTGTTAAGGATATAAAACCTTTATGGGCTTCTTTATTTAAGTCTTCTAAGTCCAGAAAAAATATTTTAAAAAACCTAGGATGTCAAATCTTTTAATTATTCATTAAGAAAGAAAATGCTAAAAAAGAGTTAAATTCGGAAGAAAATATTTAATATTTATAGTTTAAGTTATTTTTTATATAAACAATTTTATGAGTCTAACACCCAATTTACACGATGATTTTTTTCATGTTTGCCCAGACGTCTGTTTTCATGTTTGTCGATGATTGGTGGTGAGCGGGGTAGAGAAGAATGGGGGGTAAGAAAACAAACATGATTTGGGATTTTCATGATTGTTTTTGACATTCCTCTTTAAACTCATTCGTACTGTTGATATTATGCTCATGTAAAAAAATAATTATGTCTTTTTTTTACATGAAAACATTAAAATTTGCATTAAAAAAATACTAAAGCGTGTAATTAAATTTTTTTAAATCAAATTAAATGGTTTTTATGTTAAAAATTTCATTTTATTTTTATTACGAATAAGTAATTAAAAAGGATTATACAATTAAACATCAAAAAAACACATGCATAGTTGCATGTAAAAAATCACCGTATAAATGTTCATGATTTTTTGGAAGATTCTCAAAAGAGAATTGGAAAAAAACAGACGTCTGAAAAGTCTTCATGTAAATTGCGCCTTATTCACAACCAGAGACTGAAAATAACGGGTACACTTTGTTTTTATAAGGTTAATTGCTGTGATCACCATTTATAATTGTGTTTTTGAAGTTTATCACTGAGATTTAGATTTTTTATGATAAGTGGTAGAGAGAAACCGAAAAGAAAAACAAAATAACTCGCTACAATTAATTTTTATTTTGTAAACATTTTTGAAAAGGGGTGCTAATGATTTTTATTTTTAAAAGCAAAACAATAAATGTAAATACACTATTAGGACACACATATACACATACTTTCTTCAGAAATCATAGCAAACAACAGCAATGTACTCTCCCACTCTCATATAAGCAAGAGAAAAAAGGAATACAAGAACCAAGTGCTCAGCCAAAAACTTAAGTAACAAAACAAAAGTAGTAAAGGTTATACTAAACCATTTAAGTAAAAATCATTTTATAACTGTTATTCTGAGTGATTTATTTTAAACAACTTAGAGTGCTATATTCGCCTATGCCGAATCTTAAATACCCTCCACCAGCAAGCTACTTTTTATTAAAATTCATTTAAATATCTAATTTTCAGATAACTTGGCAAAATTTTTGTTTCCGTATTGAGGGTACTAACTTTAATGCATATGTCAAACTAATTTTAATAAGGTCGAGAAAAATGTATATTAATTCCGTAGAATGATTTATATATACAAAATACACATTTATGTCGAATTTTATCCCGATAACTTTGATTGTCAATGTGCATTTGAGTAATTTTCGGAAATGGTCCTTATATGGGAATTGTAACCAATTATCGACCGAAAAGGAAAAAATTTCATATAATGTTTTATGTATATGCCAAAAAAAATCAATTCGAATTTTACTATAATAGATTTACTAATTAATGAAATATGTGCGTTTAGGTGATTTTCGGAAGTGCTTTATATGTATACGAGCTATGACCTTACACAAAACATATTTTTGTCGAATTTTATCAAGATATCTTTATTTGATAATGAAATATGTGCGCTTAAGTGATTTTTTTGAAGTGGACCTTATATAGCAGCTATTACCATATATGGACCAATCCGGAAAATTTTGGAAGAGTGATTCATATAAAGATAAAACATATTTGTGCTGAATTTTATCTAGATAACTTTATTTAACAGTTAAATATGTGCGTTTAAGTGATTTTCGGAAGTGGGACTTATATGGGAGCTATGACTAATAATGGACCAATCCGGGAAAAAAGTGATAGAATGATTTATATGCACACAAAATATATTCAAGTAGAATTTTATCCTTATATTTTTAGAATTTAATGAAATATATGCGTTTAAGTGATTTTCGGAAGTGGACTTTATATGGGACTTATGGCCAATTATGAGCCTATCCGGAAAACAAATCGTAGAGTGACTCATATAAAGACAAAACATATTTGTGTCGAATTTTATCAAGATAGCTTTATTTGACAATGTGCTTTTAAGTGATTTTCGGAAGTGGGCTTTATATGGGAGCTATGACCAATATTGGACCGATCCGTAAAAAATTTTGTGGAATGATTTGAATATACACAAAACATATTTTTGTCGAATTTTATCAAGATAACTTTAGTTGACAATGGAATATGTGCTTTTAAGTGATTTTCGGAAGTGGGCCTTATATGGGAGCTATGACGAGTAATGGACCGACCCGTAAAAAAATTTGTAGAATGATTTGTATGTATACAACACATACTTGTGTCGAATTATATCCCTATAGCTTTATTATTCAATGATATATATGCATTTAAGTGATTTTCGGAAGTGGGCCTTATATGGGAACTATGACAAAAAATGGACCGATCCGTAAAAAAAATGCAGAGTGATTCATATTTAGACAAAACATATTTGTGTCGAATTTTATCCCGATAGCTTTATAATTCAATGAAATATATTAGTTTAAAAGATTTTCGGAAGTAGACTTTATATGGGAGCTATGACCAATTATGGGCTTATCCGGAAAAAATTTCGTAGAGTGATTCATATTTAGACTAAACATATTTGTGTCGAATTTTTCAAGATAGCTTTATTTGACAATGAAATATGAGCTTTTAAATGATTTTCGGAAGTGGGCCTTATATGGGAGCTATGACCAATAATGGACCGATCCGTAAAAAATTTGGTAGATTGATTTGTATGTACACAAAACATATTTAACTCGAATTTTATCACAATAGCTATATTCATCAATGAAATATATACGTTTAGGTAATTTTCGGAAGTGGACCTTATATGGGAGCTATGACCAATTGTGGACCGACTGTATGATTTCTGTTCATATTATATTTGCATGTACAAAATTTTGTGTTGATACCGATATATTTTAGGGAGTTATTAACGATAAACTAATTTCCGGGAATATATACCTTAGTATGGGGGCTATGGGAAATATTCGACCGATTGTAAAGATCTTGAACATAATTGATCACAGGCGTAAAAAATTAATGTGTGACAAAATTCATCGAAATATCTTTGGTAGTTTCTGAGAAAACTTCAAAAGAATGTTGAAAAAAACGTAATTTTCTTCGAGGTAGTCTGTAATTTTTACTCATAACTTTTTACGTTGCACAGTGGTATAGGAAAAAAAAAGAGGGAAATAATTCGGTAACTTCTAAGCGGTTAATCCGATTTTAATGAAATTTGGTATGCACAAAGAGGAGGTGTTGTCGAGTTTAGGTTTTGAATTTGGACCTTATAGGCCAACCAGGGGCCCGGCGGGGGGTCCTCAAATTAGGACACCTCGGCTATGTTAAATTTTTAAAACGATCCTATTTCTTCATTTGAGTTCCGATTTAAAAACAATTTCGTATATAGAATCTCCTCATCGAGCACTATAAAAAATGTCGTCGTAAATTATCTCTTATAGTTTAGGAGATATTCGCATTTGAAAATTAAAATTTTAAAATTTTTACCGTCCTTACTTTAGTTTTTTTGATAATATCGGGTCCAAATATTCCCGATTTTCTCCATTTTTTTCGCTTAACAACAAGTTTATATATCAAGCAGTGAAAGAATTATGTAAAAATCATGACTGAGTCCAAAGTTATAGGCATTTTAATTTAAAAAATAAAAAAAGGCGATTTTTTGTCATTTTTTTGGGAAAAAAGTATCTTTTTCTTTTTAAGTTATCTAAAAAGTTTCTAAGAAGATGTATATAGAATTTATACTTTTTGGAAAGCTAACTTTACATAAAGTACGATAAATGAAACAAAACTTAAAAATTTTTGATACCGAGGGGACCAGGTCCATCCAAAAAAACCCTATTTTTTATGGAAAATTCAATTTTGAGCAAAAATTCTCAAATCGCATAGTCGATATCAAATTATAGTGACCTGTTTTATATGACCCAATGTGTTCTTAATCATTTTGTAACGGGTTTCGATAACCCCGCCCCTGGTATGGATATAATAGGCAAAAAACCAAAAAATCCCATTTTTGGGATCCATATACATATGTAACAAATTTAAGAGTTAACCTTATGAATGAAAATAATAGTGCTATGTAAATTTTCTAAAAGATGTTGAGTTTTCCCTAATTAATTTGTCACTTAAAAAACATTAGGTAGGCATGTTATATATCAATGGAAAGGTAATTTTGTCTATTTTTCAAAACTTTATATAATTTTTGAAAATTAAAAAATTTGCGGAATACTTTTTTTAAAAAAAATTAAAAAATGTTTTTTATTCAGTTTTTGCGAAGATACATTTTTTTCAAATTGCAATAAAAATTTTATTTATGAATATTTTTTTTTACAGTTAGGTAGATTTTTTTACTTAGAATCCCGGAATTCCCAAAAAAGTTTTAAAAAATCCCAAAAATGGGATTTTTTTGCCTATTATATCCATACCAGGGGCGGGGTTATCGAAACCCGTTACAAAATGATTAAAAACATATTGGGTCATATAAAACAGGTCACTATAATTTGATATCAACTATGCGATTTGAGAATTTTTGCTCAAAATTGAATTTTCCATAAAAAATAGGGTATTTTTGGATGGACCTGGTCCCCTCGGTATAAAAAATTTTTAAGTTTTGTTTCATTTATCGTACTTTATGTAAAGTTAGCTTTCCAAAAAGTATAAATTCTATATACATCTTCTTAGAAACTTTTTAGATAACTTAAAAAGAAAAAGATACTTTTTTCCCAAAAAAAATGACAAAAAATCGCTTTTTTTTATTTTTTAAATTAAAATGCCTATAACTTTGGACTCAGTCATGATTTTTACATAATTCTTTCACTGCTTGATATATAAACTTGTTGTTAAGCAAATAAAAAAAATGGCGAAAATCGGGAATATTTGGACCCGCTATTATCAAAAAAACTAAAGTAAGGACGGTAAAAATTTTAAAATTTTAATTTTCAAATGCGAATATCTCCTAAACTATAAGAGATAATTTACTGCTTTTATAGTGCTCGATGAGGAGATTCTATATACGAAATTTTTTTTAAATCGGAACTCAAATGAAGAAATAGGATCGTTTTAAAAATTTAACATAGCCGAGGTGTCCTAATTTGAGGACCCCCCGCCGGGCCCCTGGTTGGCCTATAAGGTCCAAATTCAAAACCTAAACTCGACAACACCTCCTCTTTGTGCATACCAAATTTCATTAAAATCGGATTAACCGCTTAGAAGTTACCGAATTATTTCCCTCTTTTTTTTTCCTATACCACTGTGCGTTGTGAACCGATTTTGCTGATTTTCAATACCAAACTGCTTAGGATAATAATAAATACTTTGGGTGAATTTGCTTGATTTCCTTTGCTTAGTTTTAATGTGAGCGTGTTTTACACAGACAGACAGACAGACGGACATAGCTAAATCGACTCAGAATTTGATAACGACCCAGAATATATATACTTTGTTGGGTCTTAGATGAATATTTCTTGGTGTTACACACGGAACGACAAACTTATATATACCCTCTATCACCACTGATGGTGGTGGAGGGTATAAAAAACAAAAATAAATCACAATTCAATCACTTTGGTTATGTGGCCCAGTTATTTTCAGTCTCTGTTCACAACACTTTAGCAAAGGTATTCTTATCACAAAAATATTTAAAATTAAGTTGAAATTATCTTAAATCTCGGTGAATAGATGTCAGGTTTATTACTCATACTTCCAAGAAAAATATAAATTCAAATACCTGAGTTTGTAATTCGGGAATAAAATGTCAATAATATTTTCGAACTAATGTCGTTTATACGGAGCAGTTTTAAAAATAGAAAATTTACTTGATAAGTATATAAACTTTATCCTTATTAAATTCTAATATGATCTTGCAATGTCCGTCCATCTGCCTTGAAAGCATGATAAGGTCCGAACGGAAAGAGCAACAAGGCTAAAACTTTCCACTAATATTTTCATACAGATATGGTTTCTTTGGTAATGCTAATGGGCAATATCTGATCACGTTTACACATAGCCCCCAAACAAGTGAACCCATGCAATAGATTTTAAACCATAACAAGTAAGAGTGTTATATTCGGCTATGCCGAATCTGATATACCCAACATCAAACCGTTTGCCGTAAATTAAAAGCTTCCTTAGGGGATCTTCGTTCGCATTAAACTTGTTTATGTTGAATTTCATTGCTGCACACATATTTTTAAGCCAGTAATAAGCGCGAAAATCTTTTTCTGAAGGGGATCTTATATGGATGGGGCAATTTTGTGCCGATCGTCACAAAATTTGGTTACGTGATTTCGTATAAAACATGTCTGTATAGAATTTCATCTATGTACTCGTATTTTTAAGGCAGTAATTAGCATTTAAGTCATCTTCTCTAGAATGCTTTATATGGGGGGTTAGGACCAATCTTCATAAATTTTCTAAAGGGATTTTGGTTGCTATTAAAATCGTTTATATCGAATTTTATCGCTGTACCTATAGTTTTAAGCCAGTAATGAGCGTTAAAGTAATTTTCTGAAGGGGGCCTTATATGGGAGGTAGGCAGAGTTGTGACTTATTTCAAATAAATTTATTTAAAATGAAAGTAAAAATAGAAAATATGTATTTTATTTTGAATAAATTTTTTTTCCTAAATTTTATTTGAAACTTATGTATTTTGCATTTGTAAAATACAAAATATTCTTGTAAATTTTGTTGGAAAAATAAACAATTGGCTAAATTTTAGATAGCTAAATGGAGGTTGGCGCAAGGCATCGCATTGCATCGACCTGTACGCGGGAACACGTTGAAGGCTTATGTGGAAAAAATATATAACATAGTGGATTTTGAGAACATAATGATCGAAATGACGCTTGATGTGTAATTTGCAGCTTATAAAGCCCGAAAAGTTTTAAAAGCGTAAAACACGTTGCCGCTTCAAGACGCGTTGTGTACGTTCAGCTTAAATAATGGATCAAAAGTCCCGTGTACCCTAAGGGTAATTTCTGATATGCAGACATTGCACTATGTCCCATAGAGTTATTCTGACATATATATGTATAATATCTTAGCGCTTATTAATAATGTACTAAGTGGTAATTTCCATTTAGCTGTCTAAAATTCCATATCAAACCTTATTTTCGTGGAGCAATTTGCTTTTGTTTAAATTTTCATCCATTTGAACCATGAAAAACTTATACTATGTTTCCGCTGGCTTGAAATCTACTAGTTTTGAGTAAACCTCTTCAAGGTGTTTCCACTGAGCTGACTTGTTTTTGGTGTTAGAATTTTCGAAGTAAATTTGACGTTTTATCTATAAAATTAAAAATAAATAAGTTTTTGTGCTATTTTAATAAAATATGTGGAAAACGGGTATAAATAGTGAATTTATTTTAAATTATGCGCTAGAAAATTGTAACATGATTGCTGGAGTATGCAATTATTTTTCAAATACCGTTAAGTTATATCAACCTCAAAGAATGATATGCCAGCGAAGGATAAGAAGAATTCAAACAAAGAAACATATCCTGATTCTTCTTGCCAAACGTGCACAAGTAAAACGCCGAAGATTATAGAAATTTGTAAGTAGTAACACAAATCTTTGAATATAAGAGACTAAAATTTAAAATAACATTTTAAGAATCGTTCATCGCAATTTTTTGAGCAAGATTGTCTTAACTTTAATGCAGAAAGTTTCAAGAATAACTTCCGTATGTCGCGGGAAACATTTGACAACCTTTGCACATATTTAGGAAATATGAAAAAGGACACAAACTTCAGAAAAGCAATACCATTTAAAAAAAGAGTGGCAGTTGATTTGTATGCTTTAGGCTCTTCTGCCGAGTACAGAAGCATTGGAAATTTGTTCGGCATTTCATAATCAATGGTTTCGAAAATAGTTATAGAGTTTTGCCAAGAAACTTATAAACAATTAAAACCACAATATCTTAATTATTTTCCATTATCACGTGAAACTATAGAGGACTGTGTAAACGGATTTGATATAACGGGACTACCTCAATATTTAGGAGCAATTGGTATCAAACGAACTAATGTATACTATAATTTACAATATAACAAAGTTTTTTTCCCAGATGGCTGCCACATTGAAGTTCATCCAGCTTCTGAAGATGCTGTGGACTATTATAATTACAAGGAATGGTATTCAACAGTTTTTCTAGCTCTAGTAGACTATAGGTGGTGTAACCATTTCAAGGAAAATTATTTAAAATCTCAACAAATATAAAATTTGCATGTTTTCAGATATCGATTTCTCTACATAAATGTAGGAAGTCGAGGGAGATGTAATGACTCCCAAATTTATGAAAGATCATTACTTAAAAAACATATTTCAGAGAGTGACATTTTGGATCAGTATTTCATAGATATACGTATAACTAAAATTCCAATTTATATTATTGGAGATTCAGCTTTTAGATTCTCTAAGAATCTAATGAAGCCATACCCTTTTAATGCCGAAAATGATTCTCGAAGAAAAAAATTTAATTACCTTCTTTCAAAACATCGAAGAGTGGTGGAAAATGCCTTTGGTCACTTAAAAGCTCGATTCCGTCGAGTAGGAAAAGGAATTGACAATAAAATACAAAATGTCAACCTGATTATTAAAACATGTTGTCTTCTCCATAATTTTTTAAATGAAAATAACGACAATGTCAACAATAAATGGCTAAAAGACTTAGAACAATATGATAAACTTCGTAAAAATCTGCAAAATCAACCGGTACTGGGTGATACCATAAACGATGGAGAACAAATACGTCATGCACTCAGTTTATATGGTAAGTATTATTATGTTTTACCTTTTTTTTATTTTCCTTATTATACCCTACACCACCATAGTGGTGAGAATATTATACGTTTGTGCTGATGTTTGTAACGCACAAAAATATTGGTCCTACCCACCTTAAAGTATACCGATCGACTCAGAATCACTTTCTGAGTCGATTAATCCATGTCCGTCTGTCCGGCTGGCTGACTGACTGTCCAGTTCTATATACGTTTTAAATTCAGAGAAATTTCCTATCATAAAAATATCACGGATTAAGATAATTTTTTTTATTATTATATTTTAAAAACAATTTATTTTTTATTTGATAAGTAATTTATTATAATATTTTTTAATTCTTCATTATCATTAGTTAACTTTTCTAACATATTTGTTTTTTGAACCTCCAAATTGTACATTTTTTCTTCCCATATTTTTTGATTTGCTTTTTCTTCCTCTTCTTCTTTTTCTAAATCCTCAATTTTCTTAAAAATTTTATTTAACATATCTTCTGGACGTCTTTTTTTTACAGCACTACGAACAGTCTCAGATGTTGAGGGTGAATCATTATCAGAAGATGAAGACATCAATGGTGGTGAATAGTCAGAGCTAACACCTGAGGCGAATTCTTCAGTTAATATTTCAAAATTGGTGTACTCCTCAGATTCCATTCCTTCAAAACTTCTTGAGCTATCTGAAAATATAAATACATATATAAACATAGAAATTCATTAATAAATTAATAAATATGACAGAATAGATTCAGCAAGCCCGACCATATGATACCCTAATAATATGAGTATATTTAAATAAATTTTTGGAGGATGCTTCTATATAAAAACTACCCAGCAAAATCATTGCTTACAATGATTACCATTAAGTACTTTATTAATGACTTACTATGTATGTAAAGTCTAAAAAAAATCAAAATAAAGAAACAAACAAACATAAAACAGTTACTTTTTCTTTTTTTTTTCCTTTTTTTGTGCACACGATATCAAATATCTATTTTTAGACAAACAGAAAATAAAATTGTATTTGTGTGTGAAAACTATTATTTGACGCACAATAAAACAGCTAAGCAGTGGTGTAGTGAGTGGAGCATCCAACTGGCAGACGGAAGGTATTGAGTTCAACCCCAGTCTGTGTCGACTTTTTATTTTTATTTTTTCATAAATATTCTATAAATAACTCTGCTAAAAAAACAACTTATTTCCAACCAAATAATATTGACTTACTTTTGGAACATCTCAAACAAAAATAAGTACTTTTTCTAGTAGAATTGTAAGCACTTTACTCGATGAATTCTGGTGATTTTTCTAGTGAATTTGTAAGCAAATATTTTGCTGGGTATAATGAGGATCGTCCAACTTTATTAGGGTTTGCTAATCATATTATAAAACTTACCTGTGATACTTTCCTCTACAACCGTCTCCAAATTATTAATTTTGAAAGGTCCCAAAATTGAATGAACTTGTGGGTATAAGTTCCAAGTCGACGGGGAACCACCGGATGGACCTACAGCATTTTTTTCCTTTCTGTTAAGTATTTAATAAATACAAAAGTATAGTCTATCAAGTCATACCGTTACTTTTCACCGATATACAGTATTTCATACAAATAGTGTAGCCTATTAAATAATGTGTCTATAGTCTAGTTTACAGTCTCGTCTATAGTCTAGTTTATAGTCTAGTCTATAGTCAAGTCTATAGTCTAGTCTAGTCTATAGTCTAGTCTATAGTCTAGTCTTGCGGTGTAGAGTATACAAATTTAAAATTTGTATGAAACAAACCTGTATCTATTTGTTAAATTATGAATTTTGGTTTTAATTTCTTCCGGTGTGACTTGTATTCCTCCTAATGACACCAGTTCTAGACGCATCTCCTCAAAAATATGGGAATTTTTCCTAGCGCCTCTCAACATATCAATTTTTGCTGCCCATATTTCGCACAGTAGCGACTCTTCTTTTAAAGACCATATTTTCTTCTTTTTTATTTCTTTTTTCGTTTTTGGCATTGTATTTTATTTTAAAAAATAACGTGCCAAAATATTTTTATTTCGAAATTAAATGTAATTTTTTCGATAAAAACATTCACTTTGAGTGGTATCCAAAAGTTGTATTTTTTTATCGGAGACACAAAGCAGTGTTGCATAAGTAAATCTTGTTCGAAAAAATACATTTTCGACATGTTTTAGATCAAATCTAGTAGATTAACTAGATTTGGATGTGTCAAAAATGTATGGGAAATCTACATGATTTCAACTAGTTTTGCCCAAATCAACTAGATTTGCTCAAAACGCCTCAGTGGAAACTTAGCATTATTTTATTTGAGTAAAATATTTTGAAAATAGTTATTTATATTTTTTATTTCAAAGAAATAGAATATGATCTGTTTTGTATTTTTATATTAAAATATTGATTATTTTCTATTTTTATTTCAAATATCCATTTTTCACAACCCTGGAGGTAGGGGCAATTATGGACCGATCCTCACAAAAGTTTCATCACTGTAATCTTCTTTTAAAGTGAGTAATATGCGTTTCTGAAGAGGGCTTATATGGGGAGTAGGTTCAATTATGGTCCGATTATCATAAAATTTTGTGAAAAGATTTTGGTTTGTATAAAACTTGCCTATGTCGAATTTCATCGCTATACTTGAATTTCTAAAAGAGTTATGACTGCAAGAACTGTTTTCAATATCAAACAAACCTTACTTATAGGGAATATTTGTGTAAAATTTCAACTCTCTATCTCTTTTCGTTCGAACCCTATCGTGCTTACAACAGACAGACGGACGGACTGACAGACATGGCTACATCGTCTCTGAATTTAATAAGGATCTAGAATATATATTCTTTTGTGGGTCTATGATAAATATTTCGATTTGTTACAAACGGAATGACAAAATCAATATACCCCCCAACTTTTTTAATGGTGGGTATAAAAATGTTAATTAGGCAGAAAATATGCTAAAATTTGGTATGAGTTAGCTTTATGCACCTGGACTTTGATCCTACCTACATAAAAGGTTCCCTTCAGCAAAAAACTATACACACAGAAAAAAGATCGATCGGAAATCGGTTACCCTTATAAATATTCATTAGCAATGCAAGAATATTGGTTGTAGTTATTAAAAAACTATAATTTCTAGAGATTTTTTATAATTCGAACTGAAAAAACACAACTGTAACCAAAATAAGGATTTCACAACTATCAACTTTGTTTATGTAACCAATTTGTATTTATTTTTAATTTTACACAGAGAAAACAGATTCGTTGTCACAACCGAATTTGTTTCCAATCGAATTTGGTCGGTTACGTGTACTATCACATGAATCGATAGCAATTACCGAATATTTTGTTTGCCTACACTGTATTTTTAGAACATAGGTTAGTCGTTATTACCGAATTTTCGATTGTAGTCAGTGAATTTTTAGTGGGCGCAACTACTGATTTTAAAAAACAATTCGGTTGTGGAGACCGAGACTATTAATATTAGGAACAAATTAAAATATACATATGATCATATTGTTTTCAATTTATATTTTATTTATTTATTTGTAAATATTTTTTTTACACAATTTTGTTATTAATTGCTCGATTTGAATCCCTCTTAAATCGACTTCTGGTATACTGTGTTTGATAGGCAGTACAGCTAACAATAAGTAGGGAAATAGGTGCACCACGCAATTGAACATCATTAATCTGAAAACAAATAAAATTATAAAATACAATTTTTCTTTAACTAAATCAGATTTTCTTACATTACAACATTAATCTGTTTGATTTCACCTAAATAATGACAAAAAATTACAATATGTTAAATTCCATTCATGGTCCAATGAAAAAATAAGCGACTTTATTGGTAGCATACCGTCAGCGTCAAATACATATTTCGGCATCAGCTTGTGTCAATCAGCAGCTACTACTTGGATGTTTCACATAAAAGTATTTAGCTGCGGTTTCTGTAAATTAAAAATACAATAAAATTGTGTTCCGTAAATAAGTATCGATCTCGGGAATCGCTAGTTACCTCATAATTACAAATAATTACAAATGAGGGAGAAAATTTTTCCACACATTTTCATAATTCTCTAACAAAAATAAAAATTATTTAGTTGGATATCAGGGATGGAAAATGAGATTTTGTTTCAGTATCAAAAAATATTTCAGAGGGTACTTTTTTGGATCTTAGAGTACTAAAATATTTTTTTTTGCTGAAAGTTGTTAATTTTTTAAATACACCTTCACATATTTAGACATTTTTTAATAATTAACAACAGAAGTAGAAAAGGTATTTACCGTAGGGTGATCGATTATTCGACATTTTCCAAAAACCAGTTTTCGAGTAGTTCGAATAGTTGACATTTGAAAAAAACCGGTTGATATTTTTCAAATTCAGAGAAAACGGATTTTTATTATACATAAAAACATCTAGTTTAATTTGAAAAAAAAATTATGACCCGAACTGATTTTTTAAAATAAACATTATTTCTTTAATGTAAAAAATTGGGAAGGATCATAATCCTAGTTTATTCTAAAGTCCCTGTTTAGTAAATTTTCATAGGCATTCCAACACTGCTATAATATTTCAGCGCCAAATTAATTATTGTAATTGGAATATAATCTTAAGATTGATAAAATTTTATCCAACAGTTATTCTAATCAATTTTACAAATAATTTTTTAAATTATTAGGAAAATCAAAAAAGTTTAATTAAAGGTGCTTTAGAAAAATATACTCTAGTTTCTTGACTCGAATATTTTAAAATTTAGACAGGTATTATTATTTATTTCAAAATTTAATTGAAGTAATCTTTGAATACAAAGCAAATAAAAGTATTCGAAACCGGCTTTTAAAAAGTTAAAAAACCGGTTTATTCGATAATCGAAAAAATCAACATTTAGAAAAAACCGACATTGGTAAATAGTTAAACTGAAAAATTTGATTGATAATAGAGTAATAGAATAAAGTGTTATATACCATTGTAAAGCTAATGAAATTACGCGTATGCTGATGTACATATTAAGTATGTTAGATAAATATAGCTAACAGAATACCTGGGACAAAATAGAGTTTAAAATATTAAGATAAAATACAAAATATAAAGAATTTCGAAAAACAGAAAAAAACATTTCGGTGAAATTTAGGTGAGGTGAGGTTTATAATATAATAATTTCAATTAATTACATTATATATTTCTATGTAAAAATATGAAAAACTTAAAATTTTCCCGAAAAATTACGACATTTGTAATCATTTTGGTGTTGTATACAAATTTGTGTATGTCATTGAAATCGTCTCTCCCAAGGACCTTTCATATGATACTAAATTTGCATATGGTTTATTTGTCAAAAATGTGAAAAAAATAACATAAAAACCCTAAAAAGGACCTTTTTATCCTTTGATCCAGCTCACCAAATATTGACGTCAGGACAAAATTTTTGAGAAATGGTATCTTAGAATGAACTCTAATATACATATGTGTTATTAAATTAAAATTCGATGTACATAGGTGTTCATTTGTTAAAAAATCAATAGTCATATCAAATTCTACACATGAGACCATACATAAGACCATCCATGACATGAAAAAGTAATTTGCTTTAAAGTCCAAATAATTTTCACCAAAAATTTCTCTTATTATATATGGTTGAATTCTTAATTTCAAAACATATCGTTTTATATTAGATAGAAATTGAGCTTCTATCATTTGGAAATAATTAGTTTTAAAGTTAAATATTTTTTCAAAATTGAAATTTTGGTAATTTTTTCATATAATATTACAATGGAATTTAATTAGATTAATATTCATATAATGTCAATCAAGATAAAAATTCGAAATGAGCTGCATTGGTTATTTGCAAAACATACTTCTAAAAAGTGGCTTTTAAAACTAGATTTCAAAACATTCTTAGAATTTCAAATTTGAACTTTTAAATATACTTTGACCCCCATTTTCTCATTGTCTGATTATGTTTTATCATAACGATAAATTGACATTTTACATACAAAAATTATTTTAACCGGCAGTATATCCACCTGTTAAACGATAACCGGAGGTTTGAGATATTAGCCTGAGAGTATCAAATAAGACTCGGGAGTATCACGGTACTTTTGAACATCAAATAGTATCAAAAAAAGTACCATCGTACCAAATTTTGCCATCCCTGTTGGATATATTTTGTTTAATGAATCAGCTTACATTAACTTACTTTGACAATTATTGATATATGTACGTTTCCACTTAATGTATTTCTATTTACATGTAAATTATTATACCCACCATCAAAAAAGATGGGGGGTATATTGATTTTGTCATTCCGTTTGTAACACATCGAAATATTGGTCATAGACCCACAAAAGTATATATATTCTGGGTCCTCATTAAATTCTAAGACGATCTAGCCATGTCTGTCCGTCCGTCCGTCTGTCTGTCTGTCTGTCTGTTGAAAGCACGATAGAGTCCGAATGGAAAGAGCTAGAGGGTTGAAATTTCACATAAGTATTTCTTATAGGTAAGGTTGTTTGGTATTGAAAAGGGCAATATCGGTCCACATTTCGGATAGCCCCCATACAAGTGCCCCTCGAAAAGCAGCTTTACAGCCATAACTTGTTTAAAAATACGAATATAGCGATGAAATTCGACACAAGTAAGTTCTTGTTATCCAAAATCACTATGCAAAATTTTATGAGGATCGGTCCATAATTGAACCTAACCCCCCCCCCCCTCATATAGGTCCCCTTCAGAAAATGACTTAACGCTCAATACTGGCTTAAAAATACTAGTATATAGATGAAATTCGATATAAGTAAGTTTCATACGAGTCAAAAATCTATCTAAAAAATTTTATAGGATCGGTTCCATGATTGACCCTACCCCCCATATAAGGTCCCCTTCAGGAAATGACTGCAACGCTCATTAATGACTTAAAATACGAGTGTAGCGATAAAATTCGACACAAATAAATTTGATACGAACCAAATTCTATCTACAAAGTTTATGAGGATCGACCCATAATTGACCCTACTCCCCTATTTAAGGTCCCCTTCAGAAAATTACTTTAACGCTTATAACTGGCCTAAAAAGTATATAGATGAAATTAGATATAAGTAAGTTTCATTCGAGTCAAACGAGGCTTGATGGTGGGTATATAAGATTCGGCATAGCCGAATATAACACTCTTACTTGTTTTTGAAATAATAATTTTAAAATTGTATAAAAATATGTTTGTTTTTCTTGAGATTTTATTTTAGAACTAAATTTGTTATACATATGTCAAGAAATAAAAACAATTTTTTATTGTATTCAGGTTGGAAGTGCCGAATAAAGCTTAATTATAATCAATATACTCGAAATTTATAATTTTTCCGTTGCAAATACCGAATTAAGCTTTATTGTATTTACTATAATCGAATTTATTATACTGATGATAGAAATATAGGGAGACAATACAAATCTTACTTATTGCCTTAAATATATTAATATAACCAATATTTTTGATTGCAAGGACTGATATTCCAATTATAGTGAATATTGTAAATTTAAATTTGATTGTGCTTCACGAAATAGTAAAATAAAAGTTTGAAAAGCTCAAATTGGTTCTACTAATAAATTAATGGTTATATAAACCTCAGTTCGATTATAGTTATGTATTTTCAGTTCTTATAAAGAATTAGTTGAATTTATAGACTTTTAATAATTACAATTAATATTCGTTTACATAAACTAATTATTTGTTACTATACCCGATTTCCGATCGATGTTTTTTCTGTGTGTATTTATTATTTTAGTAAGTACAACCGAATTAAATTCACTATTATTTGCTACAATTCAAAATATATTTACTGGTAACCATAAAATTGTTCAGATCAAGATATTTAAGCCAAAAGTAATGTTTTAGTTACTATACTCACATATTTCCATATACAGTATAGAATGTTCGATTATCTTTACTAGAACAATTATTAATTCGGTGTTTCCGATCGAAAAAAGCGATATTGATTACAATAAATTTTAATTCGGTATTTCCAACCGACTTTAATATACAATTGGTAAATTTTTCGTGACATTTAAAAAATTTTGTTCTAAAACATAACAAACAAATAAAAAAAAAAATTTTTGTATGAAAAACGTTTTATCGGTAAATATTAAGTTAATAAATAAATAAACACAATTTAGCGCAGTCGTTTAGAGATATGCAATTGTAAGTATGTACAGTAAATAAAAACGGTTCCTGTGAGCGAAATATAGAAGAAAAATCATTCTTCTATTTTCAGAAAACTATGAGACTTTACATACATCTTTAAATCATATCTGTGCAACAACTTTCTTACATAATGTCTTGGAGCCTGTCCGCAATTCGCTAAAACTAAGAAAATTTAATTTCCAAAAAAAAAAGAAGTAGCCATTAGCAAGATCAATTTTGTTTTGAAATCTGTATTGAATTTCGATGCCCTCAAACATTTTATGCAAGTGATATGTAAATTTTGCAATTGCAATACATTTACAAATGTATTTAGTGGAATTTCTTAATAATAAATAAAAATATATGCAAATAATTGAAAAATTTTAATTGGTCTCTAGTAATGATAGTTTCGGTGCTTGCAACCGAATTATTTTTTTAAATATGTAGTTACGAGTACCATATTTATACTAAAATTACACTTACTATAATCGAAAATTCGGTTATAAAAACCTATATGAGTTCTAAAAACATGTGGTAGGAAAAGAGATATTCGGCAACTACAATCGATGTACTTGATAGTTCGTAGGACAGACCTAATTCGATTGGCAACAAATTCGGTTGTGGCAACGAATCTGTTTTCTCTGTGTCGCAATGAAAATCGACAAAAGCAAGTTTAATAGTAACATAAATTTCCCTACATAATTTTGTGAGGATCGAATCATATTTGCTTTAACACTCATAACTAGCTATACCAGTATAGCAATAAAATTCAACCTTAATAAGTTTTATAGCATTTTCCATATCTCTATCAAATTTCATAAGAATCGGTTTATATTATATCCAAGCGTGAATAAATAAAACTTGCTTAAAAGTCATGTATAGCGATGAAATTCTTCATATTCAAGTTTCATAAGATAATATTTCAGAATTTTATGTGGTTCGTTCATAGTTGACTCTATCCTCTATATAAATTCTCTTTCAGAAATTAAATTTATTCTCAATTAATGATTAAAACATTTTAGTAGTATGATACATTCGAAAAAAGGATTTGTTTCAAAACATTAAAGCTCGGTCCGTAGCGATTCGGCAT
This sequence comes from Lucilia sericata, assembly GCF_015586225.1. Classification (NCBI taxonomy): domain Eukaryota; kingdom Metazoa; phylum Arthropoda; class Insecta; order Diptera; family Calliphoridae; genus Lucilia; species Lucilia sericata. The sequence goes on from NW_023994302.1 coordinate 442,023, forward strand.
TGACGAACTTTTACCTGTTTTTACATGTACAACACGTACAGAGAGGAAAGGAGCGTTAGCGGTGCCATATGTCACCGTACATAGCTGGTAGTGTTTTACCTCTTCTTGGGGCGATTCTCTCCAAACAATTCGTTGATAGTTTTTATGTTTCTCTGAAATCCATATTTGCCGGAACATCTTTACTATATCGTCGGAGAAAACATAACGATGAAAACGAAATCGGAGACACACTGAGAACAAATCTCTTTGAATCCTGGGTCCGATATGTGAAGTGTTATTAAGTGAGATTCCATTTGAGTCTTGAAAAGTCCCATCAAAGACAACACGCAATTTTTCTCCTAGAACGGGATGATAGTAGAGTCTACCGTCGCTGATCTTTATTTCGCTTGGAATAATTTGACGCATATGACCTAGCTGTTCATACTCTCGCTTGAACGAAGTATACTGTTTCCGAAGATTTTCATTTCGTTGAAGTCGTCTTTCTTCTGCATAAAATCGGGATAATTCTCCATTCAGCGTATTTCTATTTCAAATGGCAGTTGAACCACATATTTACCATCCATGGAACGAGATTGAGTTGATTGAAAGTGGGATTCAACATACCAAGTAGAGACAGCGGGGCAAGATGAGGCACTTGGTGGTTGTTCCGATGACGATTCTACAGGAGGTTCCACCATTGGCTCAATATATGGGACAGAAGTAGACACGTGTAGCAAAGAATGGTGACGTCGGTGACAATCCTTACATTTGGTCTTGGACTGACAGTTTAAAACACTTTGACCAGATCTGAGACAATTAAAGCATAATGAAGATTCTTTTACAAAATTACGTCGCTCATTGAGATTCATTTGAAGAAATGATGGGCGTGTATTAAGAAGATTTACATTTCGAACAAGGTTTGTATTTTGCATTCGTACTCATCAGACATTTGGTATTGTTACCATTGGATTTATTAGAATGAATTTGCTTGATCTGGGAAGTCGACTTACGTTGACAAAGTTCCAATTCTTCACACCTGTTGTCCAAAAAACCAAGAAAGTCCGCAATATTAGGGCATGGATTATTACGGCTACTATAAATCCAACAACTTTTCGATTCGGAGTCTACTTTGTTAAGCAACAAGTAAATGAGCCAGCAATATCGTTCAACCTTACCAATAGCATACGGACTTCGTATTATTTCATTAGCTTCGTCTGAAATCTTCCTTAGCGTAGTACTATTTCCCGTTGATACGGAAGGCAAAGACATAAAGTCTTCAATAAAGGAATTGACAATGTATGTATATGCAGCGTCTGTAACTGGGATATGTTGAATTAGCCAAGCAGCATCATCTTTTAACAACGATTTCAAGTAATGAAACTTCAAAGTATTCGACAATGTGGCTTTTGAGTCAACTGTACTTTCAAACAAATCAAAAAGCAGTTGAAGAACGAAAAAGTACCAGACAATGACTTGTTATAGATTTTAATTTAATCAGGATAATGCATGTTTAATTTTCAACCAGAAATTCCTCTCATACAGATTTTTATACAATCAGGAAGCTGCGTATCCAATTTTATGTTTTAGGTTCAATATTATAGAAAATTCGAAAAGTATTAGGACCAGAAAGTCTCCTTCTTAAATCTTCGTTCAATCAGGACACTGAGTGTTTAATTTTATGATTATATATTCAATATTTTAGAAAACTCAAAAAGTACCACTTGAAGTACGAAAAAGTACCAAAAGACCTCTTTAATTTACTTTCATGTTAATAAGTTCAACATTATAGAAAATTCAAAAAGTACCAGTTAAAGAACGAAAAAGTATCAAAAATACTCCATTTTAAATTTTCATTCAATCAAGTCCCTGGCGGCTTAGTTTTATGTGTCTAGGATCATTA